>NC_073313.1:189480797-189799547 GCF_027595985.1 Sorex araneus
GACCTAGCCTTTTTCTACCCACCCACTGTGTGGTCACATGAGAAAACATGAGTAAATTGTAGTAAGCAAGGTTCTTCCATAGGCCAGAGTCATAGCTGCTGAGTGATTGCTCTGAATTCAAGTTCAAGTTGCAGCAGTTTTTGAAGTGATGGTGAAACTCTTAAGGCCTGTACAAAAGATTAGATTTTGATCAACAGAGAGGGTTGAATTACAAATTAAGATTTTAAGAAGACAGCTCAGGCATTTAAATCCTTGAATGGTATTGATAGAATAAGTTTTACTCAAATTTATATGTTAAATCATGGCTGGATATGAAGAAATGCCTGCATTCACAAAAAGGTTTATCTACCATATGAAAAGATACTTACAGAATACTGTTAGATTCTGAGCTATTGTAGAAAATTTATTTTATTTGTTTAAACAATTATAACTCAGGAGGTACAATATTTGCATTTTAAAGTGGTATAAAATTAATTTTACACTGTTGCACAAATAGGACTGGAAAAATAGCACAGCAGGTAGGGTGTTTGCCTTGCATGCAGTCACTCTGGGTTTGATTCTTCTGTCCTTCTTGGAGAGCCTGGCAAGCTACTGAGAGTATCCTGCCCGCACGGCAGAGCCTGTAAGCTACCCATGGCATATTTGATATGCCAAAAACAGTAACAAGTCTCACAATGGAGATGTTACTGGTTTCCACTCGAGCTAATCAATGAACCACAGGATGACAGTGACAGTGACCCTAGATACAGATGATTGGATAAAGAAACCATAGTACATCTACACAATGGTATACTACGAAGTCACCAAGAAAAATGAAGTGCTGAAATTTTCTTATAAATGGATGGACATGGAGAGTATCATGCTGAGTAAAATGAGTCAAAAGGAGAGAGACAGACATGGAATGATTGCACTTATTTGTGGGACGTAAAAAAGTATACTATAAGACTAATACCCACCAACAGTAGGAAAAAGGGGCAGGAGGACTGGTCCATAGATGGAAGGTTGCCACAAGTGGAAGGGTGGGGTAAGGGCAATTAAGATAGAGATTGAACCATTAAGACAATGATAGTTGAAAATGAACACTCTCAACAAAAACTGGGTGTTGAAAGTAGATAAAGGAATCACTGTATTACTGCTGTCCCATTGTTCATCAAGCGGGCACCAGTAATGTCTCCATTCATCCAAGCCCTGAGATTTTAGCAACCTCTCTTTACTCATCCTTCCCAATGTTGCTGCTTTGGAGGCTCTTTCAGGGTCAGGGGAATGAGTCCCATCATTGTTACTGTTTTTGACATATCGAATATGCCATGAGGAGCTTGCTAGGCTCTGCCATGATGATAAAAGAATATACATAATAATCTGTCAGTACCAATATTGTGGGCTGGAGCCATAGCACAGCAGCAGGGCGTTTGCCTTGCACAAGGCTGACCCAGGTTGGATTCCTCCGCTCCTCTCAGAGAACCCGAAAGCTACTGAGAGTATCTCACCCCCATGGCAGAGCCTGGCAAGCTACCCGTGGCGTATCTGATATGCCAAAAACAGTAACAAGTCTCACAATGGAGACGTTACTGGTGCCCACTCCAGCAAATCAATGAGCAACAGGATGACAGTGACAGTGACCCGAATTGCAAATCACAAATGCCCAAAAAGAGGGGTGGGAAAGAGAAGAAAAGTGGGTGGGGCAGGGGTGGAGGATGGGAGGGTGGCGATGGGAGTGAAACTGTGGACATTGGTAGTGAAAAATGTATAATGGTGAAGGGATAGGTATTGAAACATTCTATGACTGAAACCCAATCACAAACAATTTTGTAACTGTGTATCTCACAGTGATTCAATAAAAATTATTTCAAATTAAAAAAAATTTGTCTAGGCAAGGAAAAATTAGAGAAAGGAATTGAAAATATAAGATAATGGTATAAAGAAAGATGCATGTAGCATTTACTCATAATAGAGGACTATAAATTCTTTTTTGCAACTCAAAAAAGCTTAGGCATGCCAATTACACTGATTACAATTTTCATAAGACTTGTTTTACAGATTGAAAATCACCAATCACCATTTGCAATGTAAGTTCAAATACAATTTTCATCAGGATATTATAAAGAGTGTATGTGATACACTGGATAGTATTGTAACCAATATGAAATATGTAGTAGTTTCATTGGGCTAGTCAAGAATAACAATATATAAACACGCACATCACAATAAAATGTGATTTAAAAAAGAAACATAGAAACCGACAGTTCCAACAATTGCTTCTCAGTTCATTTTAAATAAAAGTTTCTTTGGTTGACACTGTCATTATCAGTTGAAGAGTAGACTGTGATGTAAGGCCATCTGTCGGAGAACAAAATAAGATGGATTATATTCTCTCACCAAATTCCATAGTAAATTATTTGGGTTCATTTTCTTGAAATGATGTAACTTGCATAAAATAGAGAATACAATTGAGTCTTAAGGTTGAGTGATATTATCTTTAATATTTGATTTTACATTGCCTTTTAGATAAAATGCCCTTATAGTTCTTTTATTTCTAAAACATCAGTACCTTGTAAAAAATATTTCTATGTGTTTAGGAAACAGCATTTTATGGGTTAAAGCGAACTCACCTTTTCAACAGGACAGCTATATATGTTTTGACAGCACCAAGAAATCCTTGAACCTCCTGAGTAAAAACATTGCTTGAGTAGCCTTTCTTTCCAATAAATTATTTTTAAAATGATCAAACTGTGTCATATTATTTGTAATGTTATTAAGAATAATATCTAACATACTTAAACTAATTATGCCTATTTTGTAAGATTAATTATCATTAATAATTTAACATATTTTATCATTTAAGTCAGTATCCGTTCTGATCTTTAACTTTAGAGAGTGCACTGTATATGTACCACATAATTAGGGCTTATGTATCACATAATTAAGGCTAAATACTAGGAAATCAGACTAATGAGACTAAATCAAACTGAATTATTTAAGCTTTTTTTCTTTAATTTTAGAGGTAGACTATTTCGTAATTAAACACTGATTTCATTTTCTTGAACTTGCATATGTCTCCTTTGTTTTGAGCTCTTTGCTACATATGCCTTCTAAAATGTTTGCCCGGGAAATGAAAGCAAAGATTCTTCTTCCTATAATAAAAACAATGAACAGAGGCAGGAGTCTTTTTCTTTCTGCACTTCTGTTTGATTTCCTCCACTCTTTAGTTTCCTGTCCTGTTCTTTTGTTTGTTTGTTTTGTTTTAGGATTTCAAGGACCCATAATCAGACTGGAACCTTCTCAGGTTACTGCTATTTTAATATATTCTCACAGTACCTAACTGCTGTGAGAAAAAATTAATAGCTGTTAAGTGAAAATTTTTATTTAGAATTTAAAGTTTTATAAAGAAATGTTCTAGAAGGACTTTTGAATTTTTCTCATCACTATACTCATTCCATCTTCTATGCATTTGTTTGTTATAGTTCAATCATTAATAAGTTATTCTTCTGGATGACTACTGTATGTCAAACTCTGTTATGATATAACAATGCTAGAGTTATTTTCGCTTATTTGACTGATAAATAAGAAACTCAATTTGAGGTATGATTTTTAAGTATTCACTGAATATCTCCTTTCTTGGGATCTCAAGATAAAATGGAAATCATGAGAAACATGAAGATGGTTCTCACTGAGATGATGGTCTTATTGAGAATATATAAGCACATAATTTAATAAGATTCCTGTGATGGAAGGTTTATAATGACATCTGGGAATTAATGAATGAAGGATTTAATTTCAATTATAGGTCAAAAAAGATTTCATAGGAGGTATCTCTTAAGGAAAACTGAAGGAAGGTGAGAAATTTGCAATAATCATGGGGAAGGTGGAGTTAGAAAATAGTTGGTTAAAGTTACAGGAGAATATTTTCATGGAACCACCAGCATCAAACCTAGAGATTGTCTGGGGCCTTGAGTGCTATACCTCATGGTGCTTTGTAAACATGTAATGCTATGGATCAAAACTCAGGGCATTGAGGATGCCTTACATTACTTTGGCTCTTAAGTTTGTTCACTGGCCCCAGTCACTACTTCTTTACATGTCTAATGATTTAACATAAAGGACAGAAATCTACCAGGATCCAGTGATGATTTGATTATAGAATTATGCATGTTATTGTAAACAGTGCTGCAATGAACATACAAATGCAGATGTCAAAAGGGAATGCCCTACCACAGAGGCAGGGTGTGGTGGTGGGAGATGGAGTGGGGATTGTGAGAGGGATGCTGGGATCATTGGTGGAGGTGAATGGGCACAGGTGGAGGGATGGGCAAACGATCACTGTATGAGTGAAATGCAAACACAAAAGTTCATAAGTTTGTAACTGTACATCACAGTGATTCTCTAATAAAAAATTTAAAAAATAAATTATTTATTTAAAAAATTAAAAAAAACAAAACATCTCCTGTCACACAGAAGCTGTGTAACAATGTTTGTAAAAAAATTTATGCATGTTACAAACTTTCCTAAAATCTGATTTTACAGAAAAATTATAGCAAATTTTGTCCTATAAGAAACAGACAGAACTGACCCTAGCATTCTGAACTTCCAGTTGAAAGATCAGTTGAATCAGGGGCATAAAGAATTGTCTCCACTTTGATAAAAACAATAGCTATTTTCATCATTTTACATGTTATGGCAAAATTCCACTGCATGAAGAGTTGCCTGTTGTGCAAAGGGTCATTGCTATAACACTTTGTGAAACTATGAGGTGCAGCAAGCACCAGAGAGTAACTGATAATCTCTCAGCAAATGTAAGACCCCTGAGCTCACTTTTTCTACATAGCTTAGTACTGTTTCTCAAACTTTTTCCAACTGTGTGCCCCTTTTGCCCCTTTTGGCCTTTTTTTCTAGGCCCTGTTTTCTTGCCTTGCTCCACCCCACCTCACTCCAGCCCCAGCCCCCTGTGCTACCCATTGTCCTTTTAGTCTCATGCTGTAAGGCCTGTGAAATAGTCATATGGTCCCCAGTTAAGAAATGCTGGTTCAGGGGCCGGAGCGATAGCACAGCGGGTAGGGCGTTTGCCTTGCACGCGGCCGACCTGGGTTCGATCCCCGGCATCCCATATGGTCCCCCAAGCACCGCCAGGAGTAATTCCTGAGTGCAAAGCCAGGAGTAACCCCTGAGCATCGCTGGGTGTGACCCAAAAAGCAAAAAAAATAAAATAAAATAAATAAAAAAATTTAAAAAAAAAAGAAATGCTGGTTCAGAGTTCTTCCCCTTCCTTTTCAGAGAGAATTGAAATCAAAATGGCTTGAAAAAGCAAGTTGCGAACTGACATTGAAGATAGAAATGGCAAGCATGACTCCTGTTGGACAAGAATAACTCAAAGAGGTCGTCAACCCTAACTGACCAGAAAAAGCAGGTTGATGATGCATGAATTGACTGGTGATGGGATATAACTAAAACATCTGAAAAACCTATGTCATTAAATGAATGACATAGGTTTACAAAATCAAGAAACATTATGCCACATTATATAACATCTCAGTCTGAAACTATCTGAAATGGCCAGTACATGTTAAAAATATGTTTGCAATAATGATGTAAAATTTACTGCTAAATGAGAGGGAAATGTGTATGACTATTTGGATTCAGGCCATTCTTTATATAAAGGGGAAATTACTTTTCTTCTCTTTCTAACATTTTTAATTTCAGTGAGTACAAAATGGCAATATATACTTCTTGTCCCATACGAGAGTCAGTGATGCTAAATTAGCAATGAAGAACATCACAACTTCAACTTGCAACAGCAACAAGTTTCTGAGAAGTTATTTTTTAATGTCATCAATCACTGAGTGAGTGGAGAAGAGCTGTAATGAATCAGGGGAAGCTGGAAAAGATGAACTGCCAACTAGGATCTACCTGAGTGAACTGGGGATAAGGTATGTACTACCAGTCATGCCCCTTGCCTGTAGGAAATAATTCTCTTCCCTGGAGTAAAATTAGGAATCAGTCAATAAGTCTACCTCTTGATGTTTCAAATAGACTTGTGAAAAATTAACTTTCATGTAGTTTGTTGACATGAGCAATATAATTTACTAGCTCTATTTAATTTTATAAAATTAAATGGCTCTTCCAATTCAACCAATATTTCAGAATATTTTAAAACACTAAAAAAATTATGTTTCTGCCATTTGGGGTAGCATAGTCAAGGAAATAATGAAATTCATTAAAAGTGTTGAAATCAGTCTGTCCCTCTAACCCTTAGTTTAATTGTTCTCAGATGACAAGTTTAAAATCTTTTTTGACATTTCCATCTAGTACCAGCCGTTCCCTATGTCTTTGTATACTACAACTATTTCACAAGAATGTCCCAAACACAGTTGTTTCTTTTTATCCTGATGCTAATGCTTCTGTTCAGAATCTTCAGCAACTTTTCCTAGTAATAGTCTTAGTGTCTCCTTGCTTTTCTTTTTCTTTCCTTCTTTCCTTTCTTTCTCTTTCTTTCTTTCTTTTCTCTCTCCTCCTCCTTTCTCCTCCTCCTCCTCCTCCTCCTCCTCTTCTTCTTCTTCTTCTTCTTCTTCTTCTTCTTCTTCTTCTTCTTCTTCTTCTTCTTCTTCTTCTTCTTCTTCTTCTTCTTCTTCTTCTTCTTCTTCTTCTTCTCCTTCTCCTTCTCCTTCTCCTTCTCCTCCTCCTCCTCCTCCTCCTCCTCCTCCTCCTCCTCCTCCTCCTCCTCCTCCTCCTCCTCCTCCTCCTTCTTCTTATCTTCTCTTTTTTGGTTTTTGTGTTTTGTTTTTGGACCACAGGAGGAAATACTCAGGGCTTCCTTCTGGCTCTGCACTCAAAAATCACTCCTGGCAGTGTATATGAGGGATCTGTATGAGATTATGGGATGCTTAGGATTGAACTCAGGTGGACCCGTGCAAGGCAAACTCCCCACCAACAGTGCTACCTTTTTGGCCCTCGATGCTTTAATTTCTGTCTGCAGTTTTGTTTCAGTTATGGTTTCCTGTCTAAAGAATCTTCTGTCTGATTACAGCTCTCGTGGATTCGGATCTGGGAGAGAAAAAGGGACATGAGGTCTAAAAGCAAATGAGTGTCAGGGTTGAGTTAAGTTGGAGATAGGAAGGAGTATAAATGCTATTCATGGGATTCTTATATATCTCTTATAATCCTGGGGGCCTGATCAGAGCTGTATTGCCAGGACTTAACATTGAGACCCCTATCCAGGTTGCCTATGCATTGCCTGGAGAATCCCCCTGAACATTGCCTGGGAGTTTAAGGACCCTCCCTCACTTCTCCCTTTCCCTCCCCGCCCAAGCCAAATAGTTAAAATGAAACAAAATAAACGTTTATGTACCTGCTAAGAACCAGGACTTATTACCTTTTAATCTCAGTTTCCAATGCTGTCTGATGTTTATCTCAAGTAGCATTATAGCATTGTAGCACTGTGGTCCCATTGTTCATCAATTTGCTCGAACAGGCACCAAAAACACCTCCATTGTGAGACTTGTTGTTACTGTTTTTGGCATATTGAATATGCCATAGGTTGTTTGCCATGCTCTGCTGTGCAGGCGGGATACTCTCAGAAACTTGCTGGGCTCTCGGAGAGGAACAGAGGAATCAAGCCTGGATCAGCAAGGCAAACGCCCTACCCACTGTGCTATTGGTCCAGTCCTAGCCTCAGTACAGGGCCTAGTCTCAGTAATTAAATTTGATTCTCAATATGACTCTTTTTTGGTGTGAAATTCAACTAAAAGAATGATAATAACACAATAAAGATCATCACTATATAATCACTATTTGTAATTTAGACCATGGCTCTAGTTTATAATGAAAGTTCTGTGGACTTCTACGTTAATTTCTCTGATGGCTGCAGTATCACATGCTTATTTTAATAGCAGCATATTCAGCATGCACTATGTTCAGTAAGAGGGTGTTATCATTAGAACCAGAACTTCACAAGTCTTTACTTGAAGAATTTTAAAAATTCACAGTGAGAAAAACAATTGCCTTTCTAAGGATGGATAAAAAATGGTTAGGTTTATATTTTTACTTTTATGAACTTTGCTAGAACTAGGATCATTTCTAAACAAAAGGGAATAATATATTTCACTTGTCTTGATCTACATGGCCACTTCGCATCATAAACACTTCCTATCCATTTTCCATCATTACCGCACCATACTTGATGGGGTTCAAATATGATGTGAACCATCAGAAGACATATAATGGCAATTGGAGGCCACCCTAAAAGCCGTATCCCATCTGCAAGGCAGAGCCTGGAAAGGTACCTGTGGCATATTCCATTTGCCAAAACCAGTAACAACAATGGGCTTCATTCCCCTGACCCTGGAAGAGCCCCCAATACCACTGCATTAAGAAGGATGAACAAGGAGAGGCTGATAAAATCTCAGGGAGGAACTAGCCTGATACAATGAAGGACTAAAATGACTGCCTGCACTTTCAACGCACATACACTGGCATCAGAAGCATCCATTGAGGACCTGATGGTGCAAGCACGGAACAAATATGACGTCATTGGATTGACCGAGACGAGAGGGCATCGAACCTATCATGCCATGTTCAACACTAGAAAAGAACTATACCTCGGAACATGTGACAGTAGAGGCATCGGTGGTATTGCTGTCCTTGTCAACACAAACTAAGAAATGAGCATTGATTCGTTCGAATGCCTAACAACCTGAATCAGATGCTTATATTTGAATAGATGTAGCTCATTGCTGGGAGTTTCTATCTTCATCATCTATGCATCAACATCCAACTATGATGAAGAAGAAATTGAGAAGTTCTACATGGAGCTGGAGAAGTTCTATAAAGAAGACCACACCTTCTACAAGGTCATTGTCGGTGATTTTAACACCAAGATAGGACCTAGAAAGTCACCTGAAGAACTCCACATCAGGAACCACAGCCTGGAATGAAATGAGCAGGGTGATAGACTGTCTGAGTTCATCATGTTGACCAAGACCATCCATGGTAACTCGCCATTCCAGAAGGCCAAATCTAAACGTTGGACATGGGAGTCTCCCGGTGGATAGTTCCACAATGAAATTGACCACATCATATTCAATTGATGGTTTTGCCTGACTGATGTCACTGTTGTCCCCAAATTCCAAATGGGATCAGACCATCGTCTCCTTCATGTGAAATTCTACTTCACAGAGGGGGAGAAAAGGCTGTAAAGTTTAAGAAGAGAGCTCCCAGAATGACCACAAACTGGGAACTCTTTGGCACTACTGCAGCAATATAGGAAGATGCCATCATTGACAACATCGACGAAGAATATGATCGACTGGATCAACACCTCCATGATTGTGCAAGGAATGCAAAGAGAGAGAAAGCCACAAAAAGTCGCCTTTCTTTTTGGAAACTCTTGAGCTCATTCGCCAATGTGGTCTAGCGCGAGCCTCAGGCAATCACAAGGTAACGTCCGAGTTCGAAAAGCTGTGCAGAGAAGTGATAAGGGAAGACCTTAAAGAGAGAAGAGCAGCAGTGTTGGCCGATGCAGAAGAAGCTGTGAAAAGTATTTGCAACGCCCACCTGTCCTTCACCAACTGTAAGACCAAGATGACTGCCCTCTGACATCCTGATGGATCTATCACATCTTCCAGAAGGGAAATGGAAAAGGTTATCCACGACTTCTACTCAGATCTCTTTGATGGCCACATCCACCTGCCCGCATGCCAAATTCCGCAGGATGGATATGTCATTCCCAGCATTCTCCCTTCTGAAATCTGACATGCCATTTCATCAGTAAAGAAGCATACAGCACCCAGTCCAGACAAGGTCAGACCTGAACACCTGAAGAATCTGCCACCAGTAGTCATCAATTTGCTGGCTCGGCTGGCTCTTCCAATGCTACCTGTCTGAATGCAAGGTTTTGTCCCAATGGACAACCAGCAGGACCATTCTGTTGTATAAGAAGGGAGACATCCACAACATTGGCAACTATCACCCAATCTGCCTGTTGTCCTTCATCTACAAGTTGTTTACTCGAGTCATCCTTAATAGGATTGGCAAAACACTAGATGAAGGGCAACCATGAAAGCAAGCTGGATTCCAAAAAGGATTCAGCACGATGGACTATATCCACACAGTGACCAAACTCATTGAAGCTTAGTGAGAGTTCAAGATGCCGCTCTGTCTAATGTTCATTGATTTAAAGAAGGCCTTCGATTCTGTTGAGACTGAAGCTGTCATCAAAGCTGTAGCCAAACAGGGTATTCAAACTCAATAAATAAGGATCCTCCGTGAGCTGTATTACAGATTCACCACCAGGATCTCACCATTCTACAAAGAAGTGATCATCAACATAAAGAGGAGTTAGGCTGGGCAACACCATTTCATTGAATCTCTTCAGTGCCACCATCAAGAACATCATATGATGACTGGTATAGGAAGGAATGGGAGTGAATATAGATGACTGGCAGCTCCAACACCTCTGCTTCACTGATGACATTGTTCTCATAGCACCAAATATCTACCAAGCAGCATGAATGCTGGCCCACTTCGACCGTGAGTTTGGAAAGGTCAGACTACAGTGAATCTCATGAAGACAATGTTCATGAGAAACAAACTAGTTTCTGATGCTCCATTTGCCCCCAATGGAATGAACATCTTCAAATGCAGCAGTTATGTGTACCTAGGTCGAGAACTCAACATGACAAAGGACCTGGCACCTGAACTGTGCAGGAGGAAGAGAGCAGTGTGGAACGCCTTCAAGAGAGTCGAAGATGTGGTTAAGAGGATGAAGAACCTCCAGCTCTGGGCACATCTTTTCGACTCTACCATTTTTCCTGCATTAACATACGCCTCAGATACCTGGGCCCTATGCAAACAGGATGAGAATGCTATTCGGGTATCCCAAAGAGGAATCAAAAGAGCTATGCTTGGAGTATCACGTTTCACTCAAGTGCAAGAAGGAATCAAGAGTTTCGACTTCTGTCAACAATCAAGAATCAGGGATGCTGTCTCGTTTGCCAAGGCGTTGTAAATCAGATGGGCCGGAGACATAATGCGATTTAGACAACCACTGGACTAGAGCTATTTCTGAGTGGATTCCACAGGACGTCAAAAGAATGAGTGGCCGCCCATCTATGAGATGGTCAGACTTCTTCATCAAGACCCTGAACAAATGGTTTGAGGCTTTTCATGTTCCTGGAGCGAACAGATGCCATTGGGCTACACTAGCACTCGACAGGGATAAATGGAGACGTTATTGGCACCCACTCGAGCAAATCGAAAATCAACGGGATGACAAGTGATACAAGTGATACCTGTCTTGTTTAAATACTGATTGTTTCTTGAGCATATTTTCATCTGTTCTATTTGCTTTGAGGGAGGCTTGGAGAGGGAGAGAAGGTATGAGCTACATAATCAGGGTTTTAAAAGGCTAGATTTTTATCTTGTGTGTACATAAATTAAAAGTTATATCTGGGCAAAGTACATGGACCATATATAGACACTGTATAATAACAAGGACTATTATAAATTTGCTCACTTGGTACGGTAGATATAGTGCATAGTCACCTAAACTCTTAGGTAGTACTATGCAAACATTTCGGTGAATTTATTTATTTATTTTTAAGCAAGGTGCTATTCCAACATCAAAGCTCCATAGGAGAATGGAAATGCCAGCACAAATTTCTGTTATCTGTTATCAGGTTTGACCCCCAAAATAAAAGCAAATGACATTGTCACATAATGGCAATTCTCACAGGGATTTCGTCCTTTTTACATTACCTATAGATCAGGCAAAAAGATTAATTTAGGACAAATTAATAGAACAATTTTCAGACAAGCTTGAGCTCAAATTATGACAATCTGTTACTGTTCCAAAATAAACGCATCAGGTAGCATTTAAATGCAGGTGGTTAACCATTTTATCTGTGCAGATATTTAAGCTATTAGAAATATAATTAGAAAAATTAAATTAAACACACTTCCTGTAGATTCAAATTCTAGAACCACTGTCCTTAACATTATGGTATTTCTATTGTAAATTATAAAATGTGCCTAAACCCCACAGGTTTGTTTCTAAGTGATAGCTTCACTTAGGCAATTAAGATGTAAACCATGAGCATCAGTGGTCAACGTGGTTATATATCTTTGTCTTACTCCTGCTCCTCCTTCTTGTTTTCACAAATCTCAGGGGAGGCAGATGAATGGCACTTGACTCTACCCAGCTACACAGTCGACTGATTAGACATAGCCCTGTACCACAGGTACACTCAATTATATGCCTTTTAGAGAGTCAAGCATTTCCTGAAGCAAAAAGTGTTGAATCTGTTGATTTCACACATTTTGTACTAAGAGAAAGCTGTGATCAAACATATTTAAACCTTCAATTTTATTTCATAACATACTTCCTCCTTCTGCTTAACACAGGAGGCAAGGAGTTTATTAAGATAAAAAGAATAAATCAATTTTTTTCCAAGTAATTAAGTCATTAAGAACTGGACAACGACTTCATTTTAGTTTATTAAGTCATCTATGTATGAGAAAATGTGTCATTAGACTTGGGTAAAACTTGGTGTTCATCATAGACACTATCCTATGTTTAACTCTTTAAAAGTTTAAATAGAACATATTTAATAAGAGGGTAATTCCATAAAAGTAATTTTTGCTATAATTTTTCTCATAAGAGACAAGCACTTAGTAAGCTCTATTCTTAATTTTGCTTGTATGTAAAAAACTGCTCAGTTATGAAGATAAGGTTATAAGTACCCACCATTGGTAACAATATTTACTAATCATATATACACTCTATAGTTAAAATAGCCCTTTTTATGAATTGGGGCTTAAATATGTTTGTTTCTAATATTTTATTTTATAATATATAAAATGACCTGGATATTTCTTAATCCCTTTACTCACTATTGTCAAATGACCATGAAAAAGGAATTCTTGGCTACCTAAATTTATGCCTAGTATAAGGAAGGCATCCATGGTTACTTAAATCAACCAGACCAAAAGTACTCTTTAAAATCTAAAAACAATCTTATATTCTACAGTTAAAAACTTAATAGATTCTCTCCCTACCACAATCACAGACTAATCATTGTATTCCTGGCTTTTGTCACAGCTACTAGAAGCTCGAGTTTGCTGAAATCTTCAGTTGGATGAGATTGTACCTTAAAACAAGATACAGTAAGAAACCTAGCAAGAATCTGTATATCTTAGAAATCTATATTTTCTTTCTTGGAATTGCTTACCATCATAACTGGTAAATTCTTCGATATCTGAACTTTATAATGAGTTAAACACTGTGCATGTTATGCCTGTTTTGTCTTTAATGAAGGTGATGTGATTTCTGAACAAGTTCAGGAAAGTACTTCTTTCAAGCAGAGAAACTGCTTAAATTAATTAAGCTAATTAGGTTAATGAATAATTAAGGTAATTCACTCTTCCCCCACAATTCAGTCTCTTCATCTCTTAGTCATAAGTCTAAAATGGTGGTATTAGAATTCCTAAATACAATCACACATTATACTTCTATTCAATATTCTACATCATAACTGATACTAATTTTTTTTGTTTTACTCTTATAGCTTACATAATTATAACTGGACTCTCTCTCAAATATTGATGATTTATCTAATTAGGAAATGTAAATGCTATAAATTAAAAATGAACCCAGTTTAGAGAAGATATTTAGATATTAAAATAAATATTAATAATAAATTCAACTACAGCAGGTTCATCACCATCTATCATATCTTGAGCTCTCAAAATATTATACCATGTATATCTTTTGGCTACTCAAGAATGCACTTACTATTATTACATGTTCATAGTATCTTAAAATTCAGAAATGTTAAGAGAATTGCTCAAGGTCATAAGCTTGAATATAGTAAAGCTTGGAATTCCTCTTTCAATGGAATGACTAAATCCTTTAGCTGTTGGCTTATTCTTAAAAATGAATTACCTCTCTAAATATGCATAGGAGATCTATAACCTGCATATTTTCTTTAAGTAGTCAGTGAATAAGAAATAAAAATTTTTCAGAAACATTATTGTAAATAACTATTAAACTGACTGAGTCAAGTAGTATTTTGTTTCTTTTCTTAGACTCCTATTTTCCTGGGTACATTGTCAGTAGTTATCCAACAATGCATTTTAATTTAGACATAAAGTCATAAAAATTGGATTTTAGAGAGCAGAGGTATTTTGCTATTTATTCTATCATCACAGGCATAATTCTGTCAGTCAGTCATCTAACTTCAACTAACCTCTGTCATCCCCCCTCACCACTAAGGGGCAATACAGCAGCACACATGTCACTATAATTAGCGTGCAGTAGCAATTTTCATTAGACCAATGATCTCCAATAAGATTCTCCCAAGGGCTGCATTCAGTTATATGTAATAGTTAGGCGGGCCACACATGTATTAGCATATAATTTGCACTTGATTTGCATATGTATTTAAGGATTGCATCATATTTCTCTGGATATTTCAAGTAAAAGTGTAATTATTGCCACATTGAATACTATGATTTCTGTTTCTGTGTGCTATCCCACCACATCTGACCCAGATGGCTTATGACTGAAATAGCTCAGTAGAAAACTAGGAAAACCCAGGATGGTGGAGATGGTTAGGGTCAATAGAAATCTTTTTGGGGGGCACTAATGACTACTGAGAATACATTGTATTAGACAATTTGTCTCGTTTATAAGGATAAAGGAATAAATGCACACTAGGTGGACTTCCTAAGAAATGCCTTTCTAGTTACTGCTGATATCTTGTTGAGTATCTTTTTTTTTTTAACCTCATTACTGGCTAAATGGCAAATTATCTGTTATCACTTGGGAAATCCAGTTACCTCTTAATTCTAATAGTGTAGTCACATAACAACTTTAACTGAGTTTTCTTCTAAACCTAATTACTCTATGTTTTGAACGCTAATATTAAGCAGAAAACTTCCTATTTTCCTTCAGTTTTTTAAATACATACAGACCAGTCCAAAATTGAAAATCTTTCAAAAATTGGAGAGAATGTCTTCTCTTATTAAAGACCTTTCTAATCCATACTTGATTAGGTATGGAAAGAATTCAAAGAGAGTGAATAATACAAATGAAGAATTAGGTTAGATACATATATTGACACAGATGTATACTTATTCATACTTCTTTAAAGAACTATTCTTTTAATGAAAAAAGTTATCCCTACTCTGTCACTCAAAATCTATATCCTTTCAGCTAGGAAAATTGTCCTAATGCTGATAGATAGATAAATGCTAAATAGTGAACTGACAGATGAATGGATGAATGACAGATGATTATAAAAGTGTTATACTATTGACTAAAAACATAACTCATAAGATAAAATGTAGTCCTCTGAAAGTTCTACCTGTGTATGATTTCTCCTTTCAGATGAATAGAATTTTCTTTATCTGTCCCAGAATCCTGTGCATTTCTATACCCATGCAAGTAATCAGGAGAATGCTTTCAATAAATTCTAAGTAATTTTCTTGCCCAAGTCATGTAGCTTTTGGTGTCATGAAAGTAGAACTTGAACCTATATGTGTATGATTCCCCAATGTACTTTAAAATTTTTTAATGTATAAATTCAGAAATTGGTATAATAGACATAATTTTTTGCTTTGGAAACAAAATGCTTAGGTAATTATCATTACCTTAATTCTGCAAAGAATTAATATTTTCAATAATGAGTGTACAGAAAATGTATAAAAATGTATAAAAAGATTTATTTTTATTTTTCTTTTTATTATGCTCGGCTTATTCTCTTCCATCAAAAATATAAAATTAGGGGCTGGAGTGATAGCACAGCGGGTAGGGCATTTGCCTTGCACATGGCGATCTGGGTTCGATTCCCAGCATCCCATATGGTCCCCTGAGCACTGCCAGGGGTAATTCCTGAGTGCAGAGCCAGGAGTGACCCTTGTGAATTTGGGTGTGACCCAAAAAGAAAAAAAAAGTTAAAAAAATGTAAAATTAATAATAAAGCAGTATATCATATATAAGTTGAACTGTAGGTTACATTTTTAGGGAAAAATATCTACATGAAGGAACAAATATTCAAGAACTTATAGTAATTCGCAGAATTAGATTATTTAGCCTTAATTTTGTTACAGTTCTTGGAAAAAGAACACATATTTTTTATTAAAAATCAAATGTTCCGGGCCAGAAAGTCAACAGATACTTGGCATATAGAAAGCTCATGTTAGAGTCCCAGTTTTGCATATGGTCCCTGAGAACCAACCAGGGAATAATCCCTGAGAATTATGAAGAATCTCATCTTCAGGAGCATTCATTTAAGTGACTGAATTTATGTATAAGTTGTAGTTCTTTCAACGGAAAATATTTTAAAGACAATAAACCCCAACGAGTCTGGTTTTGGAGCAGACCCTGAGGCAACGGTGGGAATTACAATATTGTATACATAAAACCACATTACCTGTAGGACTATACTCATGATGCTCAAAAAAAAAAAAAAAAAGCCACACTTTATGTACTGAGTCAACCCGCTCCTTCACTAACCCTGCTAATAAGCTTCCACACAGCTATGCTCAAAATTATATAACAACATTTGGCAAATCAGTTAATTAAATTAATAAATATCTTACAAATATAGTTGTTATAGTAAGTAAATATGATAGGATACTTTCTGAAAATTAAAATAAAAATGAATTAGGATTCTGTTTTCTTAATGAATTTTATTTCTATTGCCTACACTTTTAAAAATAAAGTATAAATCACAAATTGTGGAAAAAAATGAGAGTATAGCACTGTCGTCCCATTGTTCATCAATTTGCTCCAGCAGGCACCAGTAACGTCTCCACTGTGAGACTTGTTGTTACTATTTTTGCCATATGGAATACCCTACGGGTAGCTTGCCAGGCTCTGCCATGTGGGCGGGATACTCTTGGTAGCTTGCCGAGATCTCCGAGAGGGACGGAAGAATCGAGCCCAGGTCAGCAGCGTCAAGGCAAACACCCTACCCGCTGTGCTATCGCTCCAGTCACTGTGATTAATTGAAAGAAATTCTGGGTGGCCTGCACTTCCCTGGTGTGGGGTTGCCTGGGTCAGGGTGGTCCTGCAGGCGTGGGGTTGAAGAGGGCCGAGAAGCTCTGTGGGGAGGGAGGCACAGAGCAGGCTGGCCTTGGGGTACAGTGCCGCCCTCCAGGAGAGGGCCTGGGGCTCCCGGGGAAGCCGAGGGGGCCATACCCTACAGCGGAACCTCCCCTCACCCACCAGCACTTACCTCTCACCAGTCCTGTGTCAGCGCCCTGAGGGCTCCATGGAGACCTGTCCAGGGAAGGGGTGGGGTGGGAGAGCGCGGCCCACCTGGTGATGCAGGCAGGTTGAGGACGCAGTTTGGCCAGGGAGAAAACGGGGTCATGGTTTTGCTTCACAGGGACCCGCACTGCATTGCCCCCCTACCCCTGCCCCTGGCTAAGGCAGCACCGTGGCCTCTGCAGCCCTGTAGGGAATCCCCGGGAGGGGCTTCGCCCCCACCCCCAACTGTCTGTGAGCCCCCGCCCCCCAGGAGAAATAAATGGTCGGGCCGTCAGCCGAGTTATTCCAGCAGGAAGCTGGAATAACTTCAGTTTGGGGCCACTTCCCGGCTTCCCCTCTAGCTGCCAGCACCGTCTGCAGAGGAAGGGCTCAAGGCCTGGGGCTGGCCAGACCCTGGGGTGGACATCAGCTGGACTGAGCGGAGCGCTTCTGGGAGCAGCCCTTGGACCCGGTTTGCCCCTCTGTCCGTGGGTCGCGTCTGGGCCGCCCGGCTCTGCGGCCACTTCCTGATGGTATACTTCCTGAGAGTATAGTAATCATTTTTATTTGGATAAATTAAAACACCTAAAGAATATAATTTACTGTCTAAGACCACAAAAAATATTTAGTATGTATGAAAATAGTCATATTCCTAAATTCAAAAATGTTTTCAAGGATTATGCAAAAATAACAAAGTGTGAAAAATCAATCAATAAATATAAAGTCATAAAAATGCTATAATAATGAGAATAACTTGCCAAAGACAATGAGCACATGTTTTAATTTTAGGCTAAGATATATCTTCATTGATTGTTTCATCAAGAACTAAAATTTAGACAAACAAATTATGTTCTTAATATATCTTTATGTCAGATTTAACTCTGTATCATCTATGGCACCAAAAATTAACCTTTTCAGAAAAACCCATGAACTGGATTTTCCTATTGATATTCTTTTCGGTGTATTGTTTGAGCTACATGTTTGACAAGATCATATATGTTCATCGGCTGATATGCAATATCAGTTTAACCTTCCAGGTAACAACTGTGATAATGCCTGAACACAGGGGAATATCTCTAATTATAGAAATTTTAGTTACTACAGCAGAAGGTGGAAAAAATATTCTAAGCCCTTTGGATCTTTAAGTACATTGGGTTATACTTACTTATTAGATATCCTTTTGTAGCAAAAGCCCAATTAATGGCTTTCATAATTCAGTCTGTTTGCAGTCCTTGGGGTTTAACAAACTTGGTGGTAAACAAAAAATGCATAATTACAGCAGTTCAAAATTTTCTTATAGTGCCAAAGCTATTTTAATTATTTAGTCTTGAAATTGCAAAGTAGTATAAAATAGGTAGAAATCTTTTTGAACTCTAGAATAAGTCCTTACACAAGGTCAAAGTATATCGCAATTATTTGTTTTCAACTATTTATGTGGCATTTATTATTATACTATACTCACAATGGAGACGTTACTGGTGCCCGCTCGAACAAATTGATGAGCAACGGGATGACAGTGACAGTGACAGATATTACTATACTTACCTTACTAAGAATATACTTAGAAATTCAGCACAGTATTAAGCATATATTATATAGCTAAAAAATTTTGAGATAATAGTTTTTAAATAAATTCACTGTAGCACTGCACTGTCCCATCGTTCATCAATTTCCTCTAGCAGGACCAGTAACGTCTCCATTGTGAGACTTGTTGTTACTGTTTTTGGCATATCGAATATGCCATGGGTACCTTGCCAGGCTCTGCCGTGCAGGCTGGATACTCTTGGTAACTTGCTGACTCTCTGAAAGGATCAGAGGAATCGAACCCAAATCTGCTGCATGCAAGGCATATGTCCTACCTGCTAAAAAAAATTCATTTGGATTAAATAAATGTTGAACGCAAACTTTGAAGTTTCGTATCTACTTTTGGTGATATATTTTAGTTACCTCTAAGTCTAAGCATTAGGGCAAAATTTCTTCTCCTTCATTAATATTAAGCACCTGAGAAAACTCATTTAAGGCTTTCAGGATCCAGATTTTCTCTAGACAAATAAAAAAATAAAATGATTATTGTTCATAATACCATGTGGCCTCTTTAGATACATACCTATAGTGATAGGTATGTAAATCCAACATGTTTAACTGAGTACATCAGCACTGAAAATTGAATTACCCACAACCCAGGGATAGAAATAATTATATTAGAGCTCATTTCAGACCATGGAGCTCTCTATTAGTAATTGTATTAAGCTATTGAGACACAATCTTTAGAGACATAAAATGGTCATTTTGTATATTAGTAGTGAAAGAAAAAATCGTAAACCTTTAAGGAGAATTCATAAAATATGTACTTTTGTTTCACAGTTAAAACATTAATTAAATTACACACTACAAAAGAAGACACTGAAAAAAAGTGGAGGCAAGGAGTCTGACTAACAACCACCTAACAGTTTTTTTAAGCATCCAGCGACTAATAATGAAATATGAACAGGACTTTGAAACATGTTTCACCAAATGCAGATAGAAAACTGAAATGCAGTCCGTCAAACAGCTGAATGCTTTGTCTAAAGAACAACCTGACAGATAAATAAACTTCATCTCAAAGAGTGTTACCCTATTCTATGAATCAATGTCTTTTCTTGAGAAATTTTAGATTTACTAATTAACATTATGTGTTATGATCTTTAAATTAAAATATCCCCATTATAAATTAATATTCTAAGAACTTACCTCATTCAACAACTATTCTTATAGCCTACTTGTTTTAATTTTCTTAAACTATCTCTAAACTTTTAATTTAAATCTCATTTTGATTTAAGAAAAAAAAACCTTAAAAATGTAAGGATGTAGTTGCACGCATAAAGTTCTTAACTTCTCTTCCCAACAAAGTTTGATAAGAAATGTAAATAATCTCATTTAAAGTAAAGAAAACTGAAACAACAAATAACATGAAATATTTCCAAGATCATACAGCTAGGAAGTAGCAAATTTTCAATTCAAATGCAAAAAGCCTGACTTCAGGGCCCATATGTCTATTTTCATCAATTTCAAAGTTCATTTTAAACATGTATTATGGAAAACAATTACTTTTTACTTTTATGGATCTAAATTAAAATAGTTAAGGATTAAATTTCTTTTTGTCTTTGTTTTCGAATGATGATTGAGACAATGTAAGAGACCCGTGAATTATCAATTTTACCAATCTAACTCTAAAGGTCCCAAACTTTTCTTGATTTCATGTTGTGGTGAATTAATGGAATTGGTCTTTTGTTTGTTTTTTTGTTTTAACTAAGAAAAAAAAGGAAGGAAAGCAATATATGGTCTATTGAATACTTGTTTACTTTTCTCAAATATTGTCCATCCTACATATTGAGATGTTTTAATCCAATCTCTATACAAATTCTCAGGGGCAAAGTTAATTTTAAAAATGAAAATTAATGATACAGCTGATATTTCAGGCAAATTGATTCTTAATATTGAAGACTCAATAATCTGAGTTTCTTAGTATTGAGGACTCAATCATCTATTTTTCATAAAATATTGACACGTATTCTGGAATCATTGTTAAACTTAGGCATAAACCATTTAATCTCAGAAACAGTGTTTGAAATTGCAAGTATAAACTAATATAACTATGATGATGACAACTAAATCACAGAAACCATGATACCAGAGTTGAGCCCTAGGCATGTGTCAACATCCTAATGGACTCCTATAGCAATATGCAGAACCATCAACCATATGTGACTTGTAATTGTTGAAACTCAAAAGATCTTCATGACCACAGTTTTCTTTCTTACATAAAGGCATTGTTGACTTCTAGTACTTTCTTCTTCCTGACCAGAGTTAAGATCAATTAAAATTTATTAAATAGCATTGTAGCACTGTCATCCCATTGTTCATTGATTTGCTTGAGTGGGCACCAGTAACGTCTCCATTGTGAGACTTGTTGTTACTGCTTTTGGCATATCTAATATTCCATGGATAGCTTGCCAGGCTCTGCCATGCAGGCAGGATACTCTTAATAGCTTTCTGGGCTCTCCAAGAGGGATGGAAGAATCGAACCCAGGTCGGCCACATGTAAGGCAAACTCCCTACCTGCTGTGCTATTGCTCCAGTCCAAAATTTATTAAATACTTATTTTAAATAATAATTTCTAAGTTAGAAGTTTCACAAATATTTAACTATTATTTATAATTTTACAACTGAAGAATTGAGTTTCAGAGAAACTGAAGATCCTCATTATGGCATGGCCAGTAAGACAGTAAAACTTCAGAGTTGCATTCAAACTTACATGTGTTGACTTCTTAATAGAAAGAGAATGTTGAAAGTCCTAATTTCATATGACTCAAGAAATAGAACACTTGCCTCGCAGGTTTAATTATCTTCACCACATGACCCTCTACAGCATTGTCAGTGGTGGCCCCAGTGATGGTCCTGGTTGTTCCCAAGCACCTGAACAGCAGGAATACTGCCTCACCTTTCCTAGTACCTTATCCGTACACACACACACACACACACACACACACACACACACACACACACACACACACACACACACCCCACACTAACACATGTTATCAATTTCAGAAAATACTCGATGTGCTTCTACAGGGCCACTTTACTCTGGTTTAATAGCCGTTTAATCAAATGTGGTCTTTTATTGCCAATACTTTTTTTGCCAGTTTTTGCCAATAATTTTTTGGCAAGTTGCATTCTTTAACCCTATCTAACTTCTGAGCACCTTTTTAACTAGTGGACTTATTTCTGCTTTCTCATCAGATACAAATAAGGTCTTATTACTCTTTTCTTGGACTAAAACTCTCTCTCACTTGGACAAATTCTTTATAATCTTATTTCCAGAAAATGGAATGTAGGGTCATTGTTTAGGAATAAAAATGAAATGGGAAAAAATGATTCAATTTCATTGTTAAATCAAACCAAATATAAATTAAGGAAATAAAAATCCTTGCTAATTATAATGGACATATATTTTATGTTTGTTCATTTCATTTGGGGGGCCATACTCAGCAATGCTTAGGAGCTAATTTGGCTCTGTGCTAAGGTGTGACTTCTGACAGTGCTCCAGGGAACACATGTATGCTAGGGATTTGAACCAGGGTCAGCCTTTAAGCAAGACAAGCCCCATCAAGGTGTACTTTCTCTCTTGCCCAGACTTCATATATTAAAAACCACAATCTTTATGAGTTTAGCTTTATACAATAATCATCATTTGAAAAATAAGGAAACAATCAGATGGAAAATTAATAACTAAAGTTTAGATTGCCTATCAAGGCAAAAATTCTGTCCCATTCTTAGTCATAGCCACCTAATCTGAAATATGAAAGTCTTAAAATGGACTATTTCAATTTTAATTTATTTCCAAATAACCTTGGTAACAATTTTTATCAGACTAAATTATTTTGAAAATTGTATAAATGATGCCTAGAGAAAGAAGTCTGGTTTTATGCTCACTGTCTGCACTAGTAGAACACCTTAGAATCAAAAATACTCCTATTGTCTTTTATTTTAAGAGAATATGTGAATCTCAAGTGGGCTATGTTTTATATGCTGGGGAAAAAAGAATTTTTACAGTCAAATTTGAGTGTATTTAATGAAACAGGTCTTGTGCTCTCTCTTTTTCATCACTACAGAGGGCAGCAGCAGACAGCAGTCCTTAGCATCACAGAGAAAATGTTGAAAGTTCTTAAGTAAACAAGAGAGTTAAAAAACAGTCATGCTTTAATCACTCTGAATTTTCTATTCCATAAGCTGTTTAAAATTAATCACATCTATACATTTTCATATAACTGAGCAGGCAAATGGATAGGGAAAGTGCAAGGAAGGACCAGAGTTGTTTGCTTCGAACACTGACTCAAAGATATTTGTAATCATGTCAAAACCCACACTGAGCCATGAGCATAGACTTTGTGCCAGGTAATATTGCAACAAGTGAAACGGTCTTTATTCTTAATTAATTGTTTTTACACGTGCATGCTCCTTTCTTAAAATTTCTGCCTTAACAAGTGAAGGTACCTTATACAAAACACACAATTACTAAAATACTGTTTTAAAATATATATACAAACTTGCTTTCAGTATGTAAGAACTTAAGAAGCCATAGAACTTAAGAAGCCATAGTTTGACAATAGGAAGATTTGCCTGCAAAGTGCCCTTGGGATAGAAATTACGAATATCAGTTTGCAGGAATGAGATCTGCACTTGCTTCTTAGTCAGTTGCATAGGCCTAAGACTGATTGTACATGCAAAGGAGGGCAGCAAAGGTCTTATGATCAAAAGGGAAGAAATGACTGACAACACAGAGCTAGTTCAAAGGAACTAATGGAATAATTAGTCCGAAAAAGACCAAAAAGACTGAAGAATTCATGATGTCATAAAAAGCAGAGCTACTTAAATTGGATTAGAAAATAAAAATGACATGAACATTGTAAATATTCACAGATCACATCATTGACGTGTAATGTGCCGTTAAATGATGTCAAATTAAAGGGGAAATTACATGTGTTAGAACTAGGATGAATAAAAAGAAGACATTTAAAGATACATGGTCCTTCAAGTGAAAATTCCTAACATATATTACATGGATGATCATCACCTAGACAGTGAAACTGGATGAATGAAACGTAAAATAAAATATGAGGAGAAAGTGCTAGCTAAAAACAACTCATTTTCATATGTCATAAAAAGTAGTGAACTCTAGGTTTTAGAGGAGCTATTTGGGAAATTATTTCATACCAAGGAAACCCACATGTTTATAGTATATAAAACCTGATAGTGCCACTAAACAATTTAAAGTTGTCCTACTGTCAGCTCTAAGGGGTGAATGACTATGTAAATTGGTCAGGAAAGGAAAGAATTTCTACTTTTATTTTAACTTGCATATACACAATTTCTCTAACTAATTGTGCATGTTATTTGAACCATGCAATGACTTTTTGACTTGTTTAAAATCTTGAATAAGTGATAATAAAAGAACACCGTTCGAAGCAATTAGAGCTTCTGTCCTTTTCCTGGGTCTCATTAATGACTTTTGCTGATAATCACATAATAATACACAGCGATTTGAATTTAGCACATAATTCAAATACTTCCAGAATGGATACACATAAATACTCTTGGGGCAATATGCAAACTTTAAAAAAAGCTAGGCAGAACCTGGCAAGCTACCCATGGCGTATTCTATATGCCAAAAATAGTAACAAGTCTCACAATGGAGACATTACTAGTGCCCGCTTGAGCAAATCGATGAGCAACGGGATGACAGTGACAGTGACAGTGATTAATCCTATACATTTATTCTTGAATATTTTAAAAGAATTAAAAATCAGTCATTTTTTAACTGACTTATTCTTTCTATTTGTTTATTTGTTTTTACCTTCATTGAGTTCAACTTTACCTAAATCTTCTAACATAATAGATAACAAGTACCTTTCTTATAGGGAGGCTTTGTGATAATGGCACTAAAATTATTCTATTATATATAGCATTAGCAGTAAGAAGCAAGTTTATCTGGGATCTTCTCAGAATGGTGGCAGTTAGAATCCCCTTAATGCCTTAAGGTCCAGCAGCCCACAGACATACCCAATACCCTCTGACTTAGAAAGGGCCCAGCTTCACATCTAATCCCGAATGAGTGAGGAGAAGCTGAATCTTTCTAGGTGGAACCAGTCCCACTCTATGGACTAAAAACTCCGGGAGGTTCTCGGTATAGCGACAGGCCAAACCCCCACCCCCACTGGAAAAACCAATGGCCCTAGCCCACACCAGCCATCTTGCCAGCAGAAAAACGGCCCAGTAGTCACAGCTCCAAGAGACTGATACTGCAGAACCTTCCCAGGTAGACTGGTCCAGGTTGAGAATGCTGGGCCTTCTTGGAATGGGGCCAGGCAAATTCCCCTTTCTGCCTAAAAAATAGGCCCAGTAGCCTTGCAGTCATACCCACACCCTACAATTTAGGTTTAGCTTCACACCTGAACCTCATCAAACTGCCAAGCCACCAAATTGTTCCAGACCTATAGTTTCTGGCCATGAAACCTAAACATTTCATGCAACTATCAGTGTAATATGATCACAGCAAATCTGATTGGTATAGAATACCACCAAGGTCAAGGAGCCTAAACAATAATGCAGAAGGTTCAGTTAGCACTAACAAGCGTAGTAGGTCCTCACGCAAAACCTTTGGTAATATTGTGAGATATAAAAGTTACCACAATCAACTCTTATTGATCTAAGATTTGATGATTCCATTTGCCTTTGTGTTGTGACGGACAGCATGAAGTAAATTTGATTGTCCCTGCAAGAGGGCAGACTGGGATGGTGGGTGGGAAACTGGTGGAGGGAAGGGATCACTGATATTGGGATCACTGTTGGAACACTTAATGCTTGAAACAACTTTATTAGGAACAACTTGGTAAATTATTTAAATTATTATGCACTGTAGCACTGTCACTGTCGTCCTGTTGTTTATCAATTTGCTCGAGCGGGCACCAGTAACGTCTCCATTGTGAGACTGGTTGTTACTGCTTTTTGGCATATTGAATACGCCACAGGTAGATTGCCAGGCTCTGCGGGTGAAATACTCTCGGTAGCTTGCCAGGCTCTCTGAGAGGGATGGAGGAATTGAACCTGGGTCAGCGTGCAAGGCAAACGCCCTACCTGCTGTGCTATCACTCCAGTCCTTAAATGTTTATAAAGATATAATATTTTTTAAAAAAGAAAGTTCAGATAAAAAGCAGATATTATGTTCACTCAAATTTATAATATACCTGTACATATATATGTTTAAATATTCTATGAATTGCTGTTAGCAAAACTTGTGATTCAGGGACTGGAGTGATAGCACAGCAGGTAGGGCTCTTTCCTTGCAGGTGGCTGACCCAGGTTCGATTCCCAGCATCCCATATGGTCCCTGAGCACCACCAGGAGTGATTCCTGAGTGCAGAGCCAGGAGTTAGCCCCGAGCATTGCCAGGTGTGACTCAAAAGGCCAAAAAATAAAAATCAAAAAAAACAAAAAACTTGTGATTTGTTTCCTTTTTTATCTGTTCCCTTTTTTTTTTTTTTTGGATATTTTTGTTAACAGTGCTGTCTTTGAGGGTCATGAGGGTCACATTCTTGGTTTTTAGTGAGCCAAAGATCAAACACACTCCTTTTTGTGGTGCCAGATACTCCAACAGAAGTACCAATAGCTTTGCATTCAGCATGAAGTACAGTGCTGGGAGTAAACTTTATTCATTACGGCTATAAGGCAGATGACACTCTGCCACTGAATCACATCCCTTGGTCCTTTATATCATATACTAATGCTAAGAATTTACTGTCAGTGTATAATAGGACTTTTCTTTATCCTTGAAAGTTCTATATGTCTTGAGATGAAGTAATAGTATGGCAAATAGGACTGTTTGCCTTGCACACAGTGAACCTGGGTTTGATTCCTGGTACCCCAGAACGTCTGGAACCCCATCAGGAGTAATTACTAAACACAGAGCCAGGAACAAGCCCTAAGCATTGCTGTGTGTGGCAAAACAAACAAACAAACAAAAACATTCTGTAAGTCTCTTTATGCTATAACTGTTACAGAAACTGTCAAAAAGAAAAAAAATCTCAAGCTTAGATAAAATGTGCATGAAAACAGGATCTAGGGCTGTCACTGTCATCCCATTGTTCATCGATTTTCTTGAGCGGGCACCAGTAACGTCTTCATTTATCCCAGCCTTGAGATTTTAGCACTCATCTTTCCTAATGATTGGAGGCTCTTTCAGGGTCAGGGGAATGAGAGCCGTTATTGTTACTGTATTTGGCATATCAAATACGCCACAAGGAGCTTGCCAGGCTCTGATCATGCAGGTAGGATACTCTCAGTAGCTTGTCAGGCTCTCCAAGTGGCATATATATTTATTTCCTTCTATGATTTTATGGAAAATGGGTATAGAGTGTATTATGATGTGTCCAGGAATATGTTCACCCATGCGTGAAGCTCTGCCCGAGCTTGTGGAAAGCAGCCTGGAGCGTGGTGGCTATTGGGTTGTGGAGGTTTTTGGCTTCCGGGGCTGGGGCTGGTTTAAGAGGCAGAGCAGGGGCCGGAGCGATAGCACAGCAGGTAGGGCGTTTGCCTTGCACGCGGCCGACCCGAGTTCGATCCCCGGCATCCCATATGGTCCCCCAAGCACCGCCAGGAGTAATTCCTGAGTGCAAAGCTAGGAGTAACCCCTGAGCATCGCTGGGTGTGACCCAAAAAGCAAAAAAAAAAAAAAGAGGCAGAGCAAATGGCAACTATGTGTGAGATTCTGATTTTGATTCCCTTACTGCATAACTTCCTAAACACCACTAGGGTCTACCAGACCCAATATATGGATGGTACCAATAAAAAATATTCAAAAATGTACTGTAGCACTGTAGCACTGTCATCCCATTGTTTATCAATTTACTCGAGTGGGCACCAGTAATGTCTCCATTGTGAGACTTGTTACTGTTTTTAGCATATCGAATATGCCACGGGTAGCTTTTCAGGCTCTGCCATGTGGGCGGGATACTCTGGGTAGCTTGCCAGGCTCTCGGAGAGGGACAGAGGAATCAAACCTGGGTCTGCGGCGTGCAAGGCAAAGGCCCCACCCACTGTGCTATCGCTCCAGTCCAAACAATGCATTATTACTAATAATCTCTAGGGTTAAGTTAGTTTACGTAAGCACTGTGCAGTGCAAGTGGACTTGATTTACCACTGACATTACGTAAAAGAAGAAGAAACCTTCCCAGAATATTATTTGGAAATCAGTGATTATTTGTAAAATAATATAGTGTTTTTCCTTTTCTGACATGTAGGCCTCAGGAAATGTGCAAAACAAAATACTCATCCCTTAAAGAAACAGTATAGCACTGTGAAACCTAGGAGGCAGAGTGCTTTTCTGGTGGCACAAGCTGATTAATACACAGAAAAATAACTTTGTAAACTTGTGTATCAAATATTGTAACTCTGTATATAAACACAGAGTTCTTTTTTCAACATGGTACAAATGTTATTGGTAATGCATTCATCAAGTCTTTATCTAGATAGAAATGCAGAGAAAAAAAGAAAATAATCAATGTCCTTCTATAGGTAAAACCTAGGAAATATATTATGAACCAGATTTTGTTCTAGTTGTTCAAATAGTTATCTATCTTAATTAATCCCCCCAAAAATGAACCAAAAGAATCAGGGAAATTAGAAAATATATTCAAATTCAACATAAAACAGTCTTATAAAAATAAAATGTCGTGTCCATTTTCCTGATGGCAGAGTTGATGATGTTTTTTTCTCAGGTGTGTCAGTATCAGTACATGCAGTACATATTAAAGATAGTGATCAAAAATGGAGTTGTGGTTATTTTAAGAATAAACATTTCTCCTAAGAGCCTGAAAATTGGAAAACACACCATTTAAAATTTGTTTCTCTATCATCAACCAGTTATTTGATTTTGAGAAAGTCTTATTTTCCCATCTGCAAAAGTTAAATGACAATAATAAACTATCCTATACAAGTTTGTTCTGAAAAGTAAAGGTTTTATATAATCAAAAATCTGACAGCATGTGCAAATGCATGTTAATTACATTTAATTCATTTAAAGTAATATCAATAAATAATTGGAAAATTAATAATATTTTTATTTACACATCCCCAAAATGGGTAAGAAAAAATTGAAATTACAACTGCTTTATGACTTTAAGAGTCTTAATTTGGGGTAGTATATTTTAAAAACTTGGTGAAAAAGTGGAGAACAAATACATTAAAAAAGATGAAATTAGGGATAATGTAAATTAAATGACTTTCTATGACACTATTAATAATTAAAAATATTTAAACATGCATTAAATTTCAAACATTATAAACAATATAAAAGTCATTTCATATCTGTATTTCTGAAACCAAAGTCAGAACTCTAGTATTCTTTTTCTATAACCAGCTGAAAGTTTCTGGATACACTGCTTTGTTTTGAAGGGAGAGCATAAAGATTCTGCTTTTATTCTGTCACTGCTTGATAATGGGAAAATATGCGATAAAATTCACTTTAGTAATGGCTAATATTTTCAAAATGTTCTGAAGATTTTAGATAATCAGTATAAACTATGGCAGTGTAAAATCTTTTGAAAGATTAATAAAACTGTTCCAAAGATTCCCACTACAAATGTGGCAAGTAGGAAGGGTATACGTGGCCTAAGGTGAAACCCTTGACAAGACAGAGGGTGTCTGGATTCAGAATTGGCCTTGCTGGGCTGTGACAAGTGATTGTAAATTTCTTTTTGCAGTCTATAATCTTGTCAGAAACTAATGCAATTCCCTGCTGCAATTTTCATTAATATTTAGACTAACTTCAATGTAGAAAATGGTGTGAATACTGCCTATAAACATTTTTTATTGACTCAACCAGTAGATAGCTTTGTAGTTTCACCAACATTTCTAAGCCTATTGCAATGGATTCAGAGCTAATATTGAACATAAATATTCATATTCCTATTTATATTCTTCTATGGTTATTTTCTGAGTTACTTTAAATTTCAAAGGAAAGGAAATTAAAGTACTATAATTTTTAAAATAGTTCCATGTTTTACCAATATATGATGTTCAAAACATATTGTATGTAAAAACAAAAGAGATAAATGATGGTTATTCAAGAATATATAAGCAATAATATATTGTTAAACAGAATTAACATTCTCTAGTATTATTTGAGGGCTATAACTCAATGAACTATGTTTTCTTTTTAATAAGTCTTTACAGTAGAAGAAAATGTAAGAACAAAAGTACCCAACTTCATTTTTAAACAGTATTTCTCAACCTTTTTCCAACTGTGGCACCCTTTTGATCTTATTTTTTTCTATGACTCTTGACTTAATGATTCCTCTTAGTCTGTGCCATCATACATTTATGCAATTTTCATCTCTTACCCCTTTGAAAACCTGGGTCCATACATGACTATTTGACCCCCAATTGGGAAATATGATAAAGCATCCCAGCCCTGCAAAAAGCAAAAGTTTAAATATGATTTCAAATGGGATACAATCCATTCAATGACAACATTAACAGTAACAAATTGCAAAAAATTATTTGACTATTAGAAAGTCTTTGATAATCTTAATTCTAATTTTTTACCTCTATATTGCCTTTGTGACACTATTTTTTCACAAATGCTAATATGTATTCACCTAAGCCTGTGATTCTCAAAGTGGGTCATACCACCCCTTGCTAAGATTACAGTAGGTGGGTGGGAGGTGGTATCACAATCGGGGGGAGGGTCAGTTGTGTCTTTTTTTTTTTCATTGTAGCACTATTCATAATCATCAAGATCTAGAAACAATCCAAGTGATTCAATAACATTACAGTGGATAAAGAAATTGTGATATCAGCATACATATGTTCATATATTGTTAACAATTATATATTGTTATATATGTTGATATATATTAGGCTATTGACATCTTATACCTAGTTTTTTCTTTTGGAGAGCCTGGCAAGCTACCGAGAGTTTACTGCCTGCATGAGGGAGAGCCTGGCAAGCTCCCCGTGGCATATTCATATACCAAATACAGTAACAATGATGGGTCTCATTCCTCTGACCCTGAAGAGCCGCTAATGCAGCACCATTGGGAAGGATGAGTAAAGAGAGGCTGCTAAAATCTCAGGGCTAGGATGAATGGAGACATTACTGGCGCCTGCTCAAGCAAATCGATGATCAACGGGATGACAGTGATGCAGTGATACAGTGATATATATAAAATACACACTTGCTGGAATACTTTTTGACTGAAAGAAAAGACAGAAAATATGAAACTGCTTCTATGTGGATGGCACTACAGGGTATTACACTGAGTCAATTGAAAGAAAGAGATATATACAGAATGATCTCTCTCATTTACAGGATATAAAGTTTTTAATTTTTATCAGCCTCTCCTTGTTCGCCCTTCTTTGACCGTGAGTGTGGAAAGGTCAGACTGCAGCTGAATCTCATAAAGACAATGTTCATGAGAAATGGACTAGTTCCTGGTGTTCCATTTGCCCTCAATGAAGGATCATCTCCGGATGCAGCAGTTATGTGTACCTAGGTCAAGAACTCAGCATGACAAACAACCTGGCACCTGAATTGCGCAGAGGAAGAGAGCAGCGTGGAACGCCTTCAAGAGCGTCGAAGAAGTGGTTAAGAGGACAAAGAACCTCTGGCTCTGGGCGCATCTTTTCGACTCCACTGTTCTTCTTGCACTAACATATGCCTCAGAGACCTGGGTCCTATGAAAACAGGATGAGAACGCTATTCGGATATCTTAAAGAGGAATCGAAAGAACTATGATTGGAGTATCATGTTTCCCTCAAGTGAGAGAAGGAATCGGAGTTCCAACCTCTGTCGATGATCGATCAAGAATCAGGGACGCTGCCTTGTTTGCCAAGGCATTGAAAATCAAATGGGCCGGACACGTAATGAGATTTAGAGATGACCACTGGCCTAGAGCTGTTACCGACTGGATTCCACAGGACCAAAGACCATGTGGCCACCCACCTACAAGATGGTCAGACTTCTTCGTCAAAACCCTGAGTGAACGGTTTGAGGCTCTTCGTGTTCCTGGGATGAGCAGATACTGTTGTGCTACACTAGCACGTGACAGGGACAAATGGAGATGTTACTGGCACCCACTCAAACAAATCGAAGATCAATGGGATGACAGGTGGTACAAGTGACAAAGTTATTAATGGAATAACAAATCATCAAAGTCAAGAGAACCTAAGTATAGGTCTGTGAAACTCAGCTTACCTAAGGAGGTAGAAGTCAGGGATGGAAGACAGGTGATCCCTGTGTCATTGGTAGAGGGGAACTGGCACTCTGATCCATGCACAAAAATCTCTTCAGGCATGCAATAATGTTTACATTCAGGTGCATCAATAAAATTGGATTACGGGGCTGAAAAGGAAGAGGAGGAATATTTCCAAAAAGTGTTGAGTGAATTTTTTTTTTCTGAAAAGGGGCCAATAGACCAAATACACTAGAGAACTTCCATTCAAAAGTGAATGAGATATCATAACAAAATTATTTTTATATAAATATGTATAATGATAAAATGAGTTAAGAAATAGGTATTTACTTGTGATAATTCATATTAGAATGATTTAAAACTTGTTTCTAAATATATGTGTAGTTCTCCAGAATAAAATATCTATTTTTATTTGATGATAATGGAACTTTGATGGCATTATAAATTAATAAAAAGTTAGTTGAGTGCTTAACTCAATTAAGATAGTTTGATCATTGTTTTGAGGAAAGGGGAAGGCAATAGAGGTGGTAATAGGGGCCTAGTACTGGCTGTGCTCAGGGATCACTCCTGGAGGTGCCAAACTGAGTTGGGCAGAATGCAGGACAAGTATCTTCAACTCTGTACTAACTTTCAGGCCACATTGTTAGGGTATTTTGGAATATAAATATAACTATTGTTAAGCAGTGTTTCTTAACTGTGGCCAAATGGATAAAATCACAAAAATACCATCCTTTTTCCTTCCTCTTCCTTCCTTCTTTCTCTCTCTTTCTTTCTCTCTTTCTTTCTTTCTTCTTTCTTTCTTTCTTTCTTTCTTTCTTTCTTTCTTTCTTTTCTTTCTTTCTTTCTTTCTTCTTTCTTTCTTTCTTTCTTTCTTTCTTTCTTTCTTTCTTTCTTTCTCTCTTTCTCTTTCTCTCTTTCTCTCTTTCTCTCTTTCTTTCTTTCTTTCTTTCTTTCTTTCTTTCTTTCTTTCTTTCTTTCTTTCTTTCTTTCTTTCTTTTCTTTCTTTCTTTCTCTCTCTTTCTTTCTTTCTTTCTTTCTTTCGTTCTTTCTCTCTCTTTCTCTCTTTCTTTCTCTCTTTCTCTTTCTTTCTCTCTTTCTTTCTTTCTTTCTTTCTCTCTTTCTTTCTTTCTTTCTTTCTTTCTTTCTTTCTTTCTTTCTTTCTTTCTTTCTTTCTTCTTTCTTTCTTTTCTTTCTTTCTTTCTTTCTCTCTCTCTCTCTTCTTTCTTTCTTTCTTTCTTTCTTTCTTTCTTTCTTTCTTTCTTTCTTTCTTTCGTTCTTTCTCTCTCTTTCTCTCTTTCTTTCTCTCTTTCTCTTTCTTTCTCTCTTTCTTTCTTTCTTTCTTTCTTTCTTTCTTTCTTTCTTTCTTTCTTTCTTTCTTTCTTTCTTTCTTTCTTTCTTTCTTTCTTACTTTCTTTCTATCTTCCTTCCTTCCCCCTCCCTCCCCTCCTTCCCCCTCCCTCCCCTCCTTTCCCCTTCCCTTCTTCCCTCCCTCCTTCCCTCCCTCCCTTTCTCCCTCCCTCCCTTTCTCCCTTCCTTCCTCTTCCTTACCTCCCTCCCTCTTTCCTTCCTTCTTTCCTCCCTCCCCTCCCTCCCTCCCTCCGTTCCTTCCTTCCTCCTCCCATCCTTCCTCCCTTCCTTCCTTCCTCCCTTCCTCCCTCCCTCCCTCCCTCCCTTCCTTCCTTCCTTCCTTCCTTCCTTCCTTCCTTCCTTCCTTCCTTCCTTCCTTCCCTCCCTCCCTCCCTCCTTCCTTCCTTCCTTCTTTCCCTCCCTCCCTCTCTCCCTCCCTCCCTCCCTCCCTTCCTTCCTTCCTTCCTTCCTTCCTTCCTTCCTTCCTTCCTTCCTTCCTTCCTTCCTTCCTTCCTTCCTTCCTTCCTTCCTTCCTCCCTCCCTCCTTCCTTCCTTCCTTCTTTCCCTCCCTCCCTCTCTCCCTCCCTCCCTCCCTCCCTCCCTCCCTCCCTCCCTTCCTTCCTTCCTTCCTTCCTTCCTTCCTTCCTTCCTTCCTTCCTTCCTTCCTTCCTTCCTTCCTTCCTTCCTTCCTTCCTTCCTTCCCTTTCCTCCTCCTCCTCCTCCTCCTCCTCCTCCTCCTCCTCCTCCTCCTCCTCCTCCTTTCTTCATTCCTATGGGTATGGGTATTCCTGTGGGTAGAGGGCTGCCAAGAGGTGCCCAGGAGACCCAGAAATCTAACCAGCGATTTTCGGCCCCACAGGCCAGTTTCTCAATGCCAGTTTCCTGCGTATGCATGCTTCTCTGGCTCTACAGTGCTGGGTTTTTTCAAAGTCACTTAGCACTGCTTCAGGACTGAGTGATGCTTGAGAGGCCATGTGGTACTAGAGATTGAACCTGGCTATGTGCTAGGGCATAAACCCTAATTACTGAACAATATCCCCAGTTCTCTTTTTCCTCATTAAGACGGTCTTACCTTTACTTTCCCCTTATGATCAAACATTTATATTTGTCATCTAAAATCCCTGTGACATCTCTTTCCATTCACCTATTTTCACTCTGCAGAAATAAGGATTTCTATACCCTCTGCCAATCCCTACTGTGATTACCAAAACTATCCTTATGAAGAGTAGCAGACACTCAGTGATAAATTGTTAAATGAAATAGATTCTCACATTCTCATTTATCACTATCTTCAAATATTTTTTTCTGATTTTCCAACTCTTTTGGTAGTAGCATTCCCTACCAATTACTCAAAGTCATCTTGGATTCTTTATTCTTCCTTATTCCTTCTTTCAAGACCTTAGTCAAGGTAGTTAATATCAGTGTACATTCACTTATTTATATTATACCCAACAATAGAAAACATATTTCACAAAATTTATTTGTAAAGCAATGATGGAGTGTTTTTTCTGCTCTTATAAGGAATATAAGACCAAGAGAGATAGATTGCACCTCCTCTCACTGGGTAAGTGGGTTAAGATTATTGTCCTGACAATGACTAGAAAATCTGAGAAAGAAACTCTAAAGGGTATAACACTGGGAATTATAGAATAATGATCCACAGACTAAGGATCAGTTCATCAAGTTTAAACAAAGTTTAAAGGACCAGAGTTAGAGAATATACTGACTGCACATTATGTTCTGTGCAACGAAGACTTTCTGGACAAATGAGGAGTAGACTTCTGAAGTGATGAACCCATATACTTGCTTCTGTGACACCTTTATTAGGGCAAACTTGGCTTTGGAGTATGTTCCTTACATTTGGTATTGGGTCATACACAGGACTTTGAAACATGTTGAATCAAATGCAGACAGAAAACTGAGATGTAGGGGCTAGAGAGATAGCACAGTAGGAGAGCACTTTTCTTGAACACGGCTGACACAGGTTCTATCTCCAGAGAGCATGTGGTCTCCAAGCATCTCCTAGTCCTGACCACAGAGCCAGAAGCAAGTTCTGAATGCTTCCAGGAGTTCCCCCCCCTCACCCCCCATCCCCGCTGCAACAAAACCAAACCAAAAAATTACAGAAAGGAATGTAAGATGCTTTGAGTTCTGCCCCCAAATATTGGTTTTATCAACTACCATAGTTCTACAATTTCCCTTGGTTTCAGCTGCAATGATGAAGAGTCCCTTCCTCTAATATTCATAGCTTTATATCTAATACTGTCTGTTATTATTGTCTAAAATTTCCCCACTTTTTTTAAACACTGTGGTTTAAGAAGTTGTTTATAATGATTTGTTACTGGCATTTAATAATGCAACACCAATCCCACCGTTACTATCACCCCTTTCCTTCACCATTGTCTTCATTTTCCCATCCACCCTTCAAGCTCACCTCCATAACAGATCCACACTAATTTATTTATTTATTTTTAACAATATATTGCTTTTACCATTAATGGCTAATGGAATAATAAAAAGTATTCCATTAAAAGAAAATTTTTGAAAATTATTTTATCTCACCATGAAGGATATTAAGTCCTTGTGTGAGGGTTTACTAAGCTGTTGTTGCAAATGAAGTCTTCTGTGTTCGTGTTTTTGTTAGTTGGCTTCTACACTACATCACCATCCAATCTGGTGTGCTCTTACTGGGATGTTTGTATTATAGAGTTTGGAGATGTTGTTCTGGAAAATCCTGAATGTTTGACAGGGCAGTCTGGCTGGAGGCATGGCAACAACTCTTGTCTTGTCTTGTGACGGCCGAAGTGTGATTGCAGCTGCCCGGGGAATTGGTAGGGTGTAAACTTGGTCCACCCCTCTCCTGAGATCACTCAGGAAGTTTCACCCAAGACTGGGTATTCAAGAAATTTCTGTGACAACTTGGTCTCTTTCAAGATTTATTTATGAGTCTCTGGAACAAGGCCATTAGGTGAACTTACAAGGCATTGGCAGTGGGACTTGAGTGTCCTAATACTGTTCTTCTTAAGCTTTTCATGTATCATAAAATACCTCCTATCCCCATGTATCTCATTTAAGAATTTGATCAAATGCAACATGTCTATGGAAATTTTATTAATATAGCAGGTAGAATTTGTTGTTCCTTCCGCTATGTTCTTATTGTGTCTAAACTCCTTCAGAGCATGACTACTTCATAGTGGATGATAATAAATGATTACTGGGCTAATTTGAACTAAACCTAGATATCTCCTGAAATAGAATTTTCTCCATGAAAGAGTCCATAATTTATCTGTTTAATATATTGTCTTTTCTTAAGTGCTATGGGTTTTTAATACCATTGACTTTAGTTTTTATATTATAACTAATATCAGAATATCATATTCTATATGCATAAAATAATAAACACTGTAGCACTTAAGTCATCCCATTGTTCATCAATTTGCTTGAGTGGGTGCCAGTAACGTCTCCATTGTGAGACTTGTTACTGTTTTTGGCATATTGAATACGCCACAGGTAGCTTTCCAGGCTCTGCCATGCGGGCGGGATACTCTTGGTAGCTTGCCAGCCTCTCCAAGAGGGACAGAGAAATCCAACCAGGGTTGGCTGCGTGCAAGGCAAATGCCCTACCCATTGTGCTATTGCTCTAGTCCATAAAATAATAAATAGCAAGAAAATTGCATTACCCAACATATATTATTAAATTATTATTATATTAAACTGTACCATAAGTGTAATTTATTAAATGAATTATATACTTTTCAGAAATCTTTAAATATATCGTATAGATTTCAAATTTATATGATACAATTGAACATAACCTTTTCATCATTATTTGATCCCTATAAGATGTAAAACATCAAAAAAATTAACTTTAGGAGTAGGTATGTTTTGATATCACTAAAAAAGTTAATTTTATTGTATATATTTAGATGGTTTTGAATGTGAATTTTTAAAGTATGCATCCTTCATAATTAAAAAATGGACCTATAAATACCTAAAACAGGGCAATCATAAGGTCATTTGAGTCTTAAAAAAAACCTTGCCCAAACATAGCATACCAGTAACGTGATCAAGGAATATACATTTTACCTATGTAGAAACAAACTAAGTGATCCTTTTCTCTCAATATAATACCTTTTTCATTATTTAAGAATTAAATCTTTCTTCAGTAGTACCAAGGTAAAAAAGTAATGAACCAATTCTACTTTACTCAACAGAGACACAGCAATTTGTTACTGTAATCTGACTATATTCTACTTGTAAAGTTGTGAAATTATTATTTAAAATTATTTTAGAGTAGATTTTTATAGCTTAGTATTTTGTAATGTATTATAATTGCTAAATGCAAATGAATCCTGTACTGCTTTCCATAGAGTTGTTCATGAAAGCCAAACATTTTACATGTTACAGTGAAGTACATGTTATTAAGGAACAAATTATAATGAAGCTTACTTTAGTTCAAAGACAAGATACTGTAGCTTTATTAAAGGCACAGTACATTAAAGTATAGTTACGGTAAAATCTGCAACTGCCCCAAAATGAAACTACTGAAAATATTGAGAATGTTCAGGATGAAATAACTGTACTTTTAGAGATATTTCACTTGCTTGCTTCCAGTACTTCACATTGGCATTATATTTGAAAGGTATTATAGCTCCCAAACATTGATAATATTTTTGCCAATTAAAGCCTAACATTCATGCATTAATAATTCAGAAATATGTGAAGGAAAATACTGCCTCTCAAATTTTATGGTAAGAATTCTCTAACTCGTTTGTAATTTGTTATTTTAAAATACTTTTAAATAGTTTTCTTGCCTTTAAATGTGAATATATTGTCTTTCAATTATTTTTATTTATTTTTTTGCTAGCTTATTTATTTATTTATTTTAATTTTGTTATTTTTATTGAATCATCATGTGGAAAGTTACAAAGCTTTCAGGCTTAAGTCTCAGTTACACAATGCTTGAATACCCATCCCTTCCCCAGTGCACATATTCCACCACCAGGAACCACAATAAACCTTCCCCCCACCCCTCCAATTATATTTTAAATGGGTGAGGACAGTAACATCTTATGTCCTTTTTTCTTTTTCATTATTATTATTCTTTTTGCCATACCTTGTAATATCCAGGTCTTCCTCCTGGCATTGTACACTCAGGAATCAGTCCTGGTAGGGCTCGGGGAACAAAAGGGACATTACAGGGATCAAACTGGGTGAGTTACATGCAAGACAAATTCCCTAACCACTGTACTATTGCTTCAGCCCCATTTTTTTCTTAAATCATGTACTTCATTATAAAATTGCATATAAAATTATTAAGTTTATTTGGTTAGAGATTTGGTCATGATCAGAGGTGTTTAGGACTTAATCCTGGCTCTGTGATAAAGAATCACTCAGGGTGTTGCCGGAGGGGATAGGATAAGTTTCCCATGTGCAAGACAAGCACCTTCATCATGTACTATCTCTCCTGCCCCTGTATTTCTTTTTCTCAGCTCAGAGTGGATATCGCAAATCTTTCAGTACTAGTTATATCTATGAGAAATTAATTTAAATCCTTGCAAAAATTTTTATTTAATAATAGCCTATATCAGATGATCTCTGAAATCTCTTAAACACCAAAGATTCTGTGACATATGACCTAAAACTGTTCATGGAAATTAGTGTGAACTGGTTAAATTGAGTAACAAAAGTGTTGGAAACCTAGGCAGGTTCTATGAGAGAGAAATATATAAACAGCCAGACAATAGAATCATGAACAATAGCACTATTTGAGATCATATTATTCTGAGAACTCACAAAACCATCCTTATAGTTAGTGAGCATAAATCATGTAATGACTGCCCAATCACATTGAAGCATTTGGTTCTGCTTATACATTTATACATTGTGGGGAGATCTTTAGAATAGGAAGAGGAAAATAACAATTTTGCAGTAAAAATAGCAAAATTGCCTACAAATTATAAAACCAACTCCTCAGAGATACATTTATTTTACTATTTCTAATCACAGTGTTCATTAAATGGAAAGCATTGTTTAGAAAAAATGAAAAAAGCAGAGACACCAATGGTTTGTTGCATGCAGAAGAAACCAGTCAAAAGCAATTCATTATTAATGCCTGAATATTCTTGCTAAACAGTTCTGATTATTTCACAAGAAAGAGGTCAAGGTAGTGGAGAAAGGGATTTAATCAAATAAACTCTCAATCTCTCTCCAAATAGCATTTTCATCCAGTTGCATGTAAATTCATCAGATGACTAGCCTCCAAAAGCAAAGGCAAGGTTAATCTGCTATGACTGTTAAAACTTCTATGATATGCCTATTGAATAAAAATTTAAAATGGGATGAACCATGCAAGTTATCCCAAATTAGTTGTTATTTTTCCTCATGAAATCATAAAATTTCCAACATTAAAAGCATACAAATAGGTCAAATTTCTTCTTTCTGAATTAGTTTATATTAACTTCCTAGTAAAGAAGTTTATGATCTTCTATAGTTTTGATTTATTAGAATTTTTGAGACTTCTGGTCCTGAGGTTTCAGAAATCTAAAATATTTCTACTCCAATTATAAAAAGATACAAATATCTTAAAATATCTGAGTATCAAAAATGATATAAAAGATAGACTGTTAGATAAATTTTATTATTTTTAAAAATTCTACTAATTTACTTTTTTCATATGCAAGAATATGTAACTCATCACACTTTTATCTGAAGGAAAATTACTGGTAAACATTCTTTATCAAGTGATTGGTGATTCATTACATAAGAGATACATGTAATTTAAATTTTCACTCTTCAACATATAAAATGGATCAAGATAACACTTATTAAAAGAGTATTTCATTTGCTTTTTTAGAAACAAGAGAGATGTATATAAAGAAAAAGATGCATATAAGGATAAAATAAATTATACAGACATAATTATGTTGATATGTATGTCTTTTTTCCATAAAACTTTAAATTTGCATATAAATATAAAATTAAAATCATGTTTTAAAAGAAAGCAATGTGTTCAACAATTTTACTTTGAGAATGAAGATTAATTGTCTGTCTTGAAATATATGTTTATTATGTTGTATACATATACTTCTAAAATTAACAAAAATAAAAGTATGAATGATCTTTGATAAAAAGATGTGTTTTACTTTCAGTAATAAATAATTAAATTTGAATTTTCTAATGAAGCAATATCACAAATCTGAGCCTATATAAACACTTGAAAAAACATTTATGATACCTTCACTATTTGAATGCTCAGTTGTGGATTTTTTTCATTTGCAGTTTCAAAATTGATATGAAAATATTACTCCTTAGTAATATGTAATTCAATTTATTGCTATTTCAATATTCCCTACAATGTGCCTCTTTCTGGCTACATTCTTTTATGCCACATACATCATTTCTGTGTTTAAGAAATTAAGCAGCAGTTACTAAATCCTTGAAGAAATTAAAATGTTTTTATGTTGGCATTCTTTGCCCTCTTAGCTCTTAGCACCTCTCTTGGTTCTTAGATACCATTTTACATGAGGACAATTTCTAAAAAGCAAAATATAACTGTCTAATTAAGGGCTGTGTGATTGTCTAGTTCGCGGTCTCTGTGACAGTTATGACAAATACACATATTGGCACAGCCCTAACCTCACTTCACAGTTTGCAGCACAGAGATGGTATTTTCAGAAATGTGGAGAACGCTCTGATACAAAGCTTCACCTTGTCTAGTGCTATTCCATTTAATTTTTTATTAACTGCCTGAACATATGCCATTCTAGAAGAGGGTAATAGTTACAAAATGTCAGCAGAAACATTTAAACTGCTAAAATGTAAATGATTTTATAAATTTGTAATGAAAGGTAATTGTCATGTGAGAAAAGTAACAGAAAAACAGATATATGTAAATGCAAAACTGGTAAAAAATACATCTTATTGGTTGAAGGTAGGAAAACCTAAGTATATTTTAATGAGTACTGTAAGTAGTATTTAAATAAAATTAGATTCATAAGCACAAAATGTGAATTCTATAATATTTTATTTTCTAACATTAAGAAAGTTCATAATAATGACAAGAGCTCATAGAACTTTAATGTGTGAAATTCAATAAACAGTGGGACATTAAGATGCTTCACCTCATTTAAAAAAAAAACAAATAAATCAAACTAGGATAATATAAATAAAAAGTGTCTCTGGTATCAGCACCATAGCTTTAAAAGCGCAATATTCAAACATGATTAGTTTGTTTCTTTACTTTCCACTAGGATGAAAAACAATTTAGTGATTAATCCCTTCAGCAACTTAACGCTGGGTCAGTACTTTCAGAGATGTCAAGAAGACTTCAGCAAAGAACTGAGTATTTCCTCAGCTCCCACACAGAGCAACTACCTTCCAGTTAGGTTTGCGGGCAACCATCTTTAAATGCTTGAGCTGTTCTGCGTGGCCATGACAAGATTTGCAATTCCCTACGTTTATTTACACACCATCACCCCAACTAGACATCACATGGAAGTGGCATGGTCACAGCTGACCCCAGGGTAGTCCCTGTCTCTGCCGATCCAATTTCATCGTGCTCTGCAATTGAACTGCACTCATACTGGAGAGGATGTATGCACAGGACTCCGTGCCACAATAAAATTAGCAGAAGCTTGTCAGGGGGCATTTTCCTGTTTTACAGTGACAGACCCTGGACAAATAGGTCTGCTTCCAGAAATCCACAGAGGTCTGGCTCTCTTGAAATGTATATGAGTCCGGCATATTTATGTCAGAGTGGCTTTATAGAGTCAGCTTGTTACGTGATAGTTGAAGAACAATGTTAAGCCTTTGCTGCATTTTTCCATTTCCTCTTCACAGTTTACAGGGACTTTAAATGGCCTATGAATAGATTGTTATTTTCTGATCTGTAGAAAAACAGCTTCTCTTTAAATAGTGGTAAGTAGTAAGTGAGAAAAAAAATGTTTTCTTCATTTATTCTTCCTTGAGAGGGAATAAAAAAAAAGGCAGCACGTATCAAATGCATTTTGAAAACAGAAGTTGAGAGTATGTGCATCACTTTTTTCTTTCAGTTTGATAAATCAAGCTTCAAAAGTCATTTTCCTGAAGTCTCATTTTACCTCATTTATAGTAACAAATTAGTTTTATAACAGGTAAAAATCTCTTCAAGAAGACACATTTAAGATGCTTTCAAATGAATAAAAGAATCTTTTATTTCAGATTGAAGTATAATAGGGTAAATAGATAAATTTTAGCATTTGTGGGCAGAACATTTTAAAACATAATATGTTTTGTATCTAGCCTAAAGGTATTTATTAGATATTCTGTGCAGTTCTTAGATCAAACATTCTCAGAAGCCCTGGGATCATTTTATATTCACTAGAAGACAGAAAGAAATCCAAAACCTAGTTAAATAAATTGTTCATTTATTCCTTCCCTTTTATGCACCAAGATCTACATGTAGTCATTAATTATAAAGAGACTATTATAGCACCATATTTTCATTCAATACGATGTCCTCATATATATCAAAGAAGTCCCATAATTAAAACAGAAGGGCCACAATGACAATTAAAATTACAATCTATATGGGGAAAGAAAGTACAGTTCTGCAATTTTTCACCCTGTCACTGTCAGCTGCATGGAATATTCTGGTCACGTCTCTTGTAAAGCAGCCTAAATTCTTCTTCACCAATGCAACCTCAAAAGCATTATCAGCACCTAAGCAAAAGCCTATGCAAGTATAATTTAATACGAAGCCACAGTTTGCAAGTAATAGCGTATAAAGTGATATTTAAGTGGTGTTTTAAGCACACTTCTGATGGCTACAGCCGCTTTTCCCTGGTAAATGCGTTTTCCTTTGAGTAGTGATTATGAGTCCTAGGTGAAGAGGTCCTGTGTGCAGGTCTGTCTGTAAGCCTTACTTCCAGCTGCCAATCTTTACTTCACAGAGAAGAAAAAGCCACATAGCACCTTGTTCTTACTCTTGTATGCTGTCATCCCCTGAGCTTGATAACACAAAATCATTTCCACATAACACTTTCCTGCTTCTGCCTCTTAAACCTCGAGACCTACACATTGTGCATGCACTTGCACCCTTGGCAACCGGCTCTGTGGAAGCCCCTTCCTTTGAACCAGCATTCTTCCAGCAGACTATTTTTAACACTTTTTGTGGTAAATATCTGCATTAATGGAGTACAAAGCTTTTGGGTAGCAATATGTACTTGCTACAATTTATTGTCTATAAAAGTCATGGACAGTGAATTATTACTCTTCAAATTGTGTTTTTCTTTATAATAACTTTAAACTGAGCACTCATATATGAAGCATGCAATGGAGATTGAGAAGGTTTTGTATAATAAAACTGTGACATGGTCATTTTTTCCAGTTTTGCATTACAGAGACACACTCATGCATGGTGCTTTTTAAATTCTTATTATGTGTGAGGTCAGGGGGTCGAATGTCAGAAAGTACTGTTAATTTCACGGGGTTAGGGGAAAGTAAATTCAGAGGGAATACAGATCACTTAGCACAGAAAACCAGCTCCTCTGAAGTTTGGTTTTACATTTGTTAACCATATCCTTCAGCTGACGAACCATTGAGACCACGGTGACATTCTGGTCCCAGATATAATGGCTTGACATGCTGCAGTGAGAGTGTGATTCCGTCGCCCTGCTCCCTGTGCCAGCCTCAGCCTTCCTCTGAATCAATGAAGCACTAAAACTCCACACAACTGGAACTGAACAAAGCATGTTGCCATTTTGGCTGTGATGTTTAAATTATAGAGAAAGCAGTCAGGATGTCTTAAAGTTCAATCTGACAAGAAATGTAAAATATATTTCTGTCTTCATTCTCTGGGAAGGTAACATCTTACACTGCACAGTATCACTACCCAGAGTCCTTTTTAAATGGTTCATAATAGAACATCAAAGACCAAATGCTTGCATTTCAGGGATTTTTGTGTAATCTGAAAGAAGCCTTAGTATTGGGCAAAGTTTCAGGAGGTAAATAATAATGCGGATCATGTTGTTTTATGTAGTTGGCAGCCTAAAGAGATTTCTTTTACATCTGTTCAGAAAGATGAAATTAACACGCTAGCAAAGAACTAAATACACTACACAGGTTATACAACCCATCAACAACAATGAGCTAAAATAATGGCCCGTTTTATGGTTATGATCAGGAAGTAATCAAATGTGGTTTTCAAATGTGTTTCAGTGTGAGGATTGTGAGCATACTGAACTCTGATTTAAAAAGAAATCCTTCAGTTTTATTTAAATATAGTTCACTAGGCCAGTATAGACAGATAGACAGATGCTGATAGGTTTGGTTGGGTGGTTTGATTTTTATTAGTTTTTTTTTTAAAGAAGATTTTTTTTTTCTGAGTTAAAATTCAAACTGGGCTCAGCTGCCCCCTTATAATTAAATTTTAATGACTTAGGCTGAGAGTTTGTGTTTTGGCAGCATGCTTAATAGTGTTAGCATTTAAACCGTTACCACTAGACTTTGAGGGAGCAACCCCTTCAAAAGTCAGAGGTGAAGTTGTTCCAAAGATGCTCTGGTTTACTGGGATGCTGGGGGACATAGCAGGACAGTCAGCCACAGGTCACTCACTTGTCCTAATTGGTTAAAAATAAATTAAAATAAAATGCCACTTATTCTAAATTCCATAGTAGCCTGGGGGTGAAGGCATTCCAGTTTTAACACTTTTTTTCCCACCAGAAGTAACATCTTTGTTTCTCTGTGACTAAGAGTCTATTGATAATTTTACTCTTTTCTACAAAACTGAAAGACCAGTTCAGAATACACATTTGAATCAGTTCATTTAAAAAAAAATAAAAGAATTATTATTAACTTTGCAATGATGTGTTTCACTGACTTCCTTTTTGATAATTAAAACTCCCAGTTCTTGCCCCCATATCCTCTTTCCAGCAAGCAGCCTGTTGCCTGAAGTTTTAATCTTTCATTACTAGTTAAAACAAAATCACCAATTAGGCACATGAACACGTCCGTATTAATCTCATTAAGGTGATGGCACCAAATAAATTGGAACTATTTTTGTGCTTTTACTGTGTTCCTATGGCTTTATCAGGCCCTGTGGTCATATACAAAGACCTCGAAGCTTAGTCATTTAGAATCATTCGGTTGTGGACTGAATGTGGCATTACCATCTATGGCTGAAAATTGCTTTCAGCTTTTAAACTGCACTGACTAGTCTGTAGTTAATCTTAGATCATTCACTCGCAAAATTAAATGAGCCAGAACGATGGTCTTTTTTTTTTTATATAAAATAATACATCACAAAACACTTATTTGCCCTGCCCAAAAGAGAGATCAAATTCATTTAAAATCCCATAAACCAGAGTTGTGAATTTTTAATTTTATTTAGTAGCAGAGAAAGAGAGGGTAAGCTATCTTTCTACAGCACATCATTGCTATAAATTTACATATGGAACATGGTTTGATGCTTAACCAACCTTTAATCTATCTTTGATGTATACCTCTACTTCACTGTAGTCATGTGACATTCTTATTAATGCAAATGTAAAAAAGACTGTTTTGGATCTCTGATGTAATTAGCCATAAACCATGATTTAAAATAAAAAAGTATCTACTTGAATCATTAGAGTTGCATATAAAGTCCACAGTTACCATCATAGAAGAATACCCTATGAAACTAAGTTTAACATTTTTACTTCATTCATTTTTATATTTTCTGCCCAAGTAATAACTGAAGATGCTTTTACTATACTTGTGATGGTCAACTAAGATTTAATTGTTAAATAGTTTTACAGGGGTAAAACATTTCCATTTTTCATTTTTTTAAAATCATGCTCCCAATAGAAGTAAAATAACTTTTAGAGATAAGTGCTGAGTCATGGAGAAAATCAATCATTTTATCCTGATTATTTGTTTTATGCTCATTTCAATGCATCATCTTGTAGAAAAATAATGTCTGTACTTTCTTGGTTTTCTCTCTTCCTTTCCAATGCTTTACTCTACAATATAGACATAATGTCTAAGATATGACTTTGGTAGTCACTAATTTTGGGCTCAAAAAATCTTGGCCATCACAAATGAGGTGAAGTCACCTCTTACTGCCAGATTTAGGCAAAAAGTTTGAATATTTGAGGGACTGACCCAGTGAGTCCCATGGTGAATGACGGGATGCTAAGGTCAGATATTGGAAAATAAGGTTCATGTTACTCTGTCAGCAGGGCTGGTGCAAGCTGCCTGCTTGACAGAGAAGGTGGTGTGTGGTCTGGACCTCAAGAAAAATGAAGTCAGTCACCCAGATCCAAAAATTACCCTGTCTCTATCCAAAAATGATTCTGACATCAGCTTAGGGAGACAGGAAGAAAATTGTCACACACATACACACACACATGTGTGTGTATGTGAGTATGTGTGTATGTATTTCACACACACATACACACATATATACACACAAATATATGAACACATATATATGTATACATACATACACATACATATAACTTTATTTTGCAATGGTTTAGAAAAAACTGTGGATGCATCTAAATAATATGAAAATTCTTGATCTAAGATATAATGGTACAATTGCCAGAGCAACATTGGAGACATTTATTTTTGTCATGAGTACAAGTGTATAGGACACAAGTTATACACTTTCAGAAGTTAACCACTCATAATTTTCAGAAACATGTTATAAACATAAGTACAATATAATAAAAATATTTACATGTAAAATGCTGTTTTAAATTTTAACAAATATTGATTAATAAGCAGAATTAACTCATTGGATTTTAAATGATTTTTCCAACTGTAGGAAATTTTATTACATTTGCAATAATTTATAAAAAAAGAACTTCATGACCAAAACATCATGCTTATTTTCATTGACACTTTGTTCTAAGAACTTTCTAGTAATGCTTTGACTTATTATGAATGTAACTATTTTCCTTAAACAGCATTGTGTTTCTTCCTAAAAATATATATTGGGTTTATATTTTCAATACATTTTGATTATTCAAATGAAACCTAAGTCTATTCAAAATGTATCTCTTTCTAATAAGAATGAAGAAAAAATGCACATCTATTACAAAATATCATTCAAATATAAGTTGACCATTTGGAATATTGCACACTATTAGTTTTTCCATCTCAAGAAAAAAATCTGCATATTGTTGTTTATTCCATAAAATAGTCCTTTTTTTAATAGCCTGAACCAAATAATTTCTCATTTTTACAGGCTTCACTTCACTTTTCTCACAGTGAATAAATTGCAGCTTATTTCCATGAAATCCACAGATGACACAGATCTTTATTTTGCATAAAGGCATAAAGAAGTGTCTAATATCTTCAATATTCATCTGCTAAGTGGACATTTGCATTGGGTTAGAACGGCAAAAGAGCCCCAACCCTCCCGCAGTGACAGCTGTACAAAGGGATGACATCTGACAGCTGTGACAGTGCTGAAGGGAAACTCAGATGACTTGCAGCATCCATGATCCAATTACAGCACACATCCCTCTGACAGACCCAGCAGCTTGACTCCAGCGTTTGGAAGGACAGTATTGATCTCTTGTCAGAAACCAGTTGCCTGCCTGCAATTGTGTACTGCTGAACTTTGAAAAGCTATAGTACCCTCTTAAATGATAGGGGCAGTCAGGTTATAGTATTCAGGTACAAAGAGAGGTGCAAAGGGTATCTGCTAAATGCTCTAAACTTGAACAAATCATAACAATATGACAGTCCAATCATACTCAAGGAGCCCAGCTGATCTAGCTGGCTACTGTCTGTGCTAATGGAAAGACAGCTCTTTGTGTTTAGTGGGATGATCTTACTTGATGAAAAGGCCACTGCAATTAGTGCATACTGGTTGGTTGTGCTGGGTGACAGCAGCATAGATAGTATAATGGCAGCTGCCAATAACCTTAACTTCAAGAAAACAGACAATTAGGCCTCTGATCCTGACACTGTTAGTCCCTCTACTACAGACCTCTATTTGGCTTATACTGTAAACCACACAAGGGTAATGTGGAACAACCTCCCCAAACAGAAGGACTTGGTCAAGAGGTCAATTAACTTCCTCTTCTTGCCTCTCTTCCTGCCTTCCTTAAGGAGAGAGTAGAGAGAAAGAGACAGAGAGAGAGAGAGAGAGAGAGAGAGAGAGAGAGAGAGAGAGAGAGAGAGAGAGGAGAGAAAAAAGAGACAGAGACAGACTCAGAGAGATGTAAAATACAACAAATGTTTCCTTTAGGCTATAGTTTGAAGGGAGCTAATATATGAGCATCAATGTTTTAAGATGCAAAAACTCGAAATGCATTTTTAAGGGGTTGGTGAAATGAATCTAAACTTAAAAGTAGAGGTGCCTGAAGTGGGCTAATGAAGTGAGAAACATACAAATTATTTAAGATGTATGTGGCAATAAATGTTAAAAATTAGCAAAATCCTAGGTACTTTCAGCTTATCACTAGCACTTTCAAATTTGATAAAAGTAGCTAGAACATTCTGAACATTTAAAGAGTACACAAAACTTAGAAAGTAAATTATCTTAGCACTTGTTTAAGTGCAATCCCAGAATAAGTAAAGTAATTTTAGATATAAATTTTTAAAATTCAATAAATACTGAAGCACACATATAAGTACTGAGACCCACACACAAATTATAGCAGTTCAGAACAGTCTATGATCAGAAAGATTAAGTGTAGCATTTTCTTCAGTAGCATATGCACTAAAATTTATATCATTCAGTGAAGATTATCATAGCCCCTATAAAAGGATGGCTTGAAAACCTGAGATTTATTTTACATAGTCTATATTTCAAAATAAATATTATTTATCCAACTCAAATTTAGAACTTTTCTTAACTATAAAAGTTACTTTCTTTGACAATTACTGAACAAGAAATAAGTAATAACTCTTGGTAGGCAGGTATTGAAACCAAACCATTGAAAAAGTTTACTGTTGGAATTTTATTAAACTATGCATGAGAGAAAAAAAAGAGAATTAGATTTATATAAAACTTTTTTTCTTATGGAATTGATATCATAGCAAAACAGAAAAGACATGCTACAAAATATAAATAAGTTTTAAATACTCCTATGTTTTATGCATGAAAGCCTAATATTTTTAATAATAATGTCTAAAATTTTTTAATTAAAGAAATCAAATAGTCTTATGTTGAAAAAAGTTTGATAGCATGAAAAATGAAAATAGAAAATGAAAATGAAAAATGGAAATAGAAATCAAGTGAAAATTAGAATATCAAAACAGAATTTGAGAGAACAATGGAGATGACGAAAACAGGTATTTATATATTTAATAGTATATATTATAGTTAACACAGAACCAGAGAATTTCAGAAATATAAATTATTAACATACACACAAAGGTTGTCCTTTCACTGCTATGTAAATTAATGCTAATAAAAACACATATGAAGGACAAGAGATAGTGCATGGGTTATGGCACTTGCCTTGCATCTTTTGCTCCTGGAGACAGCAGAAGTCTCCTGGGCATTATGAGCACAAAGTCAGAAGTAATTTCTGAGCACTGGTGGGTATTGTCCTGAAGCCTCCCAAACCCAAAACAAACAAACAAAAATAAATGTGGAATCACCTAGAAATAAATTAGGTAAGATGAAGTTTGTGAAAATGTGGAGAAGCAGACATTCACTTCTCAATGGGAATGGAAACTAGCAATTGTCAATGAGGTTAATTAAAAATTGTTGATTAAAAATATTTTTATCAGAAAAATCTTCACTGTACATTTATATGCAAGAACATTGATAGTGTTATCTGTAATAAGAAAAATGGGAACAGAGGCCAGAGAGATAGTACAGTGGGTAGAGGGTTTGCCTTTCACATGGCCACCCACTTTCAATCTTTGGAAATTGCAACAAGTCAGTAACATTCCCTAGCCCTGAGCCTTCTGTTAATATAAATATTTTTAAATAAGAAAACAGGTCTATGAGGGTAACATAGAGATTGCATGTCACTACATAGTCAACACAGACTGACCTGAATTTTGGTGGGAATGCTCTTCGATTCTGCCAGGAGCAAGGATAGATACCCTATTAAATGACTAAAGCATACATTTTCTGTTTTAATTGTGTAGGCAATTTCTTTTGGGGTATTTGGTGAGGAGAGTGTACATTCAGGGGTGCTCAGGGCTTCTGGCTCTACACTAAGGGAATCATTCTTGGAGGGGCTTAGGGAGGCCCTATGGGGTGCCAGGATTTGAACCCAGATCAACCACATGCACGGAAACACTGTACTAGCTCTACTATTGGCTCCATTCCCTGTTTCATCCCCCACCCTGGGAGGAGGGGCACACTCAGCAGTACTCAGGGCTTACTCTTTCTCTGTGCTCAGGGAGCCATTTTTAGCAATGGAACACAGTGGTTGCTAGGGATTGAATGTGTTGTGTGCAAGGCAAGCACCCTGCCCGCTATACTATCTCTCTGGCTCCTAGTGGGCAGTTTCTATCCACATTTCATGCTAGTTTTTAATTTCTCATTCATACTCCTTTCTATCATAGTTTCAGTCACTTTTTTTTCAGGCACATTTTAGGACTCGGCTATAAGCTTCTATGTGAGTCTATAAGACTGCTATATGAGTAATAAGTGCTGTGGATTTGTTTGACTTCACTCTCAACCAACTTGATGTATTGAAGAGTAGCAAGTAAACTTAGCAGCTGAGGCCAAAGTACATTTTATGGGTTGTTTGATGACTTGACAGACTTAATAGCAATAAGTTCCACTGGAAGAAAGACACCCTCCTGAGGGAGAAATAATATGTGAGGAGACAATTAGCATTAATTTCCATTAATATCTAAAATATCTTATACACAGTGAGCATATTAACATTTAATTCTATAACGTGCTAAATCTCATTTAACATACTAACATCTGCTGGACACTTTTCTACCAACACTATTTTAGGACTGTTTTTACTCACTATTTTAACACTCTCCACTCCTTTATTAGTTGAATAATGGATGAGAACATGGGACTTTGTTGAATTTAAGTTTCTTCTCCATAGTTAGTACAGTGCCAAAATGAACAGAGACAATCCAATTCTCATTCATTCTGTCTCTTTCTCTCTCTTGCATCTAAACTCAAGGCCTCATACAGTGCATGGTATATATACATATATATACACACACACACACACACATATATATATATATATATATATTCAGCCACTGTGCCCCTCAATGTTCTCATTTTTTCAGTTAAGAAAAAATTTTATTTAAAGAAATTTACTCAGAGAAGTGTAAAGGGTGAGAGAGAAAAAAAAATGATAGGTGTTAAAAAAGTATACACAAACTTTTCCAGAGGGGAAAAAGCGTTAAAAGACTTGGTGTGTGTGTGTGTGTGTGTGTGTGTGTGTGTGTGTGTGTGTGTGTGGTAGGGGTAGTTTTAATTTAATTTGGTGACAGGGCAGATGGGGGCAGGGCCGGTGGGGCCACACTAAGCTGGGCTCCAGTTTGCTCCTGGGTTTTCACTCGGGGATCACTCCTGGCAGGGCTCTGGAGACCATAGATGATACCAGGCACCAAACCTGGGTCCACTGAATGCAAAACCCCTCTCCTGCTACACAGTTTCTCTGACCCCACTGTTCTCATTTTAAACAAAATATTTAATCTGCCTCTCCGCTAACAGTGACCACACTGAGGCTGATCTGTAGCACACAGAAGTCTTTCTTATTATTCCTTGTGCCAAATAAGACTTAAAGCCCTATGTGATCCAACGTGATCACTGATTTCCTCAGAATACTATCTCTAATATAAGTACTCATCTAAAAATCCAGAAGTGCTTATCTACAGGGTAATTTTTTTTTTATTGCTCACCATTGCTGTGTAGTTAATGCATAATGTCATTCTAATTTCAATGAACATAACAAATATCTTAATGCTTTGAAAATGAGCAGAATTAGTTTTGCATATTTTTATTCATCTGTTTCAATTTATGAACTGCCACCATGGCCTCTGAGTAAATGTGCATGATAAAATTATCAGAAAACAAATTATAAATAGTAATCAGTGACCTCTTTCTTAGCCACTGAACTTTATCAAAGGCCTGACCCAAGATCCCAGGCCTGAAGGCCAATCAACTTGCACTCTGTCAGTTCATAAGGCAAGAAAATTTCTAAATACAATTCTTTACACAAAGAAGTGTCAGGATCTAGATTGATAAAGATGATTTACTGACTTCTATCTGTAGTATCCATAAGAAAAAAGTAATTATAAAATACCAAAGAACTTATTTCAGAGAACATATAGAAACCAACTTATTATGCATTAAACTAATTTTTTCTAAATCAGCTCACACCAATAAATACTGATAGGTAGTTTAGAAGTTCTATTTTGAAAATAAGTTCATTTCAATAAATGAGGTTTCATTTTAATAAAGGTTTACATGTCTTCATGCTAACAAAATTTATCATGCAGTAATTTGCCTGAAAGAGATAATGAATTCTAAATATCTCAATTATTACATATTCCACATTATAATACAGTGACTAGAATTCTCTGAAAATCTAAAAATGTAGCTTGAAATAATAAAATAAATTAAATACTTGATTTTCACATTTAATGTTTAATAACTACATCTATGTTTTATTACAATTTTCTTTAACCCATTGATGATCTTTAAACTAGTTATTTAAAAACTGAAGGATCTTTTCATCTAGGACCTCATTTTCTCAAGATATAGATGAAATAAGATTGGAAGCTTCGAGGACAAATAAACAACATGGAAAGAAAGTAAAAATTTCCAGACTTTATTTATTGATGAATATTTTAAAGATTATATTATATGAATTATTTTTATTTAGAATGAAAATTTGGTATGCTATACAATAAAATATAGCTTAGTCTATTCTGCACAACTAGCAAGACTTCAAGGAAGTTATTACTTTTCATATCTCTTCATTTATTATTCATGCTACTTTTGTAAGTGAACAAATTTTAAGAGTGTGATATCAAAAAAAATAAGGAAATCTATGGGAAAATAGGAGAAATTTATTTTGTCTGTTTGGTTGTTTTGGGGACACAGCAGGTAGTGCTCAGGGGATACTTCTGGTTCTGTGATCTGGCATGGTCTGTGGACAATACGGGATGTCAAGGGTCAAACCTTAGGTTGATTGCATGCAAGGGAAGTGCCCAACACATTGCACTATCCTTGACTCCAAAAACAGGAGGAATTCTAAAGAGCTTTAAAATAAGATATTCAATCAAAAATAAAAATTCAAATTACTATTCAAATGAATTCTTTTTCTCTCCATACTGCAACATATCATTATTTTTTGACATTTTAGAGTTCAAAATTATTTTTAATGAAACAGGAAGAAATCTAACATTTGTTGTATTTTTACAGTCTGATGTGATCAAATATAAGAAACTCAAATCTATGTCTTGGTCAACTATTCACTATGGCAAATGGTAATGCATTTTTTGTTCTGTTTGGGTCACACCTAGCAATGCCCAGGGGTTACTCCTGGCTCTGCACTCAGGAATTACTCCTGGCAGTACTTGGGAGACCATATAGAATGCCGGGATCAAACCCCGGCTGGCTGCATGCAAGGCAAATGCCCTACCCTCTGTACTATCACTCCAGGCCTGCTAATGCATTATTTAGGAAATTTTGTTCTTGAGAAAAATTACTGAACTTCTAGCTTTAAAGATAAACATATGAATTCTTTAAATTTTAATTTTCAGTATTCCTTATTATTAAAAAATCAGCCTATCATTAGATGTGTAGATTATTTCAAACCTTTCACAGTCGTAGAATTCATCTTTGAATCATTTTATACATACCACTTTCACTACTCTAAGGATTACTTTTCTAGGAAGTCAGGTGACTTTATACTACATTTTACAAAGGCATAGAATTGTCTTATTTACTTCACTCTTATATTGCTTGCATATTTTATTAATGTAATCTCAGAGCCTGATACTACCTTGTCATTATTTAACTTTATTATTTTAAAAATATCGAGCAATTATCTTATATACATAAATAGCTACTTGTGTGAATAAATAGAATCAGAAATATCAGAGGAAAAGAGCAAGTCAAAAGTTGTTCAAGGAGAACTAATTTGGCAAGGTAGTATAATTGGTAAATTATAAATAAATGGGAGAATAGAGTAAGATGTGGTAATGGAAATGCCTAGGACTCATATTTATATAGTTGTTATGAACTGTAATAGGATTTTGCATTTTTATTGAGAATACTGTTCAAGGTGAACAAAAGTTTCTCTTGCTTACCTGTCTGAACTCTGCCCACAAGATATTTAAAGATTTATTCAAGTGAAAGGGTTATCTGAATTAGACTTTTTAAAATGTCTAAAAATAATAAAGAACAGAGTAAAAACTGCAGGTCTTAAGTGAATACAATAAATATTAAGAATTTAAGGAAAATTTTGGGTCTAAAGTAATTGTTTAAAAGACTAGGGGTCACCTGCCATTCTATTGCTCATTGATTTGCTTGAGCAGGTGCCAGTAACGTCTCCATGTGTCACTGTCGTGTACTAGTGTAGCCAATGGCACCTGCTCGATCCAGGAACACGAAGAGCATCAAACTGTTCATTCGAGTCTTGACAAAGAAGTCAGACCATCTCTTAAGTGGACAGCCAGGCGTTCTTTTGACATACCGTGGAATCCAGTCAGTAACAACTCAAGTCCAGTGGTCGTCTCCAAATCAAATTACATGTTCGGCCCATCGGATTTTTAAGATCTTGGCAAAAGAGGCAGCGTCCCTGATCCTTCATTGTTGACAGAGGTTGAACTCCGGATTCCTTCTCTCACATGAGTGAAACATGATACTCCAAGCATAGCTCTTTCAATTGCTCTTTGGGAGACTCGAATAGCATTCTCATCCTGTTTTCATAGGGCTTATTTCTCTGAAGCATATATTAGTGCAAGAAGAATGGTGGATACGAAAAGATGCACCCATAGCCGGAGGTTCCACATCCTCTTAACAACTTCTTCCACGCTCTTGAAGTAGTTCAACAGTGCTCTCTTTTTCCTGCCAAGTCATTCATCATGTTGAGTTCTTGACCTAAGTACACATAATTGCTGCATTCAGAGATGTTCCTTCTGTTGGAATGGAATGTCAGAAACTAGTCATTTCTCATGATCGTTGTCTTTGTGAAATTCAGCTGCAGTTCAACCTTTCCACACTCACGGTCAAAGTCGGCCAACATTTGTGCAGCTTGGGTTATGTTAGGTGTTATTAGAATGATGTCATCAGCAAAGCGGTGGTGGTGTAGTTGTCAACCGTCTATCTTCACTCCCATTACTTCCCATTCCAGTCATCGTATAACGTTCTCAAGGGTGGCCCTGAAGAGTTGCAGTGAAATGTTATCACCCTGCTTAACCCCTCTCTTTATGTTGTTGATCACTTCCTTGTAGAATGGTGAAATCCTGGTGGTGAATCCATAATACAGCTCGCAGAGGATCCTGATGTATTGAGTTTGAAAGCACTCTTTGGTTAGGGCTTTGAATACTGCTTCAGTCTTAATAAAATCAAAGGACTTCTTTAAACCAATGAGTGTCAGACTGAGCAGCATCTTGAACTCTTGCAAAACCTCAATGAGCTTGGTCACTGTGTGGATATGATCAATTGTGCTGAATCCTTTTTGGAACCTGGCTTGCTTGCATGGTTGTCCTTCATCTAGTGTTCTGCCAATCTTATTCAGGATGACTCGAGTGAACAACTTGTAAACGATGAACAAAAGGCAGATTGGGCAATAGTTGTCAATGTCGTGGATGTCTCCCTTCTTGTACGACAGAACAGTTCTGCTAGTTTTTCACTGGGACAGAACCTTGCATTCAGACAGGTAGCATGTGAAGAGCCAAGCCAGTGTCTTGACGAGTACTGGCGGCAGATTTTTCAGGTGTTCGGGTCTGACCATGTCTGGACATGTTGGATGAAATGGCTTGTTGGATCACTGGGAATGACATTCATCCTGAGGAATTTGGTATGTGGGCAGGTGGATATGGCTATTGAAGAGGTTCGAGTAGAAGTCATGGATAACCTTCTCCATTGCCCTTCTGGAATATGTGATAGATCCATCAGGATGTTGGAAGGCAGTCATCTTGCTCTTGCAGTTGGCGAAGGACAGGCAAGCTTTGCGAATACTTTTCCTGGCTTCTGCTGCATCAACCAACACTGCTGATCTTTTTGAGGTCTTCCTTTATTGCTTCTTTGCACAGCTTTGCAAGCTAGAACATTAGCTTGTGATTGCCTGAGGCTGTGCCAAACCATATTGGCTAATGAGCTCAAGAGTTTCCTAAGATAGGCATCTTTTTATGGCTTTCCCTCTCTCTGTATTCTGCACACAGTCATGGAGGTGCTGAACAAGTCAATCATATTCTTCATTGATGTTGTCAACCATGGCATCTTCCCATATTGCCGCAATAGTGCCAAAGAGCTTCCACTTGGTGGTCATTCTGGGAATTCTCTTCTTAAACTTTGCAGCCTTTTCTACTGCTCCATGAAGTAGAATTTTGCATGAAGAAGACAGTGGTCTGATCCCGTTTGGAATTTTGGGACAACAGCAACATTGGTCAGGTAAAGCTGTTGATTGAATATGATGTGGTCAATTTCATTGTGGAGACTCCCATGTCCAATGTTTAGATTCGGCCTTCTGGAACTGTGAGTTACCATGGATGGTCTTGGTGGACATGATAAACTCAGACAGTCTCTCACCCTCTTCGTTTCATTCTAGGCCATGAGTCCTGATGTGGAGTTCTTCGGGAGACCTTCTCAGCCCTATCTTGGCATTAAAATCACAGAAAATGACATTGTAGAAGGTTTGGTCTTCTTTATAGAACTTCTCCAGCTCTAGGTAAAACTTCTCAATTTCTTCTTCGTCTTAGTTGGATGTTGGTGCATAGATAACAAAGATAGAAACTGCCAGCAATGAGCCACATCTATTCAAATGTGAGTCCAATTTGGGTTATTAGGCATTATAATGGATCAATGCTCATGGCCAAGTTTGTGTTGACGAGGATACCAACACCACCCATGCCTCTGCTGTCATATGTTCTGAGGAACAGTTCTTCTCCAGTGTCAAAAATGGCATGATGTGATTGATGCCTTTTCATCGTGGTCAGTCCAATGAGGTCGTAATTGACCTTCTGCGCTTGCAAGGTCCTGAGTGGATGCTTCAGATGCCAGCGTATATGCATTGATTTTAGTCATTTTAGTCCTTGTTTGTTTTGCAGCCTAGTTTGGCCCTGAGATTTTAGCAGCCTCTCCTTATTCATCCTTCCCAAGGATGTTGCCGTCTTGGGGGCTCTTTTAGGGTCAGAGGTATGAGGCTCATTATTGTTACTGTTTGGGCCATATTGAATATGCCATAGGTAACTTGCCAGGCTCTGTCGTGTGGGCAGGATACCCTTGGTAGCTTACTGGGCTCTCCAAGAGGGACGGAGGCTTTTGGGGCAGCCTCTAATCACCCTTCCAGGTGCGCCCACTCTACTGAATGCAAGCTTTTGTTCAACTGATACGCTGACAAACACGCACCTGCCTGAATCTCTAGGCAGCACCTGTTGGTTCACTCTTCACTGGTTGGCACCGTTGCCACACCCCTGCCATGATGAGGCGATGAACCATTTATGAATAACTTCTTTTCAAAGTGAAGGACACTTAAAACTTAGTAATGAAGTCAGTCCAATTATAAAGGAGATCAAAATATAATATAGATATATCATATCAAAGAGGAAATACAGATGGAGAATAAGCATTTGATTCTCAAAAACATGTTATCAGGGAAATGAGAATTAAAATAACAGTGAGAAACCACACTTATTAGAATGTCCCATATCTAAAACATTGATAATACCAAGTGCTGTAAGATATGTAGAACAACATTAACTCTCTTTCCCTGCTGATAAGAAAACAAAATGGTGACTGTATTTTGAAAGACAGTTTAATGGTTTCTTATAAAGTGTACTCCTAGTGTAAATAACATGGAAATCATGTTCCATTCACCCCTAGCAAGTGCCTGGGATAAGCTCCTGGGTATTTTCTCAAAAAAGCTGATAATTATGCATGCAAACACACATACCCCACACATACACACACACACACACACACACACACATACACACACATTCCTAAGATAGGCATCTTTTTATGGCTTTCATAGTCATGCATTCATAGTCATGCACAGACATTCCAGCAACAACACCCACCATCACCACCAAACATATATGTACAGAAGCTTTATTAATAATTTTTTAATTGCAGGTTCCAAAATGTCCTTCTAGAGGTGGGTAGTTATTGTGTTAAACAGATAATAGAATATTATTATATGTTTGAGAGATAAAATATCAAGGCATGAAAAGTCATCAACGAACCTTAAAAACATAGGTCAAATTATAAGATATAAATCTGAAAAGAATGATTACAACAGTACAATATTCTGGAAAAGGCAAGAAACAATGTACCATCTATTTAGTAAATATTATACAGAAATTTTGTACACAAAAATTTTGATAGAATTTCAAAGTTTATTTTCATCTTTTGTTTAAAATTGAAATACTCTGAATTTTGAAATCCCTAAAATTTTGAAATATTTTGAATATTTTTGAAAAATTTTGAAATATTTTTGAGATTCATAACTAAATTTCTGAGGCACTATAAAATACAATTAATGGATACACTGGTCTCTTGGTGAAAACTCTGGGGCTTCCTCAAGAGGTGAGTGGGTCAAGTTTCAGTTCTGCTAAAACCCCAGCAGCCACACACACAACCAAGGAGGCTGCCATACCAACTGCCCAGTTACACTTCATTGTGATAATCTCTACGGAGACACCAAACCACAAAAACTCCAGGTACGCACCAATTTTCAGCCTGAGAACTCTGGGATCTTGGCAGACTGTGGCAGACATCCTTTACGGCTCCTATCCCCTCCATAGTTCTGAAGTCCCGAAGCCACATCCACTTGCCACAATAACTGCCTTGCCAACTTATAACCCAGTTCTAGAGATCCTAAAGTTCTGGATGGAGCAGTCATCATACTTTTGGGGGAATTTAGACACCTTAAAATTTCAAAACACTGAAATTCCAGATGAGCACACTAAATTAGAGATAGAAAAGTACCATAGATGCTGACTAAACCCAACAAACAAGAACACAAACACAGAAGGCTTAGCTAGTAACAAGTAGTTTAATAAAATGTCAGACAAGAACTTAAGGACCTGGTGGTGAGATAAAACAATTTTCACAGATTTTATTTTACTAAAGTGTTTTTGATAATTCCATTAGACATTTGGTTGTAACAAGCAACATAAAATAAATTATTATGTGGCTTCAAAGGGAGGAGGTTTGGAGAGCAGTTGGAAAAACGGGGAGGAAAGGTCACTCTCATGGTGAGACTGTTGAAAGAACATCTACAGCCTGTAACAACTATATTATGAATAACTTTGTAAATCATGGTGTTTGAAAAATTAAAATTAAAAATATTTTAATTTAAAAATATTTGAAAATATTAATATAAAATTTATCAAAATTTTAGTGCAGTAAATCCATTTAAAGTAATATGATTTCCCTCTTATTTTATTTCACTTTTTTTGTGGACACAGTCCTACAGTGATCGAACCCCCATCCTGCTGCTAGTGTTCCCCCTGTATCCCTCCACCACCCCCATTCCACCCTACCCTCTGCTTCTATGTCAGGCAGCTTCCTTCTCTCTCTCTCTCTCTCTCTCTCTCTCTCTCTCTCTCTCTCTCTCTATCTATCTATCTATCTATCTCTCTCTCTGTCTCTCTCTCCTTTGGGGTATTATGGTTTATAATACAGATACTGAAAGGCCATCATGTTTGGTCCTTTGTCTATTTTCAACACACATCTCCCATTCCAAGCCACCCTTCCAACCATCATTGACTTTGTGGTCCCTTCTCTATTCCAACTACCTTCTCCCCGCACTTTAGGCAGGCTTCCAATCACAGACCAATTCTCTTGGTCCTTGTCTCTACTGTCCTAGGGTGTCTCATACCATGTTACTTTATATTCCACTCGTGATTACAGTCATTCTATGCCTGTCCCTCTCTTTCTGATTCATTTCATTTAGAATGATACTCTCCATGTTTATCCAATTACAAGCAAATTTCATGACTCCATTTTTTCTTAACATCTGCTTAGTATTCCATTGTGTAGATGTACTATAATTTCTTTAACCAGTCGTCTGTTCTCAGGCTCTCAGGTTGTTTCCAGATTCTGGCTATTGTAAAGAGTGCTGCAATGAACATACAAATGCAGATATCATTTCTACTGTGTTTTTTGGAACCTCTGGGATATATTCCCAGAAGTGGTATTGCTGTGTCTTATGGAAGCTCAATTTTTAGTTTTTTAAGGAATGCCCGTATTGTTTTCCAAAAAGACTGGACCTGTCGGCATTCCCACCAACAATGAATAAGAGTCCTTTTATCCCCACATCCACGGCAGCTGGACAAGAACCAGCTGTGTGCCAGTCTGGATAGTGTAAGATCTCATCAGTGTACTTAATCTATTTGGAAGTAATATATTTTCCCTTTTATTTTAATATCCACTCTAAGCTTTTTTTCCACTTTTTGGGTCACACCCGGTGATACACAGGCATCACTCCTGGCTCTGCACTCATGAATTGCCTATGGTGGTGCTCAGGAGACCATGTAGGATGCTGGGAATCAAAACCGGTCAGCTGCATGCAAGGCAAATGCCCTACCTACAGTGCTATCACTCCAGCTCCTATTCTAAGTCTTTTGATTACCACAAACTTCTTTGACCAAAAGAACTATTTTATCTAATCTAAACCATATCTGCAGGACAGTTTGTCTATTAAACTTATATCTTATATAGCTTTTTCTTCCTCTTATTGATGGCCCATTCCTATGGTTTATTGCTAACAGATTTGAGCATGGAAGATATGAAATTTAGTGAGGCTTGTGGAGAGCCGCCACAGGACCGTGCTTCGTGGACACCTGTTTCTAGTTAATTACACCGTGCTTCGTAGATAACACCTGATAAGGAATCAGGATGTCTTGTCACGCCACGAGCTGTAACTAGTCTATCAGCTGCAGACACTTGGGCATAAGCAAGCAGCGAGGGGTATATAAGGAGGGAAGCTGCCTAGCTAGGGGTGGTTTTCTTCTTGTTTGTCCCTCGTTCCTCTTCTTTCCCGAGAAGGTCTCTGAATAAATCGCTGCAAGAAGAATCTCCGGGTTGCGTGTTTTCTTACAGCGATAAAAGCCCTGGCTGCGGAGGCCTCTAGTGACTTTAGAGTATTTTTTCCAGGCGTGAGCTGGGTTGTACCTGGGACTGCCAAGGCAACCTTACTAAGATAGTTCAAGGACTCCGTGTTAACCTGGGCCAGGAGTTTTGTTTGTGTTTTTCCGCAGGACAGGGTAGAACCAGTGTGGATTCCTGAACTCCTGACACAGAAAACTGCGCCTCCAGTAGACCAAGATGTGCAAACTGGTGCTCCTGCTCAGCCTGGTTCCTGTGTCAGTACAAGCTGAAGAAGCAGCTTTCTGGGCCATTGCTACAACATGGCCTGCTTTAATCCTTTCCTTACCCATCTTGATAAAACCAGAGTAGAGAGTCCCCTCTATTTTATCAAAGAATGCGTGGGGGTGGGAGCAGTACTATCCTTATTGCTTCTCACTGCTTTGGTTTTTTGCCTAGTGTCTATACAAAATGCAGCAAGAACAACTACTTACAAGGCTTGGTATTTACAGGCACTTGCGGTCCTGGAAGCACAGCAATCCCCGCAACGTTGGCTTGCAGCTCTGAAACAATCTCACTGAGAACAATCAGGTCTAGCTGGATGTAGCAAAGGTATTATGCAGCTGAGAGCCCTTAACTGCAGGGGACCTCCTGTAGTTGAGTTTGAAAGGGTGCATTATACCTCACCTGACCCTTGGACCAACCTAAGACAGGGACCTACAAGCGAGAGGGCTCCCAATGATGGGTAAGGCCAAGGGGGCTGAGGTCGCTACGCAGACTTGCTGTTCTAAAACAAAAAAGGGGGAACTGTGGAGAGCCACCACAGGACCGTGCTTCGTGGACACCTGTTTCTTGTTAATTACACCGTGCTTCGTAGATAACACCTGATAAGGAATCAGGATGTCTTGTCACGCCACGAGCTGTAACTAGTCTATCAGCTGCAGACACTTGGGCATAAGCAAGCAGCGAGGGGTATATAAGGAGGGAAGCTGCCTAGCTAGGGGTGGTTTTCTTCTCGTTCGTCCCTCGTTCCTCTTCTTTCCCGAGAAGGTCTCTGAATAAATCGCTGCAAGAAGAATCTCGGGGTTGCGTGTTTTCTTACAGAGGCTCTTTGAAATTTTCTTTATTTTTAAATTTTTTTATTAGTGAATCATCATGGGGTACAGTTACAGATTTACAAACTTTAGTGCTTGCATCTTTGAAATTTTCTTAACCTTGATTATAATACTTTAAAATTTAGCAAACTGGTGAATAAATCAACCTATCTTAGTATCGCATGCTTAAAATTTAGCAAACTGGTGAATAAATCAACCTATCTTAGTATCGCTGTTTAATAGATACAAGAGAGGCTTGCTGTAATAAAACATGGAGAGAGTCTATAGCTCAAATGGTAGCGTCTGCAAGGCCATTTGTTTGCTGGAATTCATCTGTGACTATGGTGGCACGTAAACATCACCAAGGTGTTTCTGGTGGGCCTCAGAAACCAAACCAGCTGTCAAACAACAAATTATACTATCAGGAATGGCCTCTACCATGCCCCATGTAGCTGGCTAGAGAGGGAAGCTTGCTTGAAGAATACACTCCATCTCAAAGACAATGAAGCTAACATTTTCCTCATACTATAATCACATAAATGTGACTCAGGTTATATATGTAGTCTTGCTCCAGAAAACTTCTTTTTCTCCAACCTGAACATAACTGTCAGAGAAGCACAATAAATTTTACAAGTCACCATATTGGTTTAATAATCAGAACAAAGGAAATTGACTTATTTAGAGGATACTAGTCTAAATGTGTTTACTTTTTGTTGTTGTTACTTGGTTGCCAAACCTGTATATGTTCAGAGATTACTCCTGACTCTGCATTGAGAGATCACTCCATGCAGGGGACAGGGAGCCAGATGTGGTGCTGGGGATGGAACCCAGGCTATGTGTCAAGCAAGCATCTAACTACTGTTCTATAGGGGATTAGTTTCAAACTAACCGAGGACAATTTCTTGGTAATGCCATTACAAGAAATTGTGTAAAAAAATACAAGTACTTTTCTGTAATTTTAATCTTTATCATAAAAATGAACTAGAGCAATAGCACAGCGGGTAGGGCATTTGCCTTGCATGCGGCCGACCTGAGTTCCATTCCTCTGTCCCTCTCGGAGAGCCCGGCAAGCTACCGAGAATATCCTGCCCACACGCAGAGCCTGGCAAGCTACCCGTGGTATATTCAATATGCCAAAAACAGTAACAAATCTCACAATGGAGATGTTACTGGTACCCACGTGAGCAAATCGATGAACAACGGGATGACAGTGCTACAGTGCTATCATAAAAAAGTAATTATTTTGATAGTACTGAATTTGATGTAAAAATTAAATCTATGATGTTATTTAAAAAAAATTGTTTTGGATTAAAATATCGCCTTTAGGGATATAGTCCAACAATAGTCCAGCTAGTAGGGCATTTGCCTTGCACGCAGACGACTTGGTTTGATTCTGGCATCCATATGGTACCCAGAGCACTATCAGGAGTAATTCCTGAGTGTTGAGCCAAGAGTAACCCCTGAGCATCTCTGGGTGTGACCCAAAAAACAAACACATTTAAAAAAAATTAAATATTGCTTCTTATTAAATTCAGTCATTGCATCACAATCATATGTGATGATATAAAATAAGGTTATGAAATGCTTTGGTTACATTGAAAAACTACTAAAAAAAAAGCACTAACAGGATTGAGACTCAAACACCAGTTGGAAGTAATACAAAGCCAACATCTTTCACTTGGAATAAAAGTCTATACACCTACATGGTTTTTATTCTCTTGAAGGTAGAAGCAGAAATAGTTATTTTACCGGCAGGATCTAAGGCAAAATATATACACAGAATTGAACAACTACTGATGATTCAGTCATTATTAATTTAAATCACTTAACTGAGAACCAACAATGAACTGAGCACTGTCAAAGCTTTCTTTTAGACTACAAAAAGATTTTGCTTTAGTTAAATATGGTAAAAACTATAAATGCCTAGGAGAATAAGATATTGCCAAGATATTTTTGATTTCTTAAACACTTAGTTATTTTTTGTGCAAAAGAGTAATCTCAATTTTTAGTGCTTAAAACATTAATAGTTTCTTGTATTCACAAACTTGAGAATGTATGTATATATACGCATATATATGTATATCATTTTTAAAATTTTAGGCAACTGTAGGGAAAGCTGGGATAGGATGTTCAAGATCACTCCTAATCTGGAATTTGCTCCGGCTTAATTTTCTTTGTCCTCCCATTCTGCTAAATGCTGGAATGACTCCCTGAAAACCCTCCCCACTCTGATTTCTTTTACCTGGAAGCCATTGTTAGTGTTTCAAGAGGGTGAATAAAGACGCTGCAAGAACTCTTGGGAACTACGCAGAATAGATCACAAAATGTGATTTTCACCTTATATAGGTCAAGGACTAGAGCAGATGCAAGAGATTAGAGACTAGTAGTATCTTTTTTGAAATGACAAAATACTGCCTATATTTTTCATCTTAAGATAAAAGTGTTTGGTTCTTTTTATAGGCATATAATAGGTAATCAGACCTCCCTTGATTATCAAGACAAAAATTGTATGATCTTTGCATAGTGTAGGTAATTTTGCTTTCTTCCTCTAAGACTACTGCATCTTTATATAACATTGTTTATTTATAATTAAATCCTAAAAAGATAGAATATACCTGAATATTCTTTAAAACTCTTATGAAGTGAAGATAAAAAAGAATAAAACCTAAAATCATACAAAATATAATTAAATAACACAATATATAAATCAATTGGTGAAATCAAGGATGTAGCTCAGTAGTAGAGAGCTTGCCTTGCATATGTTAGGCTCAAGGCTTGACTCTGGCACTAAAAAAAAAAGAAAAAATAATAACTATAATATCAAGAACAAAATCTTTTTCTATGGCTTTATAATATTTATAGTTTTAGAAGCTTCTTTAAGTATAAAACTATCTGATTTATGTTTAAAAATAACTCTGTGAGGGGCCTCAGTGATAGCACAGCAGGTAGGGCATTTGCCTTGCACGCGGCCAACCTGAGTTTGATCCCTAGCATCCCATATGGTCTCTCCAGCACATCCAGGAGTATCTCCTGAGTGCCTGAGCCAGGAGTAGCCCCTGAGTATTGCTGGATGTGACCCAAAAAGCAAAAAACAAACAAACAAACAAACATACAACAAAAACTCTGTGAGGGAGATAGAAAAGGTGTTACCATTCCTATTCTACAGACTGAGTTAAAAATTTATGTGATTTTTCTGAGAACACACTCCTGATAGGAGGCAGAGCCCACCATAGAATTCAGGTTTGTAGTGACCAAAGTACAAAAACAGCCTACAGAATGGGAAAGGATATTTACCCAATACCTATCCAATAAGGAGTTGATATCAAGGATATACAATGCACTGGTTGAACTCCACAAGAAGAAAACTGCCAACCCAATCAAAAAATGGGTTGATGAAATGAACAGAAACTTTCCCAAAGAAGAAATCCAAATGGCTGAGAGGCACATGAGAAAATGCTCTACATCACTAATCATCAGGGAGATGCGATGCAGATCAAAACAACAATGAGGTATCATCTCACACCACAGAGACTGGCCCACATCCAAAAAAACAAAAGTAACCAGTGTTGGCTCGGATGTGGGGAGAAAGGGACTCTCCTTCACTGCTGGTGGGAATGCCACTGGCAATTCCAGCCCTTCTGGAAAACAATATAGACGCTTCACAAAAAATTAGAAATTGAGCTCCAATTTGACCCAGCAATACCACTCCTGGGAATATATCCCGGAGAGGCAAAAAGGTATGGTAGAAATGACATCTGCATTTGTATGTTCATTGCAGCACTGTTTACATAGCCAAAATCTGGAAAAAACCAAAGTACCCCAAAACAGATGACTGGTTAAAGAAACTTTGGTACATCTACACAATGGAATACTATGCAGCTGTTAGAAAAGATGAAGTCATGAAATTTGCATATAAGTGGATTAGCATAGAGAGTATCATGTTGAGTGAAATGAGTCAGAAAGAAAGAGACAGACATAGAAAGATCACACTCATATATGGAATACAAAGCAGAATGGGACACAAACACCCAAGAGTAGTAGAGATAAGAACGATAAGAACCAGGAGGTCTGCCCCACAGCTTGGAAACTGGCCTCACATGCTGGGGGAAAAGGCAGCAGAGATAGAGAAGGGAACACCTCGTAGAGAATGTTGGGAGGACCCATTCGAGTTGAAAGCTGCGTACCAAAAGTAGACTATAGACCGAACATGATGGCCACTTAATACCTTATTGCAAACTACAACATCCAACAAGAGAGAGAACAAAAGGGAATGCCCTGCCGCAGAGGCAGTGTGGGGTGGTGGAGTTTGGGGTGGGGTTGGTGGGAGGGATACTGGGAACATTAGTGGAGGAGAATGGGCACTGGTGGAGGGATGTAAACCAAATGCAAACATGAAAGTTCATAAGTTTGTAACTGTACCTTACGGTGATTCACTAATAAAAATTTAAAAAAAATCAAACAAACAAAAAAAGAATTCAGGTTTCCCAAGTTTTACAACTTAGCCATTATGTTTTGGCACTAAGCTATATTTGTCTCATGCCTTTATTGAAAATTACTTATGATAGCCATATTTAGAATAGTTTATAAACTTCTTAAGTTTCTGTTTATGGTTACTTTTAAAAAATTGTTGTGGAGTCAACATTGATTTTTATTTCAATGATTTTTCTCCAGTATAAGGGTGCATTCTGTGGTTGGTTATAACTGCCAAATAATTATAATAATGACAAATACAGAGGTTTAAGAACAAAATCAATCTAATTATTTTAATTATTCCTAATTTACCTACATTATCTCCACATTAATTTTGCGTAGTATATTAAAAAAAGTATACCTCACTTATCTACTTAGTATATTAAAAGACATGTGTTCATCTAATTGTGTAGCTTTACCTAGTTGCAAATTCAAAACAAATACAAAAAAAAATTTTAAATGGTTTGATTTGGGGGGCTGGAGTGATAGCACAGTGGGTAGGGCGTTTGCCTTGCACACAGCTGACCCGGGTTTGTTTCCCAGCATCTCGTATGATCTTCTGAGCATTGTCTGGAGTAATTCCTGAGTGCATGAGCCAGGAGTAACCCTTGTGCATCACCAGGTGTGACCCAAAAACCAAAAAAAAAGATTTGATTTGTTTCAGAAATTTTAGTTTAATTTATATAGGTATACAGATACTTTAAAGAAAATTATAATCTTATTAAAATAATTATAAAGTCTTCCACAAATTGTCTATATGAAATATCAATAAGAAAGCACTGTATAAGACCATTAATTTTGTGTTGTCTGTTCTTATGCTTGGTCAAGTTTGGACACTGTGATTTTACAACTAATTCATCTCTGGATATTGAAAATTAACTCAGGCTGAATAACTCAGAAGGAATAAAGTCACAAGATGATCTCACTCAAAATAGTATATATAAAGAAACAAGCAAAGAAATAGACAATGCCTACTGAAGGCAAACCTTAGACTCTGAAGATAGAACTGAGTTTTTCTAAGTGGGTAGGGTAGGGAAGAGAAGCATTGTACAGACTATGATGGAAGAATACTAGCTCATTGCTCACAGGTATGTTATGGTAACACTGTTCCATTAAGATTTTTTGAGCAGGGCTGGAGCGATAGCCTAGCGGGTAGGCTCTTTCCTTGCAGGTGGCTGATCCAGGTTAGATTCCCAGCATTCCATATGGTCCCCTGAGCACCGCCAGGAGTAATTCCTGAGTGCAGAGTCAGGAGTAACCCCTGTGCATCACTGGGTGTGACCCCCAAAAAAAGCCAAAAAAAAAAGAAAAGATTTTTGTGAGCTTATAAATTGTTATTTCAACAAATCAGTACAAAATTACTTTGGGAAAAACGCACCTAAGATAATTAAATTATAATAAAATTACATACTAAATACTAGCCATCTGAGGAACTTCTTTATAATTTCAGAATTTAAATTTGAGTTTAATCTAGGATTCAGATAACTTGTTTGGGACTAAATCACATTCAATATTTAAAAGTGAAACATTCCTTCACTTTTTCATCAATTTTGATTTCAAAATTTAATCATCTACTAAAAAACATTTATTATTTCCTTTTATTTACCAAAAGTGACATTTAAAATGATTTACGGAGAGTCAGACATACTTCACACATGAAGTAAATAAAATATTTTATTATAATGTGAAGTATAGAACTAGGATCCCTATTTTATAAAGATATTAGTGGGATATAAAGAAACTAAACATTTCTCATAATAATGAAATTGGCACATATGGCACATATCAAAGAAAAACATTGCCTGATACTGACTTCTGTGGGTTCTTAACTGATTTGATTACACAGTCAAGAGAAACAACAGCAAAACTATACAAATGAGATTGCATCAAACTAGAAAGCTTGACACTATGAATAAACTATTGGTAAATGAAAACATATCACACCAACTATGCGAAAGCATTTCCATGGATAATCACAATCATGAAATCCCGTTGATTGTTGAGTTGCTCGAGCGGTCTCAGTAACCTCTCCATTCTTCCTATCCCTGAGATTTTAGAAGCCTCTCTCTTCTTGGCATTCCCAACGATGCCACATTGGAGGCTCTTTCAGGGTCAGGGGAATGAGATTCAGCTGGTTACTAGCTTTGGCATACAGATGCACCATGGGAAGCTTGCGAGGCTGTCCCTTGTGGGCAGGAAGCTCTCAATAGCTTGTGAGTTTCTCCCAGAAGGAAAAGTAGGTTATAAGATATCGCAAGATATAGCAAACTTCTGGGAGCTTGCTTTTAAGTCTCTGGATGTTGGCCGTTGATGGAATTACACACACCTGGGTTCCTCTGCCCGTACCTTCATTCGTGAGGCTTGTCCAAACGTGTGGAGAGGGGTCTTGAGCATAGCTGTGGCTAGGTTCCGGTGGTCTTTGGCTGCCGGGAGCTCTGCTCGGGGCGGGAGGGAAGCTGGAGCCCATCCCCTCCAAGGGGCCCTGGGGAAGACATCCAGGTGTGCGGGCAAGACATCTCTTTTCCATGAATAATATATCTGACAAAGAGCTAATATTCAAAATATATAAAGAACTCACAATACTTAACAATGGAAAATAACCTCACAAAATAATAGGGGAGTTGCTGAACAGCCATTTATGCAAAGAAGACCAACAGAAAACCAGTTAGAGATATGAAAAAATGTTCATTACCATTTATTATTGGGAAAACGCAAATTAAAACAATAGTGAGGTATAGCTATACACCAGTGAGAATAATCTATTTTTAAAAAGGCCAGAAACAAACAGTGACAGGTGTGTGGAGAAAAAAAAACTCTAAATCACTGTCCATCAAAATGAAAGCTGGTTCAGCTTCTGTAGAAAACAATAAGGATACTTAGAGAAATAGAGGAAAATTTTCATTATTTGGGTATGACAAAGATCTTATACACAATTCCAGTTTCATCATCCATTAAAGGTAATAAAGTAAATGTTATCAAAAATAAAAACAATTCTCTGCAGATTAGTCACTAACAGAGTAAAAAGACAATTCACAGATTTGAAGAAAATATATCTAGTCCTCTATCCATAAAAAGATTTATCAAAATAAATGAATTATACTGAATTTAACAATTAAAAGACAAAGCCAAAAACTGTTAGAAAATGGAAAATGTTTGAAGATAACCTAAAGAAAACATATAAATATCAAATAAGCATACATATGAGCTATATTCAACATCAATAATTAATCATTAAGAAAATGCAGTTTAAAATAAGTATTGAAAGATGCTGAAGAGAGAGTTTAGCAGGGAGGGCACTTGCTTGCAAGTGTTCAACCATGTTCAATACCCCACACTCCAGATGAATGCTGAACCTTATCAGGAATGATGCATGAGCACAGAGACAAGAATAAACCCTAAGCATAGCTTGGTGTGGACCGAAGCAAAACAAAACAAAATGAAGAATAACCAAAATCAAAAAACTGACAATAACATGTGTAAGAGGAAAGTTATGATAAGTAAAACAATATGAATAATAAAAAAGAATAAAAAAGGTAACACAATTCAAAATAAATCTGTGATAATCAAGAAATCACTCTATATAATACAGAGATAGTCTCATATTTATGTAGTCTTGATTTTAGAGAAAGGTGTCAATGGAATTCAAATGGAGAACAAATCATTTTCTGTAAACTGCAGAAACAACTGGATATCCACATGGAAACAAAATAAACTTTGATTCCTACTTTTCAATATTAAAAATAAACATGAAGTAGTACAAATTTAGCTTTTTAAAAAGTCAAAAGTTCTGTTTGAAGAAAGGATAGGAAAATACATTTCAACCAAAGCATAGGCAAATTTTTCTCAGTAAGGACACAGAAAAGTTATCTAGAAGGGGAAAATATTAATAGAGAAGCACTTATCAAAATGTTAACTTTTTATCATCAAAAATATTTTAGCTAAAAGAACATGGCTAAGAATGTAATGTAATGGTAGTACACTTATCCTGCATGTGTAATGCCCTGGTAGTAATTCTGTAATTCTTCTGGTTGCTACAAAAAATAATAAAAATAAAAAATAGTAAAATAAAATAAAAAGTAAAATAAGAAAAAAATCTTTTCTGTATTTTTGTTTTGGGGTATATGCCTGGAGATGCTCAGGGCTTATTCTTGGCTCTACATTCAGGTGTCACTCCTGGGGGACAGTGTGGGGGAGGAATTCCGAGGATCACGTACTGTCCCAGGAATCAAACCTAAGTCAGCATGTGTAAGGTAAGATAGTACAGATGGTAGTGTGCTTGCTTGCAAGTAGCTGACCTGAATTCAATTCCCATCACCCCATATGGTCCTCCAATCCCACCAGGAGTGATCCCTGAATGTACAGCCAGGAGTAACTCTTTTTTTTTTTTTAAATTTATTTATTTTTAATTAGAGAATCACCGTGAGGGTGCAGTTACAGATTTATACACTTTTGTGCTTATACTTCCCTCATACAAAGTTTGGAACCCATCCCTTCACCAGTGCCCATTCTCCACCACCCGTAAACCCAGTGTCCCTCCCACCCTCCCCAATCCCATCTCCCCCCCACCCCACCCTGCCACTGTGGCAAGGCATTCCCTTCTGTTTTCTCTCTCTAATTAGCTGTTGTGGTTTGCAATAAAGGTGTTGAGTGGCCGCTATGCTCAGTCTCTAGCCCTCATTCAGCCCGCAACTCCCTTCCCCCACATGGCCTTCGACTACAGTGTAGTTGGTGATCGCTTCTCTGAGTTGACCTTTCCCCGGAACGTGAGGCCAGCCTCGAAGCCATGGAGTCAACCTCCTGGTACTTATTTCTACAGTTCTTGAGTGTTAGTCTCCCACTCTGTTATTCTATATACCATAGATGAGTGCAATCTTTCTATGTCTGTCTCTCTCTTTCTGACTCATTTCACTCAGCATGAAACTTTTCATGCCCATCCACTTGACTACAAAATTCTTGACCTCCTTTTTTCTAACAGCTGCATAGTATTCCATTGTATAGATGTACCAAAGTTTGCTCAACCAGTCATCCGTTCTGGGGCATTCGGGTTTTTTCCAGATTCTGGCTATTGTAAACAGTGCTGCGATGAACATACATGTGCAGATGTTGTTTCGATTGTACTTTTTTGCCTCTCTGGGATATATTCCCAGCAGTGGTATTGCTGGGTCAAATGGGAATTCAATATCTAATTTTTTGAGAGTCGTCCAAATTGTTTTCCAGAAGGGCTGAACCAGTCGGCATTCCCACCAGCAGTGAAGAAGGGTCCCTTTCTCCCCACATCCTCTCCAACAGCGGTTGCTTTTGTTCTTTTGGATGTGTGCTAGTCTCTGTGGTGTGAGGTGGTATCTCAAAGTTGTTTTGATCTGCATCTCTTTGATGATTAGTGATGCAGAGCACTTTTTCATGTGCCTTTTGGCCATTCGTATTTCTTCCTTGGTAAAGTTTCTGTTCATTTCTTCGCCCCATTTTTTGATGGGGTTGGATGTTTTCTTCTTATAGAGTTCAACCAGTGCTTTATATACCATTGATATCAACCCCTTATCTGATGGGTATTGTGTAAATATCCTTTCCCATTCTGTGGATAGTCTTTGTATTCTGGTCACTGTATCTCTTGCGGTGCAGAAGCTTTTTAGTTTAATGTAGTCCCATTTGTTGATCTCTGTTTTTACTAGATTGCTTAGTTCCGTGTCACCTTTGAAGATACCTTTATCTTCAATATCGTGGAGGGTTTCGCCGACCTTGTCTTCAATGTACCTTATGGTTTGTGGTCTAATGTTGAGGTCTTTAATCCATTTTGATCTGACTTTTGTGCATGGTGTCAGGTCGAGGTCTAAACCCATTTTTTTGCATGTGGTTGTCCAGTTGTGCCAGCACCATTTGTTAAAGAGGCTTTCCTTGCTCCACTTCACATCTCTTGCTCCCTTATCAAAGATTAGATGGTCATACATTTGGGGTTGTGTGTAGGGATATTCCACCCTGTTCCATTGGTCTACGGCTCTGCCTTTGTTCCAGTACCATGCTGTTTTAATTGTTACTGCTTTGTAGTAAAGTTTGAGGTTGGGGATGGTGATGCCTCCCATCATCTTTTTCCCAAGAATTGTTTTAGCTATCCTTGGACGTTTGTTATTCCATATGAATTTTAGGATTGCTTGATCCATTTCTTTGAAGAATGTCATGGGTATACTGATAGGGATCGCATTGAATCTGTATAATGCTTTAGGGAGTATTGCCATTTTGACAACATTGATTCTCCCTATCCACGAGCAGGGTATATGTTTCCATTTCCTCATGTGCCAGGAGTAACTCTTAAGTACCTCCGGGTGTGACCCCAAAACAGAACAAAACAAAAAATCACTGTTACCAAGTTCAAACAAGGATTTTGGGAAACTTTCATTTTTACACATTGATAACAACAAAATAAATTGGAATATTATAAAAGTTTGGGCATTTTTTTATACATTGAATAGATACCTGTTTCATAAACAATAGAACAAAAATTCCAGATAATTCCACTCCTAGATATTTATTCAAGAGGGATAAAATATGTGCTCACAAAACATTTGGTCATAAAAAAGTAATTGACTCTGGAAAAATAGGGGCTTAAGAGTGTAAGTCTTATGGTCATGGGTTCAAATGCCCAGTATCTCACAACTCCTGGCAGGTTTGCTATCTGTGATTGCTGACACCCCAATCAATTTTTCTTTTCTTTTCTTTTCTTTTCTTTTCTTTTCTTCTTTTCTTTTCTTTTCTTTTCTTTTCTTTTCTTTTCTTTTCTTTTCTTGTCACACCCAGTGATGCACAGGGGTTGCTCCTGACTCTGTGCTCAGGAATTACTCCTGGCGATGCTCAGGAGACAATTGAGATGCTGGGAATCAAATCCAGGTCGGCCACATGCAAGGCAAATGCCCTACCCACTGTGCTATTGCTCCAGCCCCACCCCAATCAATTTCTGGCTGTACTACCACCAGTTGTATGTAACCCCAGAAGTAAGGATGATACCCAGCAAGCACTGCAACTAAAACAAGGTGCAAACATCATGTCCGGGAAGGGCAACTTGAACATGTGTGTGAACACCATAGCAACCCTCAGAAGCATGCAATGATAACCTTTGATGCTGGAGCGCCTGTGTGCAAGCACAACTGAAAGGAATACAAACCTCAGTGAGCACTATTGCTGAGTGTACCAGAGCCCCAATCTGATGTTCAACCTCCGGTGAGCACCATATTTAACAATGTGCAAGCACTCTGGCCAGGTCTGTGTGCAATTCCTGGACATTGTAACAATGCCATTAATATAGCAAGGAAAGAATGCAGAGATGTAATTTTTTAAATAGCAATAAAATTTAAGCTACAGAAACACTGTTTATAATAGCCAAAAATGGAAAACAATCAAATGTTCACCAACAGATCGTGGTACGTTTGTGGTAAAAAGAAAAATTCACTAAGTTGCTTAGAATGAGAGTAGAACTGGAAAGGGCCAGAGAGAGCTACTTCAAGTGATTAAAAAAAGTACAGCTATATTGTTAGAGGTGAAGCATATGTGAATGATTGCTTTTGAACTTAATGCTTAAGATTTATGTATTAATAGAGAAGCATAAATAATATCAAATTATTTTTGTTTTTAAGTTAAGTGAGATAGAAATTTTGAATATACAATTTCTTGCATGTGCTAGTCTTGAGCAAAGACATATGTGACAAGAATCTTATTCTTCACTTTGGACTATATGAAATCTCAGTATGAAGTTATAGCTTGCAAAGAAAAAATGAATAAATGTGAAAATTATTTTGTTTACATCATGTTAGATTTCTTTATATGTTAAGTGGGCCTTGAAGCAATAGCACAAATAGAAGTGAGCACATAAAACAGTCTTATTTGGGTTCAAATTACCATTTTTCCACTAAAGGTTGTAAGCTCTTTTGGAATAAGGTGATTTCAGAGTGCTGACCAAACAAGAAAAATTTTCTTTTAATGAGTGACATATCTTACAGTGTCTTCAGTAGTCAGGGGCATATTAAAAAATAAAAGGGGTAAAACAATAAAACACAAACAGTCATGTCAAATTTTAAAAACCACTTAACAAGTGTAATGTAAATTGAACATAATAAAACAAATAGTGGTATTAATGACATAGTTAATGACAATTTTCATTCTATACACTAATAGAATAAAAATCCATGGGGTTGGTAGAGTAAATAAACAAATAATAAACAGACAATTATTTATAATATATCAAACATTCATAGCTGCTTTTAGTGGGAGTTATCTATTTATTCATATGTTGAAAATGGAATTTCTTACCATCTGTTTTGTACTGGAATACATATTCTACTGTGTTTACACATAGTATGAACTTAATGAACACAGAGTCTCTTGAATGAAATAAATACTGTAAGAGAAGCAAATGGCAATATATTCCCTCAATTGCCTTGTTTTCAACACAACATGTTATTATAAATTTTACAATAAATGTTGATACAATTTCTCTAAACTACATGTTTTTATCACCTTTTGGGTAACAGATTACAAGACAAACATATAAAAAAAAAAGATGCCTCCAAGCAGCATTCTTCCTATCCAGATGCTTTTCATGATAGAGTTCCCAAATATTCCACCAGGGAATCCCAGAGAAGATGACACACATACACTGCCAGAAATGGGACACTAGGGAGCTTACTATGATATTAATACATGTGGGTTACAGTAAATTAAGCTAAGTGAAGAGCTGTCACATAAGGGACTGTGTCTACTTATTCCATATGAGCATTTCAGGATGAACTATCACCTGTTTGCTTGAAATCAAACCAGGAAACTGTAGTGTGTGCTTTCAGCTGGAGAGATAGTAAAGAATCAAATCTGGTTGGCTTTCAATATTTTTCTCCTGTCATATATTCTTAAAGTATTACATATGTATTATGTGCTGCTAATCATTTAGATTGCAAATATCACATTCTCAAAAACGTAGGAGATTCTCGAATTGTGTTTTATGTAGATCATTACAAAATATTGGCATATATTTTTGCTTCAAGTTGTACTGATTTTTTATAACCTTCTATTCTTTCTGATTCCCATAGTTTTCAAAATATCAACTCATTTTTTTAAATATAAACACATTGGAATTTGATACTCTTTTTCTGAAAATAAATGACAAAAGACAGTCACGATGGCAAGTTTATTAACCTGGTTATGTCAGCTAAAGCATCACTGTGCTGAATATCTAAGCCCCAGCTGGTCTTTTTCCTTGGTAACTGACCTTTTACAATTCCCTTTAAGGAAGTGATTGACTTTATCTGATAACTTTGAAGTCAACATTATAGCTTTACCTTTTATACCAAACACTTGACTCTGTTCAAGGTCTGTTATATTAGATACCTATTTGGGTAACAAAAGTAAATAGCTAACTTATCTGCCATTTGAAACCTTACAACTTCTTGCCTTTATAGAATATTCTCATAGAACATAAGCATAAAATCATCAGAAATTCTTGGACTTTGTAGTAAGAACCCAATTCTATAGCTAAACAAATTAGATACATCAAATTACTATCAACAAATTAGGTATTTAATATCATCTTTGTAGACTTGAGTTTTCTCCTTTCCAAATGAAACTTAAATCGCGACAGTTTGATTGTTATTTATTGGGGTATGGGTCTCCTGAGCAGTGCTCAGGTGTTCTCTGGCCATGAATTTCAGGCAACCAGTCCAACAGTTTAATGAAAGGGCTCCTAAGAGGCAGTGCTCCTCTGACTTGGCAGGTCTGGGGATTAATGCAAATACCCTATTGGTGTGTGCTTGGGGAACCCTCTGGACTGCACCTACTAGTTTTCAAGAGACCATGCAAGGCAAGCACCCTAACCCCAGTGCTATCTTTCTCTGGCCCCTTAAGAGTATATTTAAAATGATGGAAAATATGTTAACTTAGAAAAAAATGAAGTAATGAAATTTGCTTTTATATGGACTGACACGGAGAGTATTGTGTTGAGTGAAATGAGTCAGAGAGTAAGACACAGATGAGGAATGATAGCACTAATTTGCAGGATACAAAATAAAAACAAACTATAGTATGAGATTAATGGCCAAAGATAGTAAAAATCAGGGCCAGGAAGATTGGTTCATGGTTGCAAGCTTGCTACAAGTTGGGGGTGGGGGATGCAGTTAGGATAGAGAAGGGACCGCCATGACAATGATAATTGGAAATGATCATTCTGGACAAGAACTGAGTGCTGAAAGGAGGTAAAAGAACAAATATGATAATCTTTCAGGAATCGTATTGCAAACGTCAGTGAATTTAAGGGGGGTGGGAGGGAGAGAAGCAGGGTGGGACAGAGAGAGAGATGTTCTCATAGAGCATAGAGGCAGGTGGGGTAAGGGAGTGGAAGGAAAACTGGTGACATTGGTGATAGGAAAAGTACACTGGTGAAGGGATGCGATTGGAACATTGTGTTACTGAAACCCAATCAAGAACAATTTTATAACTGTATCTCATAGTGATTTAATAAAAATAAATAGAACTAAAAGTAGGGAAAGTGAGATATCATAATTTATTTGGAGTTGGAACATTGAGTGCCCCAAACTCTGCAATTAAATTTTTAAATAAGAAAGGAAGCGAAGGGAAAGAAAGAAAAAGCAGGGGAAGGGAAAGGAAGGGAAAAGGGAAGGGAAGGGAAGGGAAGGGAAGGGAAGGGAAGGGAAGGGAAGGGAAGGGAAGGGAAGGGAAGGGAAGGGAAGGGAAGGGAAGGGAAGGGAAGGGAAGGGAAGGGAAGGGAAGGGAAGGGGGAGGAGAGGAGAGAGGAGAGGGGAAATGAGGAGGAAGGAAGGAAGGAAGAAAGAAAGGAAGGAAGGAAGGAAGGAAGGAAGGAAGGAAGGAAGGAAGGAAGGAAGGAAGGAAGGAAGGAAGGAAGGAAGGAAGGAAGGAAGGAAGGAAGGAAGGAAGGATTTATTTGGAGTTGGAACACTGAGTGCCCCAAACTCTGTAATTAAATTTTTAATTTTGATCAGGTTCTCTAAAGCATCTATAGGAAGGAAGGAAGGAAGGAAGGAAGGAAGGAAGGAAGGAAGGAAGGAAGGAAGGAAGGAAGGAAGGAAGGAGGAAAGGAAGGAAGGAAGGAGGGAAGGAGGGAGGGAGGGAGGAAGGAACGAAGGTACATTGTTTATCTATCAATGCTATAGATGATTTAGAGAACCTGATCAAAAGGAATGACGACAGAGGAAAAAGGGGGAAAAATTAGGAAAAAAATCAATCAATACTAACTGATCCTGTGCTAAGATTATTACTTCTCTATGACTTACTTCCTTCCTCTCTCCCTCTCTCTCCCTTCCTTCCTTCCCTCCCTCCCTCCCTTCCTTCCTTCCTTCCTTCCTTCCTTCCTTCCTTCCTTCCTTCCTTCCTTCCTTCCTTCCTTCCTTCCCTCTTTCCTCCATCCTTCCTTCATTTCCTCTTTCCCCCTTCCTCCACAACTCCATGTTTGTTTTATTTTGTTTTGTTTGGGAGCCACATATAGCAGTACTCAGCATTCTCTCCAACATGATACTTGGTTGTCATTCCTACCTACGAAGGGCTGGACATTGAACTCTGGTTTCCTGCATGTGAAATATGTGCTCAGTTCTTTGACTCATCTCCTCCGCCCTTCAGCCATTCTTGAAATTAATGAATTAATAGCTATTCTTTTTAAAATATGTGTTAAAACCCAGTGCACAAATGAACATCTAGAAAATTAAATATGAACAAAACATTTTATGGATTATGAAACACAACTGTTTAAAACCAAAGAAAATAAAATCTGTCAGTGACAAATCTGGTGGGCTCCAGCTACTGATTTTTAAAGGAAAATATTTATATTGCAATTTTTAAATAGCATGAAAGCTTGGTTTAAAAATTATTTAAGGGATCATTTCAAAAGAAAAGAAAGTAAAACTAAGACTGAATGCAAAGAAAGCAATGAGATGAAGTATGATCAGATAGAGAAAACTTTGAAAACCTTGGACACATTTGTAGTAGAAGTAATAATCTGAAAAAATCAAATATGGTATATAATAAAATGAGTTTATCAAGAATAGTTTTTAATATTTTATATTTTGATGTGCATATATTTGAAGGCAATATGTACTAGTGCAGTAATATTTGTTATTAAATACCTTCTTTTGTTCTCTTTTAACCCACTTTAAGCTTCTATGTATTAAGATATATTTAGTTTAATGTTAGCACAATAATTTTATAAAACTATCACTTTCACTAAGTATTTGCTTAGTGAAAATACTTACACATTCAGAATGAGGACTATTTGCATAATGAAATGTAAGTAACTGATGGATGCAGTATCCACAAAGAGACAACAAAAATTTTATAAAAAGTTACAAGGATCGCACAACTACAGTATATTGGATAACTTTGTAATTGTGTATCTTACTATGATTCAATTAACTATATGTGTATATGATAATTTTTAATTCCTGAGTATCTTGAGGGACCCCATTTAATATAAAATAGTTTTGATACCCTGTTTGCAGGCTTTGTTCAAGTGTATATATCTCCAGAAGAATTGTTCGAAACAAGAAAGTCATGATCTGAGTCCCTAAGTATTTTACATACATTAGAAGAAGAAATTTGTATCCATTATTCCAATTCTTTCTTCTCTGTCTTCAGAATACTGCCATACAGCAAAACATTCTAGAGAGGAATTAGGTTTGAAACTCAAAAATGGTATTTCTTTCCCCCACACTTTACACACTTTACTAATACTGAAACAACTTTGATGAATTTTGAAGAACAAGAAGATGCTTTTGACAATATTGCTCCTACTTGTTGGGACATTTTTAGGAATTAAAATGCAAATTCTGGTAGTGAATATCCTGCTGGAAACATGCAGAGGTCCTATTTTAATGTTCTGAAAGTTTTATAAGTAGACACAAGGTTTATCAAGCATTCTCATTTCATTAGTCAGTATTATCTACTTAAGTCAATGAAATTGGGAAATAAAAATAATTCTTTTTACAAATTTTAAGTCAAGTGAAGTGTTTGTACAAGAAGTAAAGTTATAGGTGGGGATCTCTTTTTTATTACCAGCCTTCCCTCAACTCTTACCACAGAAAGTTTCTTTCTAAATAAACATGTACATGGGGCTGGAGTGATAGCACAGTGGGTAGGGCGTTTGCCTTGCACGTGGCTCACCCAGGTTCGATTCCCAGCATCTCATATGGTCCTCTGAGCAACGCCAGGGGTGATTCCTGAGTGCAAAGCCAGGAGTAACTCCGTGCATCGCCGGGTATGACCAAAAAAAAAAAGCAAAATAATAATAATAATAATAATAATAATAATAATAATAAATAAACATGTACATTTATAATTTAAACTCAATGACTCTTGACAAACAAGTGAGCTATATTTTTTCTATATCAATGGATACTTTATTTTGTTTGAAATGATACAAATAGGGACAGATTGCAAATCCAGTTCCATAGACACCATTGCCTTTTATTTCTCTGCTTCTTCATAGTCTAGATTGCTTTTTCTCATACTCTTAAAGAGAAACATTAAGATTTTATATATGAATTTTAAAGTGGATATGGTCTATCAAGCTAAATCCCCTTCGGAACCCGGCTTGCTCGAATGGTTATCCTTCGTCTAGTGTTCTGCGTATACTATTCAGGATGACACGAGTGAACAACTTGTAGACGACAGACAGCAGGCAAATTGGGCAATAGTTACTGATGTCGTGGATGTCTCCCTTCTTGTACAACAGAACGGTCCTACTGGTTTTCCACTGAGACGGAACCTTGCATTCAGACAGGTAGCATGTGAAGAGCTAAGCCAGTGTATTGATGAGTCCTGGCAGCAGATTCTTCAGGTTTCGGGTCTGACTTTGTGTTGCATGAACATTCCTGTGGTCGGAGGTGCTGAGATAAGGCACGCAGAAGAAATGTCTTGATTGGAGGACTAAGGCTCGCTCTGGCTCTTAGCAAAAGCAAAGGGCCTTGTGGACCTCCTTTTATTGATCATAGTAGCGCTAAAGGGCGCAATATAGTGACGTCACCAAAGGCATCAAAAGATGTTACAGGAAGAACATGAGGCAACATTATTTCCTTGTATCTGCAGGCCAGTAATCTAGGCCTCCAGAAAGAAGATACAAAACCAAAACTGAAACCTTCCTTGGGCTAAAAGCACTTCGATTTACATCCCAAAGACAAAACTGGGCCCCACCCCCCACCTGAAATCTACATCCCAAAGACTAGGCTGGGCCAGAGCCTACAATTTACAATATCAAAGGTCAGGCCTGGCTAACACCATCTGCATGTCAAAGACCAGCCAGGCTTCTGTGAGAGAAGGAAAACTGCTCTTTTCAGTATACTGAAATTATTTTTCTGAAGACAGCTTGAAGGGGGAAAATGTTCAGCTTCATCCAAACCAGTCAGGACACACGAGAAATCTCGCCCATTTTCATGGGTCCCTATGTTCCTGTCCGTTGTACCGTACAGTATACATGGGCTCGCCCTGATAGCTCAGTCCAGCCCCAACACCTTGTCCGGACCAGGTGCTGTACAGGTCTTTACAAACAAAATGGCACATCAGATTTCAGAATGGAGGACATTGGGAACAACATATCCATCCTGCAGAATTTGATATGTGGGCAGGTGGACATGGCTATCAAAGAGATCCGAGTAGAAGTCTGAATAATCCTCTCCATTGCCTTTCTGGAAGATGTGATAGATGCATCGGGACATCGGAGGGCAGTCATCTTGGTCTTGTAGTTGGCGAAGGATAGGCGAGCATTGCGAATACTTTTCCTGGCTTCTGCTGCACTGGCCAACACTGGGGCTCTTCTCTCTTTGAGGTCTTCCTTTATAGCCTCTCTGCAGAGCTTTGTGACCAAACTCACTGAAGTTTCTCGAGAGTTCAAGATGCCGCTCTGTCTAACGTTCATCCACTTAAAGAAGGCCTTTGATTCTGTTGAGACTGAAAGCAGTCATTGAAGCCCTAGCCAAACAGGGCGTTCAAACTCAGTATATCAAAATCCTCCGCGAGCTGTATTGTGGATTCAGGATCTCACCATTCTACAAGGAAGTGATCATTGATGTAAAGAGAGGGGTGCGGCAGGGTGATACCATTTCACCGAAACTCTTCAGTGCCACCCTTGAGAACATCATGCGACGACTGGAATGGGAAGGAATGAGAGTGAAGATAGATGGTCGGCAATTACACTACCTCTGTTTCATTGATGACATCATTCTCATAACACCAAAGTCGGTTTGCAGCTGAATCTCAACAAGACGATGCTTATGAAAAACAAACTAGTCCCTGAAGCTCCATTTGCTCTCAATGGAACGAACATCTCCAAATGTAGCAGCTATGTGTTCCTGGGTCGAGAAATCAACATGAGGAACGACTTGGTGCCAGAACTGCGCAGGAGGAAGAGAGCAGCATGGAATGCCTTCCGGAGTGTTGAGGAGGTGGTTAAGAGAACGAAGAACCTCCAACTCCAGGCACATCTTTTTGATTCCACCATTCTTCCTGCATTACATATGCCTCAGAGACCTGGGCCCTACGCAAACAGGATGAGAATGCTATTAGGGTATCCCAAAGAGGAATCGAAAGAGCTATGCTAGGAGTATCATGTCTCACTCAAGTGAGAGAAGGAATCCGGAGTTCCGACCTCCGTCGACGGTCAAGAATCAGGGATGCTGTCTCGTTTGCCAAGGCATCAAATGTAATGCAATTCAGAGATGACCGCTGGACTAGATCTGTTTCCGACTGGATTCCACAGGGCGTCAGAAGACCTCGTGGCCGCCCACCAACTAGATGGTCAGATTTCTTCGTCAAATCCCTGAATGAACAATTTGAGGCTCTTCCTAATCCTGGAGCAAGCAGATATCATTGGGCTACACTAGCGTGCGACAGGGACAAATGGAGACGTTACTGGTGCCTGCTCAAGCAAATAAAAGATCAATGGGATGACGAGTGATACAAGTGATACAAGTGATTTAAAGTGTGATTGAGAAGTTTCTGATCAAATTAATCTTGATCCTTTAAAATGATTAAAGACTACCTAATGTTAAGTGAATACAGAGTTGACGCTGGTTGCTTTTATATATTTACAATAAAGAACTGTGAATCATACAGATTTTTAACTCTTGAAATGGGTCATGATGTCACAGCTGAAAAATAGTGAAGACTAACTTGCTCTTCAAGCCCGTGTTTTCCCTGGAACATGTATCTTGCTTGTCTCTATGTTTCTTTACATACTATTTCCACTCTGGAGAAGCCTTTATGTTCTCTTTTAAACACATACTTCTTTCTTTCTCTCCCTTCTTATCTTTTTTTGTTTTTTGACGTTTTTATTTTACTCTTTTACAGTTTATTTCTTTTTAAATAAGTTTCAATATGAACTATCTTGCTTAACACCCCCCCAAAATATTAATTATAAAAATAGTGAAGACCTAGACTTAGAATCATCTCTTTGTCATCATTAATTTCCTGCTATTTAGGGGAAACATTAAATCTGTGCACAGATTATTTAAGAGTACATTATGGATATTTTAATGAAAGAAATATTAATGTGCTTTATAGAATATTGAACTATCATATTTGTTATATATATATTTATAAATATTGTTGCAAGGAATATTTGTTAAATCAGTTTGTCTGACTCTTGCCTTAGGATGATATACAATTAATTTTTATTATTTGATTCAAGTTTATAGAAAAATTTTAAAGTATTTAATGTAAACTAAAGTAAATATTGATTACAAAGACAAGTTCAAGACATGATTTCACCCTATTCAATCTGAAAATACAGAAATCTAAATTGAACAGTTTCACTTTTTCTTTCTTTCAGAGGACTAGGCTCATCTAAAGGTTGTCAACAGTTTCAAGACACTAATTTTTCATTTAAAAATTATTTTTACCTTCATTTCCTTTTATGTAGAAGTCCAAATTTGGAAGTATCTACTTAATTTTTTGACAGTCTGTTATACTTTTTCAAATGTAGTCATTTTGACTGCAATCCCTTACAACTAGCCATTATATGTCCTGGGCAAATGTAAAATTTAAAGAGATATTAAACACAGATAATTTCACTGCCTATCATAGGAAGACAGAGGAACACTGCTACATCCATGTTATTTTATGACACTTGTGATTAAGATCATAAACATATTGAATTTTAAGGAACTGGTAATATACACATATTCTCATTTTTAAGAGATATTTAAGATAAATAGTATGATAAAAAATAAAGATGTAGGTTGAATAATTTTTTTAAACTGATATTCAATTGTTCATAACAAAACTTTTCAGGGTCTGGAGTGATAGTACAGTGGATAGGGTGTTTTCCTTGCATTCAGCCAACCCAGGTCGAATTCCCTGCATTCCCTATGGGCCCCCGAGCATCACCAGGAATAATTCCTGAGTGCAGAGCCAGGAATAATCCCTGAACATTGCCAGGTATGGCCCCCAAACAAAACAAAATAAAATAGAAAAATCAAAATTTTCAAATTTTAGAATGTATTCTATATAGTAGGTATTTTTAATTGTAGATAAGATTGTGGCTCCTATAGCAGATTTTTTCAACCAAAATGATACTAATTCATAAATTCTGTAATTGTGGTTTGAAATATGGACATTTCACACAAGAAATAAGAGAAGGAATAAAAAGATCAGTAGGAACCATTCTTAGGGAAAAATATCAAATGTGTACAGGACCAGATTTATAGTACAATGGGCAGGCATTTTGTTCACAGGTGGCTGACTCCAGTTGAATCCCCGACACATATATGCTCCATAAAGCCCAACAGTGATTTTTGAGTGCAGAGCCAGAAGTAAACCCTGAGAACCACCAGTTTTGATGAAAAACAAACTACGTGTGAAAAATAGTTATTGTTACATATCAACTTACTCTTTTTTGCTTGTTTGTTTCAACATATTATTTTCTTTATACTCTCAAGTACTTATGTCATTCTATGTCATTTCCCAATTTCTCAATCCTATTTTATGTGATCTAAAATTAGCCAATTCTCTTCTTTCTCAAATCAGATACTATTTTTCTCAGAATATCCAGTCTCAGTTACATATTGAATGTTTTAATCTATTAAAAAATGTTTTCAATCTGAACAGATGATAGCAATGATTAAGCTTCCATATTAAGTATTAGGAACTTTAGAAGCTCCCAGGGTCTATACCAGATCTGTTTGAATCAGTTTTGTCAAGCAATTCAAAACTGATTGTATGTATATATGTACATGTGTGTGTATATATACATAAATATCATGCTATCACTGTCATCACTGTCATGCCATTTCTCATCAACTTGCTCAAGTGGGCACTACTAACATCTCCATTTTGAGACTTGTTGTTACTTTTTTGGCATATCGAATACACCACGGGTAGCTACCAGGCTCTGCCATGCAGGCGAGATGTTCTAGCTAGCTTGCCGGTCTCTCCAAGTGGGGCAGAGGAATCGAACAGGGGTCAGCCACGTGTAAGGCAAAAGCCCTACCACTGTGCTATCGCTCCAGCCCCATATCATGCTATATATGATAATAATATACACTATTTTTATTCCAATAATGTTATATATTTTTTGATTTTGGTTTTGGGGACCACGTCCATTGGTACTAGGGCTTACTTCTGGCTCTCCACACAGGGTACACACCTGGTGGGCTCTGGTGTCCACATGCACAGTGTAAGTTTCTGACCTTCTGTACTTCTCTCCAGTCCTGAGAAAGATGGATTTGCTTTCCATATTGTTTTTTAGCATAAGAATACAACATTAATTATTATCCTTTCTGGAATACATGAATTTGCCTTCATACTTACTCACGCTTCACCAGATAACAGAATTGTTTTGTTAAAAAAATTAACTTAAGGTGAAAAAATATACTTCAATGTGAATTTAGTATCCATCACTTGGAAAAGTTTTTTTGTATAGAGAGCATCTATAGCTCTATATTTCTTTCTTTAAATAATGAACTGCATATGCAGTGCACACACACATACAAATACACACAAAACTCTTTTTTCTCCTGATGGTGGTTGTGTGAAAGCTATAAATATTAATATTAGTAATAACTCATCTGGAAAAAAAACCATGATGTCTCTTAACATTACTTCTGATCTTATACTTTAGGCATGTTCACACATTTTTTTATGATTGTGTTATCAAAACTATTGCATTTTTAATGTTATAATTATTACAATTTAGATGATAGTTACAGTAGTGTTTACAATTATGGTTTTGTTGTATAGTTACTGATCCTTACCACTGTCAAAGAGCCCAAGAAACTCCAACATTGTCCTTACGTTACTTCTCTTCTTTCCCCCATTTCCTCCCCCACTGCTTGAAATTCTGTGTTATAATCTAAGACCAAGGGTTTGTCATTCTTTTATACCGTTGACTCCCTTATTTTATTTCTCTATGTAGCACAGCAGGTAGGGTGTTTACCTTGCACGTAGCTGACCCAGGTTTGATTCTTTCGTCCTTCTCGGTGAGCACGGCAAGCTACCAAAAGTATCACGCCCTCATGGCAGAACCCGGCAAGCTTCCCATGGTGTTTTTGATATGCCCAAAGCAGTAACAACAAGCCTCACAATGGAGACATTACTGGTGCCCACTGGAGCAAATCAATGAACAATGGGAGGACAGTGCTATAGTGCTATGTACCACAAATGAGTGACATCATCAAGTTGTCATCCTCCCTCTGATTTATTTAACCTAACATAATGCCCTCCATTTCCCTTCAAACTTTAGTGAACTGTAAGATTTCATCTTATACCTGTGTAGTATTCCATTGTGCATATATACCATAACATCTTTATGTATTCACGAGCTGTTGGACGTTTGAGTTATTTCCTGACTATTGTACTATGTGTTGCAGTGAATATAGATATGCAAACATTTCCTCAAATTAATCTTTTGTATTTTATAGATAGACAAGTGGAGTTGCTAGGTCTCTTGCAAGATTTATTCTTACTTGTTCTAAGTCCTTTAAGAATGTCACCAGAGGCTGCTGAGATGTGACCCCGGGGGCCGCACACACGTGTGTGCAGCCCCTCCACAGCTGCACGAGTGTGAATCCAGACCCAGCTGAACCAAATGCAACATGGGCAGCTACTTGCAGAATGTCTCCAGCCTGAGAACCAAGCCGCGACCCCATGCCTGCCCAGGAGGGGAAAGGTATTTCTCTCTCTCGCCTGTCCCTTCCCGGGGATGAAGGGTGTGGGGACCGCCATATTATGACGACCACAAATGGGGTTTACAAGCTTGCAATGATCCAATATCTGGAAGAAATCTCCCTGGACTTAGTTGTTAAAAGTACAGAAATTCAGCCTTTTCAGGTTAGTGGAGTGAACGGGCACCATCCCATCTGCGCCTGCACCTCCCCCACCCCCGCGCTGTCTTCCTCGGACCCTGGCTCCACTCTTTCTGAGCAACGCCCACCTAGACCCTCTTCATCTTCAGTGCCGGCCCACTGGTCCGCTCCTCTTTTCAGGTTAGTGGAGTGAACGGGCGCCATCCCATCTGCGCCTGCACCTCTCCACCCTCTGAGGTCACCCAGCCACATTTTGTTAGTGGGCGTGGCCTCAACAAAAGTGGGCGTGGCTTCAACAAAGTGGGCGTTGGCCTCCTCCAGAGCAGCAGCCGCTATGTGGCCGCAGTTATTTTTTTTTCAAATACCGAACAATTATTTGGTACTTCTCAATATTCATCACCTATATCCCTGATTATCATCTTAGAGGGCCTTAAAATACTTCCTAAATTAGTTCCTAGCTAATTCCAAATTTCGAAAACTACCAATGAATAGAAGCAGCTACTCAAGCCAAAGCTAACCACCTTACTCTCAAAAAGTATTGCTTGAAGTTTCACATAAATAATAGAGGAACATCAGAGAGGGACATCTTCTAGAGGGAGTACAGAAGAAATTGATCACCACTGACCAAGCCCATTCAGAATCCTTTTTCACAACCAGAGGTGAACTTCAAGGCCCCTTTGCCATACTACCACAGCAATATGAAGAAACAGCGCAAATCCCCGCCACAAGGGGAGGACGAAGAAAAGAGTCTTGATGCATCAGTAGACCTTACCTACAAACTGGAGCTCTCCGAGAAAAAATTCAGAGCTGAAATCCTCAAGATGTTCAATCAACTCAATCAAAAGTTTAACAAGGTATTTGTTACATTAAAGGCGGACCTCACAGAAACGATACAACAGACAGCTGAGAAATTACGGGAAGAAATGAGAACAGAAAGAAAAAACCTACAGAAGGAAATGTCACAAATCAAGGATTCGGTAGATGAATTAAAAAACTCAGTGGGTGCCTTCAACAATAGAATGACTGCAGCAGAGGACAGAATCAGTGAGCTTGAAGATCAGCTCCAGGAAGCCTACAGGCAACAACAATCAATGGGGAGAGACCTCAAAATAGCTCTAGGGAGAATTAGAGTCCTAGGGGATGAATTCAAGAGGAACAACATTAGAATCATTGGACTATCAGAAGGACAGGGAACCAACCCCAATGAAAAAGCCACAGTCAAAAAAATCATTGCTGAAAAGTTCCCAGAGCTGGACAATGCAGACATCATGATTCAAGGAGCCAGAAGGGTACCAGCTAAAAGAGACCCTAACAGAAAAATTCCAAGACATATCATAGTTAGGATGATGGACGTAACAGATAGAGACACATTACTGCAAGCCGCAAGGTTGAAGAAGGAAATCACATACAATGGAGCACCCCTTAGGTTCACAGCAGACCTATCAGAGGAAACCCTTCAAGCTCGAAGGCAGTGGTGGGATATAGTGAAAAAACTCAATGAAATGAATGCCTCACCAAGAATACTTTATCCGGCCAAACTCTCATTCAAACTCTAAGAAATTATACACTATTTTGGGGATAAACAACAACTCAGGAACTTCATAGACTCTAAACCAAACCTAAAGAAAGGGCTAAAGGGGCTACTATAAGACAAGAAAACCCCCTACAAGCGCAACAAATATTTACAGAAAGATGGCACAAAACCCTATGACAATAATCTCACTCAATGTCAATGGTCTTAATTCACCAATTAAGAGACACAGACTGGCAAAATGGATTCAGAGACTCAACCCAACATTCTGCTGCCTGCAAGAAACACATCTGAATAGCCAGAACAAACACAGACAAAGTCAAAGGATGGAAAACAATTCTGCAAGCAAACAACTCCCTCAAGAAAGCTGGGGTGGCGTTACTAGTATCAGACAACATAGACTTCAGGTTGAAAAAGATTAGAAGGGATAGTGAAGGCCACTTTTTATTAATCAAGGGATATGTACAGCAGGAAGAAATCACACTCCTAAACGTGTATGCACCCAATGAGGGACCAGCTAAATACCTACAACAGCTGCTAACAGACCTTAAGAAGGACATTGTGGGCAACACAATAGTAGTTGGAGACTTCAACACCACCCTATCACCTCTGGACAGATCAAGAAGATTAAAACTCACCAAGGAAATAATGGCTTTGAAGGAAGAAATAGAAGAGAGAGGGCTAATAGATCTATACAGGGCTCTATATCCAAAAAAAAGGGAATACACATTCTTTTCCAGTGCACATGGAACATTTTCCAGAATAGACCATGTGCTGGGCCACGCAACATACCTCAACAGAATCAACAAAATAGACATTGTACCAGCTATTTTTTCAGACCATGATGCACTGAAAATAGAAGTTAATCATGGACAGATATAGAAAAATAAATCAAACACCTGGAAATTAAATAGCTCGATGTTGAACAATGAGTGGATCAGGAAGGAAATCAAAGAGGAAATCAAAAGGTACCTGGAAACAAATGAGAATGAAGACACTAGCTACCAGAACCTGTGGGACTCAGCTAAAGCCGTTTTAAGGGGAAAATTTATAGCTCTACAAGCATATCTCAGGAAGGAAGAAAGGGCCTGCATAAATAACTTGACTTCACAGCTCAAGACCTTAGAAAAGGACCAACAAAAGGAGCCCAAACCAGGCAGAAGAAAAGAGATAATAAAACTTAGAGCAGAAATTAACGACATGGAAAACCAAAAGACAATTCGAAAGATCAATGAAACCAAGAGCTGGTTCTTTGAGAAAATAAATAAGATTGATAAACCACTAGCAAGATTCACAAAGAAAGAGAGAGAGAGAACACTTATAAGTCGAATCAGAAATGAAAAGGGGGACATCGCAACAGAAACCAATGAAATTCAAAAGATCATCAGAGACTACTTTGAAAATCTGTATGCCACGAAACAAGAGAACCTAGAAGAAATGGATAAATTCCTGGATTCCTATAATCTCCCAAGGCTGAACCAAGAAGACCTGGAGTTCCTGAATAGTCCTATTAACATCAAGGAAATTGAAACGGTAATCAAAAGTCTTCCCAAAAACAAAAGCCCAGGCCCAGACGGATTCACTAGCGAATTCTTCCAAACATTTAAAGAGGACCTATTGCCAGTTCTTCTCAAGCTTTTCCAGGAAATTGAAGAAACAGAAACCCTCCCAAACAGTTTCTATGAGGCTCACATCTCCCTAATACCAAAAGCAAACAAGGATACCACAAAAAAAGAAAACTACAGGCCAATATCCCTGATGAACACAGATGCGAAGATTCTCAACAAAATATTAGCAAACAGAATTCAACAACTCATCAAAAAGATCATATACCACGACCAAGTGGGATTCATCCCGGGGATGCAAGGATGGTTTAACATTCGGAAATCAATCAACATAATCCATCATATCAACAAAAGAAAAGATAAAAATCATATAATCATATGAATAGATGCAGAGAAAGCATTTGACAAGATCCAGCACCTGTTTTTGATGAAAACTCTCACCAAAATGGGTATAGAAGGGACCTTCCTCACTATAGTCAAAGCCATCTACCACAAGCCTATGGCAAGCATCATCCTCAATGGGGAAAAACTAAGACCCTTCCCTCTGAGAACAGGGACAAGACAAGGATGCCCACTCTCTCCTCTTCTGTTCAATATAGTACTGGAAGTACTTGCAATAGCGATTAGGCAACAAAAAGATATTAAGGGCATTCAGGTAGGAAAGGAAGAAATCTAGCTCTCACTATTCGCTGATGATATGATATTGTACTTAGAAAACCCTAAAACCTCTACAAGAAACTCCTAGAAACAATAGACTCATATAGTAAAGTTGCAGGCTATAAAATCAATACCCAAAAGTCCATGGCTTTCTTATATGCAAATAGTGAGAGAGAAGAAAGCGACATGATAAAAGCTATCCCATTCACAATTGTGCCTCAAAAAATCAAATACCTCGGAATCAGCTTAACTAAAGAGGTAAAGGACTTGTATAATGAAAACTACAAAACGCTACTTCAGGAAATAAAAGAAGACATGAGAAAATGGAAAGACATCCCCTGCTCATGGATTGGAAGAATTAATATTGTCATAATGGCAATTCTCCCCAAAGCATTGTACAAATTCAATGCGATCCCTATAGGGATACCCTTGTCATTCTTCAAAGAAATGGAGCAAGTGCTCCTGAAATTCATATGGAACAATAAGCCCCCACGAATAGCTAAAGCAATTCTTGGGAAAAAGAAAATGGGAGGAATCAACCTCCCCAACTTCCAACTCTACTACAAAGCAGTAGTCATTAAAACAGCTTGGTACTGGAACAAAGGCAGAGCAGCAGACCAATGGAACAGGGTTGAATACTCTGACACATCCCCCCAAATATATGACCATCTAATCTTTGATAAGGGAGCAAGAAATGTGAAGTGGAGCAAGGAAAGCATGTTTAACAAATTGTGCTGGCAAAACTGGACAGCTACATGCAAAAAAATGGGCTTAGACCTCCACCTATCACCATGTACAAAAGTCAGATGAAAATGGATTAAGGACCTCAACATCAGACCAGAATCCCTAAGGTACATTGAAGACAAGGTCGGCAAAACCTTCCACAACATTGAAGCCAAAGGTATCTTCAAAGCTGACACGCCACTGGCCAAGCAAGTGAAAACAGAGATAAATAAATGGGACTATCTCAAACTAAGAAGCTTCTCCACCTCAAGAGAAACAGTGACAAAAGTACAAAGACAATCTACAGAATGGGAAAGGATATTTACGCAGTACCCATCCGATAAAGGGTTGACAACAAGGATATACAATGCACTGGTTGAACTCCACAAGAAGAAAACTGCCAACCTGATCAAAAAATGGGGTGATGAAATGAACAGAAACTTTCCTAAAGAAGAATTCCGAATGGCTCAGAGGCACATGAGAAAATGTTCCACATCACTAATCATCAGGGAAATGCAGATCAAAACAACCATGAGATATCATCTCATACCACAGAGACTGGCCCACATCCCAAAAAACAAAATCAACCGGTGTTGGCGTGGATGCGGGGAGAAAGGGACTCTTCTTCACTGCTGGTGGGAATGCCGACTGGTTTAGCCCTTTTGGAAAACAATATGGACGATTCTCAAAAAATTAGAAATTGAGCTTCCATTTGACCCAGCAATACCACTCCTGGGAATATATCCCGGAGAAGCAAAAAGGTATAGTAGAGATGGCATATGTATTTCTGTTCATTGCAGCACTGTTTAAAATAGCCAGAATCTGGAAAAAACCAGAGTGCCCCAAAACAGATGACTGGTTAAAGAAACCTTGGTACATCTACACAATGGAATACTATGTAGCCGTCAGAAAACATGAAGTCATGAAATTTGCATATAAATGGATCAACATGGAAAGTATCATGTTGAGTGAAATGAGTCAGAAAGAAAGAGACAGACATAGAAAGATTGCACTCATATGCGGAATATAATGTAACTGAGAAGTACAAGTTGGCAACGATGCAACTTCTGGCAGATATCTCTTTGGACTTAGTTACTAAAATACTAAAATACAGAAACCCAAAACCGAGAAGCCGCTAAGTGTGGTCACTCGACCTCATACCTCTTCATCCTCAGCAATGGAAAATAAATTATCTAATGCTTCCTTTTCAGCAGGTCTGACTTTAGGGGAGAGACTCTTCAAACAATAGTAGTGAGTTTTGTTGAAATATTGTATGCAATCAAAATTAAAGTGAAATTTATTAGTTACACAGGCGGGGGGCTGAGGGTGGAGGGGCTAGGGGCATGGGGGGGTTTGGGGTGTGGGGGTGCGGGGTGGAGCAATACTGGAATTCTTGGTGGTGGAATATGTGCACTGGTGAAGGGATGGGTGTTCGAGCATTGTATAACTGAGATTTAAACCTGAAAACTTTGTAACTTTCCACATGGTGACTCAATAAAAAAATTAAAATAAAAAAAAAGTGACATTGAAAAAAAAGTACAGAAATCCAAAACCACGCGGCCGCTATGACCTCATTTCCCTTCACAACAGGTCTGACTCTAGTGGGGTGCTCCTAACAAAAATGGTGAGGATTGTGTTGAAATATTGAATGTAACCAAAGTGAATAGAAAGTTAAGTGAAATTTATCAGTTACTAGTGGGGGGGTGCGGGGGTGGGCGGGATGGGAGGCGTACTGTGGGTTTTTTTTTCGGTGGTGGGATATGGGCACTGGTGAAGGGATGGTTGTTTCAGCATTGTATGACTAAGACTTAAGCCTGAAAGCATTGTAATTTTCCACATGGTGATTGAATAAAATAAAATTAAAAAAAAAAAAGAATGTCAACAGAATTTTGGTGGGAATTTCATTGAGTCTGTATAATGCTTTGGATAATATGGTCATTTTTGACAATGTTAACTTTTCCATTTATGACCATGAAATATATTTCCTTTTACAGGTACTCTCTTCTATTTATTTCAATACTTCCCTACTATATTTTTACTTATTTTTCTTTTTTCCTCCTTGTATATTGTTAAAAGTTGCTTATTTTTCTATTTAATATCTATTAAATAATAAATATTAAATATTAAACAATATGTATTGAATTAAATAGAAAAACAATGCTTCCTCCTGGTGATGTTATGATTTAATTTTCAGTTAAATATACATTGACTGTGCCTGGGATATATTTGAATAGAAGGTGCTATGGATGTAAAACTATACATCACTTTTCAAACTGCTAATGAAACTTCCCATTAATGTTTCTTATAAAAACTCTTTCTTTGGGGCTGGAGCAATAGCACAGCGGGTAGGGCATTTGCCTTGCACGTGGCCAACCCAGGTTCGAACCTCAGCATCCCATATAGTCCCCTGAGCACCATCAAGGGTAATTCCTGAGTGCAGAGCCAGGAGTAACCCCTGTGCATTGCTGGGTGTGACCCCAAAAAGCAACAACAACAACAATAACAAAAACCAAACTCTTTCTTCATCAATTTTAAATGTTTTTTTTTATCTAATGTAAAACCTCAGTGTATTTATTTCATTATTCTTACAGCAATATCAAATTTTAATTAAACTTTTAAAAAGTAGTCTAGGTAGTGCTGTAGTATTCAAAAGTGAACGTGGTGGCAGGAAGTCAGAGACTCTGCCTACAGAAGACGACTAAGTATTTTTGGAAACTTTACCATATGATTTGGAAAATGACTTTTGGAAAAATTGAAAACTGTTTAAAAAATTTTAAATGCCACTTTGGAATTTCTGGTAAGAAATGATGTGAATTTTGGACTATGATTATAATTTTTTCAGTCAAAGAAAGATTTAAAAAATTCTTAGCATGTATAAATATCTGGAGTAGAAAGTTGGTAAATTTAAGAAACTGGAAGAAGTGCAATATTGTGACAGGAAGTAAATGTCTAGAGATGAAATTGGGGGGTATTCAAATTTAAAGCCTACAGATTTATGAAAAAGTTTATATACTTACTCAGTAAATAGATAACATGATATCAACTTTATATAAAGCATACAGATCATTATTGTGTTATTAACAATATGCATATATTATGTAATGTTAACATGCTATATTAATATATTTAGATCATTTTAATTTATATTAATAACAAATAAATAGTATACCCATAGAAATATAAAGTAAGAATTATCTTCCTGTTTGCTTAATCTTTTTAAGTATTATTTATCAGTACACAAAAATTAATTGAAAATTAAATTACAAGTATTATTATATAGGTATGTGATTTTTAATTTACAAAATTGTTAGAATAACTTCTGTATGCAATTGTGAATTACATTTTTTCTTAATTTCTTCACCTTGTTTACTATTTCATCAAGATTTGGTACAAATTTTACACATTGACCTGCTATTTTGCTGTACTCATTGTTTCTAATACCTTTTTAATGTAAAGGGGTTTTTTTCTACATATTTTATATCATCTGCAAATAATGATATTTTAACTGTTCTTCAATATAGTTTTCTCATATTTCTGTCATTTTATTGCTCAAGACTTCTAATACTCAATTAAATCAAGGAAGTAAGTGCATGTCCTCTTTGTGAAACTTCATTGTCATTTTTACATCTATCAGAATAGCCGATACTCATAATTTTCCTTTCTTATATGCATTTTGTTGGACTTTGGTATCAACATTATCTAGCAACTTTCATTTTATGTTTTTGTCCTAGTTTATTTTTCATCCAAATACCTTTTGTCTTATTGCCCTTAGAATAGTTTGTTAATAGTTGGTATATTTGGCATTGCTTAATTAACATTTGCTTGAATAATCCTGCATAATAATTCGAATTGGCGATTGTGTAATGATTTTAATTAGTTTTAATGCATTTGTTATAGGAACATTCACATTTTAAAATTTTCCCTGAATTTTCTTTGGCAGACAAAATTTTGCTAGAAATATAAAAAACACGATGCATTTTCTAAAGTTTTGGCATAAATTCCATTGATTTCCTATATTATATTCTTAATCTTTACTACACATATTCTTTTTATTTGAAATGTTATTTATTTGAAACTTTTTTCTTTTTATTTCAGCAAGTCTTTCACCTTGTTGGAGATTTGACAATTTCATCAGTCTCTTCAAATGACATGGTTGTCTTTTATGGATTATGCTAATAGTTATTTATTTCTTACATACATGCCATATTATATTTTCGGATTCTATTTATTTTCCAATTCATTTATTTTGTCTGCCCCTTTTCTATACAAATACTTAATTAGCTTGACTTAGTCATTTTAATTTTTATTCTTTTGTAATATAATTATCTTAAAGAAAGTTTTCTACTGTTTAATTAACTACATCTGCTATATATCAGTAAATTAATCTTTAATTCATTGCCAGAATTGTATAGTTTTTTGAACATTGGACCTTTAGTTTTTATATCCATATTATTTTGATATTTCCTGAAATGTATTCTTTTAGATTGCTTAACTAGGTTGAAACTATGAATGTATGTGACTGAAAAGGTAAAGCAGACGGTTGAAACTTACAGGAAAATCCACTCAGCTATATTTTTCAAAACTAGCTGTCACACTCCAGATTTTTCCACATATACGTCCTTGATTTTTCCACATACTCAGGCCAAGCCTCACTCATGAGAGAACATATTCTCGATACATGATCACAAAGGGAAAATGAGTAAGGAGAGGCTGCTAAAATCTCAGGACTGGGACCAATGGAGACATTACTGGTGCCTGCTCAAGTAAATTGATGAACAACGGGATGATAGTGATACAGTGATACAATGATACTGCATGGAGATTTATTTGAAAGTTTGTTTGAAAAGTTTAAACTTTTGTTTGAAAGTTTTAATCTACATATCCTTTTATGGTTGGGTTAAACTGGGTTGGGGGGGGTCACATCTAGTGCTAATGTGGGCTACTGCTCAGTGCTCAGCACTTGCTCCTCCCAGGGAGCATCCAGTCAGCCACATGCAAGGTAAGTGCTTTAAACTCTGTATTATCCCTGTAAGGCTCACCTTGATTCTTTAGAGATACAGTAAATAATTAGAACAAAAGAGGGCCCTGGAATAAGAACTCCAGGACTCCAGTATACAGGTACCAGGAAGTTCAAATGATTAAGAGGAGACAATTTTATTGACAAAGAAGTTTAGTAGTTAAACTAGTAACAAAACAATCTGATAATTACACAAATGTGTTTGATTATAATTTTTCCTTTGATTTTTTAAGAAGAAAAATATCAGAGCTCTTACCTAATGTGAGTGAGACTGTGAGTTCAATCCCAGACACAATATTATCCCAAGCATACAGGGTCAGCCCTTTGTGGCCCTGATGCTTACTGGCAAAGTACTGAACTGTCAGGCCCACACCAAGGGGGAGCACTTTGCTCCTGGGCTTATCTTCCACACCAGCACTAGTGTTAAAATGGTTCCTATAAAAATCACTGTCACTGTCACTGTCATCCCGTTGCTCATCGATTTGTTCAAGTGGGCACCAGTAACGTCTCTCATTGAGAGACTTATTGTTACTGTTTTTGGCATATCCAATATGCATGGGTAGCTTGCCAGGCTCTCCGAGAGGGGCGGAGGAATCAAACTCGGGCCGGCCACATGAAAGGCAAATGCCCAACCGCTGTGCTATCACTCCAGCCCAGTAAATATATACCACATCTTTATGAACCATTGTGCTTTGATAAATAAAGATTGGAAAAAAATTACTTTACACCATAAAAACAATTGAATAATAAATGAATAAGAAATGTATTATATATAAATATATAATATAAATATATAAACAATAACAATAAAATATTAATTGAATAAATTTTCAAAAGGACAGAGATCTATTTTCTTTGGAGTTTCACATATGGGTGTGTGTGTGTGTGTGTGCGTATGTGTACATAGTTGGCCATAGGCACATTAATAAATTTCTAGTATAATTTATCACTAGAAAGTTCAAATCATATTGCATTGAGGTATCATGGCACATCTGTGAGAGCTGTCTATATTAAAAAATTAGGAATACTAAGGACTGATGAAGATGTGGGTGAAAAAGGAATCCTGGCACACTGTCGGTTGGAAAGAAAACTGGAGCTGTCTCTAAATAGAACTGTATGAAAATCCCTTAAAATATAAAAATTATGGAGTTGGAGAGATAGTACAGCTGGTAGTGTCCTTACATTGCATGCAGCAGACCTGGGTTCCATCCCTGGCATTCCATATGATGAGTGCTGAGTGTTGCTAGGAGTAATTCCTTAGTGCAGAGTAAGCATTGTTGGCTGTGGACCTAAAACCAATGGATAGATAAACAAGCAAATGAAAATTAAAATAACACATGATCCAGCAAGACCATACTTGCCTTTTGTCTAAAGAATATGAAAATATTAATTCAGAAAATATGTGTACCCCTATGTTCATCACTGTATCACTATCATCCCATTTATCATCGATTTGCTCGAGCAGACACCAATAATGTCTTCATTAGTCCTAGCCTGGAGATTTTAGCAGCCTCTCTTTATGCATTCTTCCCAGAGGTGTCACATTAGAGGCTCTTTCAGGGTAAGTGGAATGACACACATTATTGTTACTGTATTTGGCATATCGAATGTGCCACAGAGAGCTTTCCAAGCTCTGCCATGTGGGCAGGATGCTCTAGGTACCTTGCCAGATTCTCTGAGAGGGAGAACTAGGCTATTAGAGGTGGCATGGCTTCATTTTCACATTGTTTTATAGTCTCTGGATCTTGGCCATTGATAGGATTACACGGGCGCTAAAGGCAGTTTGTGGGTGTGGCTGCCAAGCTACTGGAAAAGGGGGGATCTGGGTGGAGGAGCCCAATCCCAATTCGAGCAGGCTTGGAGATCTCAGCCCTGGGTCCTGCACACCTGGGTTCCTCTGACAGTTCCTTCATGCTCATAGCAACATTATTTATAATAGCCCAAATATAAATCAATCTAGATGCTTATGAATAATTGACTAAATAAAAAGTCAAAAAAAAAAAGGAGCTGGAAGCAAGAGAGAGAGAGACAGAGAGACAGAAAGATAAAATTTTCTGCCACAGAGGCAGAATGGCGGCGGGAGGTAGAGGGAAGGAAACTGGAGGAATTGGTGGTAAGAAAGATACACTGGTAAAGGGAAGGTGCTGCAATGTTGTGTGACTGAAACCCAGTCATGAACAACTTTTTAACTATATATCTCATGAATATTCAATTAAAAACATAATACATTTAAAAATGGGTTTCAAGTACAAAAGAGGTGGGAGGAGGGCTGGAGTGATAGTACAGAATTTAAAGATCTTAACTTGCATGAAGTCAATTCCAGTTCAATACCCAGAATTATAATAGAAGTTTCCTTGAGCACCATCAAGAGTGACTCCTAAGTATAGAGTAAAGAGTAGCCCCTTAATCTGCCAGGTGTGTTCAACCCCCACTCTGCCTTCTGAAAACTTTGGCATACATTCAGTAGAATACTACTGTGTCATTACTAAAGATTACAGCATGCCTTTGGGAGTGGAGTACTAAGGATAAAATAAGATGATTAGTCTTAATGAAACAAGTAAATTTCAAATTGGTTTACTTGTATATGAAATGCAAATCACCAAAGCAAAAAATAAGAAAAAAGCTACCTCAAATTAGGTGAAAATTATGTAGGTTACCAGGGGAAAGGTGAGGGGAAATGAATAGAGGGATCATTTTGACTGTGAGGTGGCACTAGAATTTTGCTTGTGGGTATATTCAGTGTTATGCACAAATACTAGATGTATAAAGTTTCTTTTCTTTTCTTTCTTTTTTTTTTGTCACACCCGGAAATGCACAGGGGTTATTCTTGGCTCTGTTCTCAGGAATTACTCCTGGTGGTGCTCAGGGGATCATGTAGATTGCTGGGGATTGAACCCGGTTCGGCTGCGGGCATGGCAAATGCCCTACTCGCTGTGCTATTGCTCCAGCCCTGAGGTATGAAGTTTTATGGCTAACATTTTATACTATATAAAACAATAATATAGTGAATAAATATAGTGATTAAATGTATTAAGTATGAGTGAAACTATAAAAGTAGAGATGTGAGTCTAATGTAAAGATACTGACTTTCATGATATATTCAGGGATACAATTCCAAAGGTGAAAGAAAAAAAAAAGAAAAACTAAATAGCATTACAGCACACTAGAAAGATTCTATATTGCTAAAGAAAAAATCATAATTAGAAGATTTTCTTCTCAGTCTAAGAGATAATACAGCCATAGGACACTTGCCTTGCAACCTGCTGATCTGGGCTCAATCTCACGCAAACCATCTATGGTGCCCCAACCCCACCAGGAATTATTCCTGAGTAAGAACCAGGATTAAGTCCTGAGAGACTTTTTGGCACAGCCGGTTGTGGCTCAAAAACAAGCAAACAAACAAACATTTTTTAAAAAGAGACATCTTTCTGAGTGAAAGTATTCATATAGTAAACATATGGCAAAGGATAAATATCTAAGGTATATGAGGAACAACAAACTCAATAAGAAAACAACCTCATAAAAAATTAATTGAAGCGTTAGACACTTCTTAAAGAAGGCACACAGATGGTCAATGAAAACATAAAAAGTACTAAAAGAGATATGACAGTAGGAGGGGTGTTTGCCTTGCATGCAGCTGACCTGGGTTCCAGTCCAGCACTCTGTATTGTCTCAAGCCCACCAGGAGTGATACCTGAACACAGAGCATGGAGTAAACCCTTAGCATCATGGGGTATCCCCCCCATAAAACAATTATGATAAGCACTTATGATTTATCATAAGGGAAATGCAAATTAAAGTTACATGGAGATATCATCTGACATCACTAAAATTGATCTGTACCAAGAAAACTAGAAAAAAGTGGTAGCAAAGATGTGGATGGGGATGTTAACTGGCCCAGCTTTATAGAAAGCAGTATGGAAATTCCTCAAAATATTGAAAGTAGATCTACCATGTTAGATCTACCTCTATTATCTATCCTAAGGGGGAAAAATTTATCTGAAAAGATATATAAAACATTTATCTGAAAAGATATATGTGCATTTATGCTCATTTCCTATTTACAGTAGCTAAGATATGAAATCAATCCAATGCTTAAAATGGATAAATGGATAAAGAAACAGGTATATATGCACACTGGTTTAATGAACAATCTAATCTTATATTTTGTGATGAAATTGAGGGATCTTACTCAGCAAAATAAGGATAAGGATAAATCCCATATCCCTACTTTCATACGAAAAAGCAAAACTAGAGAACTGACAGATCCAAACAATGTGGATCTAGGGTTGAGAATATCCCTGAGGGACACAAGGCCCCTAGTTTGGGTCACCAGCACCACAGCAGAACAAAAATCAAACTCTTGGACTCTGACCACAGATTTGAGGACAACAAAGAAACAAACGGGGGACAGAGTACAGTGGAGAGCTTAGAGAGCAGTTCCAATAAACTGGTAAAGGCATAGCAATACTTAAGTGGCAGTTGTGGTATGGTAGCCTATATTTAGAAAAGGGTTAAAATTATGCTCCCCAAACATATACAGTCTTGGGCTGGAGAGATAGTACAGAGGGTAGGGTGCTTGCCTTGTATGCAGACAACCCATGCTCAAATCTTGATCCCATGTGATCCCCTAAACACTGTCAAAAGTAATTCCTGAGCACAGAGCCAGGAGTGAGACCTGAGCACTAACAGATGTGCCCCCCAAAATGTACTTCTAGAAAATAAATTTTAAAAACATTAATAAATGCTCAGCTTTAGATAATTATGCACATGTTAAAGTATTTAAGAAAAGTGCAAAGATATCAGCAATATTCATAGAAATTGGTTATAATGGAAAGATCATTTGACAGTTCATAGTTAGGCAATTAGATGAGTATTATAGGGGCTGGAGCGATAGCACAGCAGGTAGGGCATTTGCCTTGCATGTGGGCGACCCGGGTTTGATTCCCTGCATCCCATATGGTCTTCTGAGCACCACCAAGAGTAATTCCTGAGTGCAAAGCCAGTAGCAACCTCTGTGCATTGCCGGGTGTGACCCTCCCCCACCAAAAGATGAAAATTATAAAATATCAGTGGCAAACTCTAAGCAGTAGCTATATAAATGTTTATTGCACATGTCTTTTAATTTTTTATAGAAAATATTTGGAAAATAGACAATAGAGGGAAAGTACCCAGATTTATTAAGTTAGAACTATTTTTTTGACTGGAAGAATCCCACTACAAGACTTAGAGGGAATATTAATACAATAAATAATTTTGTGATGATAAAAGTTCTCAGAAATCTCAATTTGTAGAACTTTGACTTTTTAGTGACCCAATCACTTATTAGTTTGTAAGATTGTTAACATAGTTTTCCCTACATATGCTTGGCACACAGTGACATTATTGACATTTCAATTTATCAAGTGGTTCTCATCCTCTTCCATTATATTCTTGAATGATGCAAAAGGCCAAAAATCTGAGCTCTGAAACTGTATAAAATATCTTCTTCTCCATGCCAGTAAATTCTTTTAAAAATCTATTCTTCAGTATTCCGCATAGAATGTTTGAAGTGCACTGCATCTTTATTTGATTTTTGCGACTCTCTGACAGCTCATGTAAACTGGCAGGAGAAGAAGTGGCGGGAGGCTCAGTTCACGTAACAGTCATTGTCTCCTTTGATGCACTCTTGATCGCCTTGAACTGTGTTAGGTTAAACAAGCCCAATCTTTATAGTACCTCATACGGGATTTGAATTTTCCTTAGAGGGGCATGCCCTCACTCATTTGTTTGCATGTTTATATTTTCTATGGCAAGTAAGAATAAAAGAAAAGTGAAAGGCGAAGGTCACCTCTAATGGAGAAATGGTTGAGTGGCCTGACCTGAAATGCGCCTTTATGCACACCAGGGGAAGCACAAGCATCCTTTGTGGCAGAGGAAGCATCACACAGAAGCAGCACTGCCAAGACCGTCCCTAAACTCAGTATGCCATGTAGAGGTGGACCTTAAAGTTAAAAGCAAATAGTTCCTCTGCGCTCCTTTTCTTTGTGATGACAGGAAAATCCAGTACAGTTCTACCACCTAGACTGGGGAGGGATGGGAAGTAAAAGCAAAATGAGCTTAAAAAGTAGCATGTACATTCAAAATTTAAATTTCTTGCCAGTTCAGCAATGTAAGATGTCATGGGTAACACAGGGAATACTTACTTAAGATTTTTATATTCACTCAGAATGAATCAAGATTAAAATGAAGAAGTGCACATAATATCAGAAATAGAAGTAAAATATTAAGCTTTTTTCTAGGTAGAAGATAAGTGGTTTGGGGGCTTTCCATCTGAAAAGCAAAGTAGCAACTACTATTTGCATTAGAAGCAAACTGTCAAAAACCATTCTCTAGACATTTAGGCTCTGTTAGAGAACTGGCATAATTGTTTAAAAATGAACCTTTTTTTTAGTCTTGATTGTTAAAAAACAAGGAAGTTTGTAATAGCAAGTACAATCTAAGAGGCTGATCATACATGACTAAATGCATAAACTCTAGTTTAAATAGCAGACTCAACAGATCACTTAACACGTGGTCAGATGTTTCATAGTATTTCTTATTGGAGAATAATTTTTATATTGTTGGTACTGCATAGAAAGCAGGTTTAAACACTGCTTAATCATCAAATTATAAAAGGAATCTTGAGAAAATGTCTTCATTTCAAATTCTGACTTTTTCTTCCACACTTGCGTTGATACTGGCGTTAGACACAATGACATATAGTCAGAGAAAGGACATGACATAGATAAAGCAAACAAAAATTGAACAAAACACAGGAAGACAACATTTATAATGCTGCTGACAAAGCCAGTCACTTCACTTTAAATAATGTGGCAGGCTGCAAAACTATAGTAATTACTAGAATTTCATTTTCATTAACTAATAAACCAAGGAAAACAATTTAAGTATCTGAATGTCATTTTTCAAATGAAAATAAACTGTAAACATTTGAATAACATCACAGCAGGGATAATATACCTAAGGAAATCTATTGAAATATGCTAGTAGATTCATCCTCTTCTATCACATTAAAACTGCAATTGACTGTAAACCTCCTACCACTCTCCACTGAGACTTTAATTGTAAAGATTCCTGTTACATATCATATTAGAATTTAGTTAAAATTGTAGAACACATTATTTCCAATCAGACAGCCAACCATCACTCACAAAGATTTTTAAAAAGGTGATTAATAATTCATCTCAGATAAGGAAAAGATCTATATTTATACCATCTTCTCAGCCACCATAAACTACCTGACAATTGTTCAGTAATGATGCCCAGTAAATTCTTTAAAATGGTAATTTGTCATTCTGTCACTTCATTTGTGACCTAAAATTCCTCACTTGAGGCATCATCAAATAAATTAATCACTTTCCAGGATCCATTTCTCTGTTCTGCACGTTATTATGCCCGGGCTCTCTTGTGTTTCTCTTCATTTACATATATTTAATGGCTGAGCCGTGGTTCACGATGGCACATAACGCACACATCTCATTACAGGTGAAATATTCTAACTGCCACTATCACTGGGAAAGAAAATAACTCTCCCAATTTAATTTTCCTGATGTAACAAAACCATGATTCTTCACTATGAAATGTTGATGCCATCCATCAGTCACAATCAATAAAATCATCGTCGAAGTACGCCTTCTTCAGCATCTTTCCTTCATACTGGTATTATTTGAGGAAGGTAATTAAACTCATAATATGTAATGAATGTAAATGAAGGAAAAATCCTCATGTTAGCTCTCTAACTATGCTTATTTTACAGCTTAGGTTTAAAATATTTGTCTCACAAATTATAAATACCTGAGGCCCGAATGGAGAATCTACTTACTGTAAAGAAAATATTCATTAAGAAGCAGAACTTATTTTTTAAATATCATTTTAATGTATAAATAGCATGTTACTATTTCCTAATTTCTTACTTAAATGATGTACTTTCATTAAATTTTAAGTTAGCCATTTTTCAGATGTAATGAATAGTCTTATATATATGTATGCCACATAAAGTGATTTTTTAAAAAGTAACCTGATCTATTTGATTTCTGCCATTTAAGAAATGCAGATACCATCTGTTCTATCTAAGAAATTTTCTTGTTGAACTTGCTGTCTTGCCTGTCGCTGCCTAAAGAAGCTTATGAAAATATAGATCAAAGAAACAGGTTATTTCACAAACAGTGATTTGGGAGTTAGCACTTCAGAACTATTTCTACCTACTGTAAATATTCATTTCAAATTGCTACTGTATTATTTTTGTAAAGGTCAATAGGGAGTGTTTTAAAGTAAACTGGTGTCACATAAACATCGCCCATGTCTCTAAGTATGTTATAACTTCATTTAACATTCATTAATAGGTTCTCTCCACCTTCTTAGGAACATTAGTTTCAGGGGAATGATGCCTTATGGAAGTCCATTTAGGAAAGAGGATTCTCTTCATTATGAATTCACCAGCAAAGAATGGTGACTTTCTTTATCTTGGAAGTGGTCCCTGTTTGCCTGTTTAAAATAATGCTTGAGAGAATGTCTAAAATAAGAGTGAAATATTAACTCTGCTTCTTTGAAACAAAGGAGAAAGTAGGTGAATATCACTGCTCCACAGATGAATGACCTAACTACAATATTGACAAACCATCTACACGGCACTATTTTCCTTCCTCATTAATTATCATATAGTTATTTTTAATGGGCACTAAACAAAAAAAAAGACTGTGTGTGCAGTTTTGCATATGTTTTTATTAACCCTACAGCGGTCTTAACATAAAGTATACTTTCTACACACAAATTCTCATTGTTGAAAATAGTGACTGACCAGTTTAGATTCTTTGGGAATAGCCAAGCTTCATCTCACTTTTGACTATCATCAGCTCAATTTCAAGCCAGAGTTGGAGTTTTAATGAGTATTCTTATAGAAGACTGAACTGGTTCCCAGATGATGTTCTGTGTGGCATATAGCCAAATAGACACCAAATAGACACCAAAATGAGGTAGAATATGTCTCATTGTGTTACGATGGCAGAGGGTAGACAATGAATTTCTATGACAAACAAACTAAACAGACAACTCAATCCTTTAGAAATTAAGACTGGAATGCCATGATATGAACTGGAAGAGATAAACTATAAGTCAATTAGAACACCTCACAAAATTGTAGCCAAGTGACATTAGCTATGAACAATAAGACAAATACTTTAGACAAAGCAGACTGAACTATTTTGGACACTAAAAAATTAAATAGAGATAAAATATTATCTATGATGCCTGAATAAGCTCTATAAATATTGATAAATGTGATATTCTGTAACTAAAGTCTATTTTAAGGGTGGCTGCTAGTAGCCAGTAAAGAAAATACGTATGATGGTAACTAAGGTTCATGTTGTGAACAAAGAAGAAAGAACATTGCAATACAAATGCATATATTAATTATATTAAATGTACCACAGAAACTAGTGATTGCCCACAATGTGGAAGAATGAACTTAACAAGACCAAATCTTTAATGGGAGTGAGGGGCATTTCCTTATTATTTAAGCAATCATCTATTTTGCAGAACAAGAATTCAACACTATCCCCTCTGCCATCATCAATCATATTTACAATTGCACTAACAAAAACTGTCCAAATTGAGATATTTGTAATGTCATTCATTGATACTTTGTTATTAATGTCATACTCTAATATAGCACTAGAAAAATTATTACTATAACTCATTGCCTTATATACTGTTTTCTGAGACCACAGAAAATTCGAGATGGTTAAATACCATCCTTGAGTTGTAAAAATAAACACTATACTAGATGGGCCTTCCTAATTAAATTGAAGATTTCATATGGTTTATCTGAATAAAATAAAGATATAAAGGTTTAATTTACATATCTTTGTCTGACCAAATGCAAATGCTTCAGGTATCTTAAACAATAAGTTTTCTCAGAAACTTGTTAGTGAAAATTGGATGATTTCAAAATGCAAACACAAATGACTTTGATTCACTAGTTTATGAGGTAGCACTGTTCCACTGTCCTCCGATTGTTCATCAATTTGCCTGAGTGGGCACCAATAACATCTCCATTGTGAGACTTGTTACTATTTTTGGCATATTGAATACGGCAAGGGAAGCTTGCCAGGCTCTGCTGTTTATGAGCTAAGTTTGTATAAATCAGTTTTCCTCTTTTAGATTCTCTCTTGATTTGTAGATTAGAAATTACAACAAACAAACAAACCCAGACTAGAGTGATAGTACAATATGTAGGGCACTTCCCTTGCACACAGTCAACTTAGGTCCAATACTAGCATCACATATGGTCTCCCAAGCACCCCCAGGAGTAATTCCTGAGTATAAAGCAAGGAGTAACCCCTGAGCATCTTAAACATGGCTGGTGTGTGGTCCCAAAGCAACAACAAAAACCTAAATAAAAAGAAAGCAAACATTTAATTCACAAGATGGTTACCAAGTCAACAATAAGAAAGCTGAAAGCAAATTTTAAAGAATTGAAAATTAGATAAATTGCACCTCTCATCTTTTATGCTCCATTAGTTGTATTATTATATTATACTAGGGCCACAATAGCAAAATACCGCAGACTGGATGGTGAAACAATAGAGATATATTTCTTTCTGTCATGGATATTAGAAGTCCAACTAGAGGAATCAGGAAGTGTGGTTCTCCTTAGTCACTTTCTCACTTTGTCCTCAACACGTTCTTCCTTCTGGATGTGTATTACCTTGGTGTCTCTTCCTATGCTTATAAGGACACTAGTCATTGACCTAAAACTCCACCTTTCAGTTTGTTTTTGTTTGGGGCCATACCCAATGGTGCTCAGGTCTTACTCCAGCTCTGCACTCAGGAATCACTCATGATAGTGTTTGGGGACTATATGGGATGACAGGGATTGAGCCAGGGTCAACCCCTGTAAGGCAACCACCTTATCCTCTACAATATATCTCTGACCCTTAATTCTCCACTTTTATAATCCTCACTTTGCCTTATTTATTTAAAAGTCCTATCTGGGTCCAGAGAGATAATGCTGGGACTTTGCATGCAGTTGACTTTGTCCTGCCGCCTTATATGGTGCACTGAACACTACCAGCAATCACTTCTGAGCACAAAGCCAGTAATAGCTCCTGAGCATCATCATAGGGTGTGACTTCTCCAAACACACACACACACACACACACACACACACACACCCCTCCAAATATAGCAATTTGTCATAGTTAAGGAACATACAATTCAATCCATAACAAGTCTACATATATAATTCACCCTCAAAATTTTAGATTTCCATGGTGAAGCAGTGAAACAATGACTTCTATTCATATTCGTTGTCTCTCTACTCAGGAGTATGGGTTGACTACAAATTCAACCTCTTACAGTTAGTGAGGGCTTGGAGATAAGTTTTGGTACATTGGTTATGAAGTGTTAATTTTAACTTTTGTTTTCAGACTTCCCAGCACCTTGGTCCTTTGTCACAATGATCATACTTTTGAGTTAAATTTAAAGTGCTATGGGGCCAGAAATATAGAAGAGTGGGCAGGGTGCTTGTCTTGCACGTAGTCGACATGAGTTCAATCCCCATCATCCAATTTGGTCCCCCAAGAGCAGATCTAGAAATAATCCTTGAGCACCAGTGAGTTTGACCCTAAAACCAAAAAAGGAAAAATTTTAATATAAAGTGTCATATGACTGAGGCAGTTTAATGACTATCTCTAAAGTTGGAGGAAGGTTTTCTGACATTACTCAAAACTCTAGCTGGCTGTGCATTTCTAAGAAATAAATATTTGGTTTTATTCAGCCACTGTGACAGGACCATCCTTAATTACTCCCAATAAATATACTTTTGTATCCTCTGTCCCTACTAATATAGGCAGAACTTTTGGCTTGATTTTTACCTATAGCATATGCCAAATATGAGGTGAGTTTCAACCCTTAAGTTGGTCAGACAACATGTCAAAGGTTGTCACTTGTCACTTGTCATCCCGTTGCTCATCAATTTGATGGAGCAGGACCCAGTAACGTCTCCATTCCCTCTCTCGTGCTAGTGTAGCCCAATGGTGTCTTCTCACTCCAGGAACATGAAGAGCATCAAACCATTCGTTCAGGGTCTTGATGAAGAAGCCTAACCAGCTCATAGGTGGGCGGCCAGGCATTCTTTTGATGTCCCATGGAATCCAGTTTGTAACAGCTCTAGTCCATTTGTCATCTCCAAATCGCATTATGTGTCTGGCCCATCTGTTTCTCAATGCCTTGACAAACGAGGCAGCATTCCTGATCCTTTATTGTTGACGGAGGTCGGAGGTCAGAATTCCAGATTCTTTCTCTCACTTGAGTAAAACGTGATATTCCAAGCATGGCTCTTTCGATTCCTCTTTGGGAGACCCAAATAGTGTTCTTATCCTGTTTTTGTAGGGCCCAGGTCTCTGAGGCATATGTTAGTGCAGGAAGAACAGTGGAGCTGAAAAGATGTGCCCAGAGCTGGAGGTTCTTTGTCCATGTCAAAGGTTACAATTTTATATACATAGCAATGTTTGAGCGGGCACCAGTAATGTCTCTAATTGAGAGACTTATTGTTACTGTTTTTGGCATATCCAATACTCACGGGTAGCTTGCCAGGCTCTGCTGTGCAGGCTCCATACTCTCAGTAGCTTGCCGGGCTCTCCAAGAGGGGCGGACGAATCAAACACGGGTTGGCTGAGTGAAAGGCGAAAGCCCAACCACTGTGCTATCACTCCAGTCCTATGGCAATGTTATTTTATATAAAAAAAAAAAACTGACAGAACACAGTACAAGATAAAAACAATAGGACATACCACAAAGCAATTGAGTAATCAGTTGATCATAATCAATATGAGTATATAATGAAGTAATGCCAACTAGAAGAGAACTGTAACACTCTGTCGGTCTCCTACATTTTTGTGCACTGTATGATTTGAGAAAACATACTTCTTGAATTATAATATGTCACAGTTTAGGGGTTATCAAAAATACTGGAATTGAGAAATAGGGTCTCAGGAAAACTGTGAAGGATAAATCCAACAACTGTTAAATTCAATTAAAATGAAATGAAAGGTAGACTATTTGTTACTAGTCCCAAACCTGACCTTTAGCATCTAAAACTACTTAATTTCTATAACAAAATCTTAATTATGACTTCTCTCACATAATCTAAAAGTATATAAATACTTTTAAAAGTAGTACATAAACTGAAACAAACATCTTTCATTCAAAGAATATTTAACTATGTTTAATCTATTTCCCTCTCTTCATCCTTCATACCAGTAGCAGCAACAGAAAATATGTATTAAGGATTGTGTTGGCTTCCATGCAGAATAAACAACAAACATAACCCCTATATATGGAAATCTTTATATCTAAAATACATGCACTTTCACTGTCACTGTCATCCCATTGCTCATCGATTTGTTCAAGCGAGCACCAATAACGTCTCCATTGTGAAACTTGTTACTGTTTTTGGCATATCAAATACACCATGAGTAGCTTGCCAGGCTCTGCTGTGTGGGCAGGATACTCTCAGTAGCTTGCAAGGCTCTCCGAGAGGGGCGGAGGAATCAAACCCGGGTCGGCCACATACAATGCAAATGCCCTACCTGCTGTGCTATCTCTCAGCCCAAAATACATGCACTCATCAAAAAGAAGAGATGGAGTGAAACAGTTAAATACAAGCTGGGTTCCAAAGAACTAAATCCCTAATACTTAAAAAAGAGTTGGCTAATGAATCGCAGAACAGAATTTTGAAGCATAGTAAATTCAAAAGAGAATTCTCTAAGAGTCTGTTTGGAGGTTTTAGCACTAAATAAAACATCAGAGGAGGCAGTGCTAGTTCTTCAAAATGGCAGCATCCCAATGTAAATTTATAAAGTAAAAATATTTTCTCTACAGTTTGTAGAACTCTAGACCATCAATGAATGCATTAAGTAAATAATATGTCTCTCTCATATCGTGCCACTGGGAATTATAACAGAGTTCATTAAATCTTTCTATATAGGTTTAGTTATTATGGATGTTTTCTACTGACCGATTTAGAATATAGATCTGATTGAAAACATTATTTTTCCAAAGATTTATTTTCTTTCCCTTTGGAGAATTTTTAAATACCTATTTCAAAATGGTAATGCTGTCTTTTTCCCCCCATGCTTCCTTTGACATTTGACTGCAGTGGGTGTACTGAATTCTATAACAAGGATTCTTCTATCATTATAGAAACATGCCAAAGAGAAAGGTTGTCCACTATGAATAATACTATTGCAGTTCAGATGGACAGTAGATATGTGAACTTCAGTACTTTTAGTGAGCCAATATCCAGTAAATATATGAGCCTTGTGCCACCTCTATAATTTTTCAAAATGATACAGAATGGAACTGACATACACAGCTAACTCATTCCAAGTTTCTTCCTTACTAGTGGTCTCAGTACTAAAGAAAAAAACCTAAACCTTGAAAAATGTTTTCTTTATTGCATAATATAGGGAGTTGTTGTTTTTCATTTTTGTTTTTGCTTTTGTTTTTTTTAAAATTATTAACATTGCTATTTGCTGTTTTGCTTCTCCATGGTACTAAGTTTCAATGACAGCAATTAGAAGTAAATGTGCATTTGCCCCTCAATGCTGGGAATTGGATTTTTTTATAGGCACATCCTGTTTTCAGTAATTGGATGTACCACCAAGGAGTGTAACAAAAGATGAAACATCCTTCAAAGAAGACAAACAAAATTAATATTCCAATTGAGTAATTACCCATCTAAAAACACTCCAGTCCTTTCCTTTTTAATCACAGATTATTGTGCAACATAGCTGTTATACTTAAAGTCCACTTTCTTACACCAAACATAAAAATACTCTTTAAGTTTGTGTAAAAATTGCTTCTAATATTTAGAGTGTTTGATTCTCTGAGTTTGGAATTTTCTGATACAATACAATAATAAGAGATTTTTTCCTCAGTGCTTCTGTTACTTCTACCTAATTTATGGATCAAAAATATGATTTTTTTATATACAGCACTTATTTATATGCTATAAGGTAACATATTATTTTTATTTTACTGGAAAGGATAATGTAATCAATATTAAGAAAGTACTCTTAGGAATCAGAAAACATGATCAAAAATTAGTAATATACTTTTATAGTTGTAAGACCTTTCATAACTTACTTAAACTCCAATTTCCTCCTTTTTCCTCAGATTACCTCATACATAGAGAAATAATAGTCCCCACCTTAATGTAGGTAATGACAATAGTTATCTGTGAGAAGTTGGCATACACCAAACATACTATATACATCTATATACTATATGTGTATATACATATATATGTATGTATATATGTATATATACATACATATATATGTATGTATATATATGTATATACACACACATATATACCTCATGTTCGTATGTTAATATGCATATTAACAACAACTAGGGTAATTTATAACATAAATTGAGTATTCAGTACATGTAAGTAATAATAATGGTTATTATTAATATTGGTAGCAGACAGAGTAATAGAAGTAATGTGATAAAATTTATATCTATTTTTATAATTCAGTTTGTTGTTATATATTTCAAGACTGGTTCATTTAACCTGTGGAGTATTTCAAAGATCCTTCTCAATTCCAGTAAGAATTAAGAAAGTCAACTCAAAATGGATTAAAATCCACAATATCAGATATGTATCCATAAATCACATTAACGAAAACAACAAGAGAACATTCATGACATCTTATCTGGAGATATCTTTAGTGACTCAATGCCACCAGCCAAGCAAGCAGAAGCAAACATAAACAAATGCTACTACATCAAACTAGGAAACTTCTACATACAAAAAAAAAAAGTAATGGTCAGAATAAAAAGACATCCCACAGACTTGGAGAAAATAGTTGTCCACCATCTATTTGACAAAGGGATAATATTCAAGATATGTAAAGCATTGGTAAAACTTAACAAGAAAAATAACCAAATCCATTAAAAAAATGAGGAAAAGATGAACAGAATCTTCCTCAAAGAAGATAAATAGATGGCTAATAGGTATTTAACAAAGTGTTCTGCATCACTAATAATCAAGGACAGGCATATAAAATAACAATGGGATATCATCTCACATTATTGAAACCAGCATACATCACCACCAACCTAAACAATCAATTTTGGTGTGGATGTGGGGATAAAAATAATCTTCATCCAGTTATGGTGGGATAGCAAATGGTCCATCCTTTTTGGAAAACAATATGGACACTTCTTAAACAACGGAATTGAGCTTCAGTATAAATCAGCAATCCCACCTTTTGGCATCTACCCCAAGAGCCCTAAACTCTATTTTTTGTACTAAGACCTTTGTTGTAGCACCTTTGACAATAATCAGTAGCTAAAATCTGAACACAACACAAATCTCTAAGAACAGATTACTAAATAAAGAAACTATAAAGAAACAATGTAATATTATTCAGCTATCAGAAAAGATATAATGCCCAAAAGGAGAGAGAGAGAGTATGGGGGATATTGTCTGCCATGGAGGCAGGGGAAGGGTGGGAAAGGTGGGGTATACCGGGGATATTGGTGGTGGGGAATGTGCACTGATGGAGGGATGGGTGCTTGATAGTTGTGTGAATGTAACCCAAACATGAAAGCTTGTAACTATCTCACAGTGATTCAATAAAATTTAAAAAAAGAAAAGATAAGGTTTCCTCCTATGAGGATGGATCTGAAGAGTACCACACTGTATGAAGTTAGTCAGAAGAAGAGGGATGGACAAAGAATGATCTCTCTCACATTTATGATATAAGGAAACATAGTAATGAAATGGCAAATATCTGAAAGCAATTGAGACAGAAATACTCTTTATAAAGAAGCTTACCATTCTGTGAGAAGTGGGTGGTGGTGCAGGCCACAGTGCAATGGGATAATGGTGGAGAGCAAAGGATAGAATAATGGAGGTTGTGAGGATGTGAGGCTAGAAATTTTAAGTATTAAATCCAACCATTAGCAGTATTATAAATATAATACCAAAAACATAATTTATATAAGTATATATAGTAAGTGGGCTGGAGCAATAGCACAGCGGTAGGGTGTTTGCCTTGCATGCGGCCGACCCGGGTTCAATTCCTCCATCGCTCTCAGAGAGACTGACAAGCTACCGAGAATATCTCACCTGCATGGCAGAGCCTGGCAAGCTACCTGTGGTGTATTCAATATGCCAAAAACAGTAAAAACAAATCTCAAAATGGAGACATTACTGGTGCCCGCTCAAGCAAATCAATAAGCAATGGGATGACAGTGAATGTGTAAACACACAAAAAAGAGGAGAGGGGGCACCGACACCAGGCACAGGGCAGCAGTGCTCTCTCTCTCCCACCGCCCACGTTTGGTAGTCTCCAGCCTCTTCCCCCACCCCGGGGGGTTGATGACGATGACGAGGCAGGCAATGGAAGGAACGAGGGCCAGGCTGGTTGGTATCAGTTGCAGTTTATTCCATTTCCATCTCCATTCTCCGCTGATTCTCCTCCTGCTTCTTCCTCCCCCATGTTACTTTATTCTCCTTCTCTCTCTGGATCTGGATCTCAATCTGGCTTCTCCAGATCTGGCTCTGGGACTGCCCCCAGGCCACTCTTACAGCCTAGTTAAATCCCCAACCATGAGGGGTTGGGGCTTACACATAGGTGTGGTCACAATCAATAGAGGTAAAGTTCTTTCCCTCAAGGGATGCTTCTTCTAGGATAGATTCTCTTTCAACAGGACACCGACCCAAGAGTGGAATCCCATGGGTGTGTTTCTCCTTTCCTTGTCCAACTAACATACAAGTATTCTTAATATTAATCATTTTGTATGAACATAGCAAGAGATGCATTAAGCTTATAGAATTGCTCTCCTGGGGTCACCTCGATCTCAGACTACAGTGCTTAGGCCAGATTAGTCTTTCCTATCCCTAGCAGGGTCATAGTCTCGTCGTTGCTTTTGCATCATGACAGTGTTTGTCCATGACCAAGCTCTTAAATTATAGTTAAGCATTAGGCACTTTGGCCAGGCCCATCTCGATGCCAGGGTAGCACATAACTCATCGCTTGCCCTGGGTCCGTCCGTTCCCTTGTCGGGACCCTGCCTTTGGGGTGCTAGGAACTAAGGGCAACTGAGGCTTAAGTCGAGAAAGCAGATGCCCAGGAGTGAATAATATTCGAAGCCAATTAAATTCCATGTTACAAAAGCATATTGACAACTATCTTTCTTTGTCCATACAAAAAGGACATTGCTTTAAAGTAAACTATTCAAAAGACATAAGGAGAGGAGAAAGGCAATATTAACTTAAAATACAAGTTCAGTGTCCTAGAAAGGTCTGACCTTACAAATTAACAGAGTCTGATTAGGGGAAAAGCTGATTAACTGGTTGGGGAAGAGAGCATAGAGAAGTGATTATAGATAGACAAAGGAATGGGAGTGACTCAGGAGCACTTTGATGGGTGTGACCCAATAAACCTAAGCTCCCTGTAGCAAGGAGAACAGGACATACCAATGTTGTCTTGAAATGTTTAGAGATTATTACCAGATATGCCTAAACTCTTTGTGGCAAGGGAGAAAGGACAAACCAATGATATCCTACAAGTGACAATGACAGTGATATATAGTAAGTATTTATGAGGGATGGCAAAAACTTCACATTAGGGGCTGGAAGTGTAGGTCAAATTGTAGAACAAATGGTTTGAGTAAGGCTTTGAGTTCAATACTTGGCACCATAAGCCTGATCCTTAGCTCGGCCTCACCAAATATAGCCTTGTTGACCCAAGCACCTCCACCTCACCTCCACCACAGTAACAAAATCCTTTATATAAAAAAGAATGTCTTAAAAATGTATTATGAGGCCAGGGAAATAGCTCAAAAGCTCTTGCATAAACTTTGCATAAAAGGAGACCTGAGTATAATCCCTAATATCACATGGTCCTCTGAGCACCACTAGAAATAACACCTGCTCCCCTGGAGGGTGAAAAATGAACATTGTGCATTGAAACAAAGCAAATTTCACATCAGTACATGTAGAATTACAATATGGAGAAAACATGTCTTATAATGCCGCTTTCCAAAATTAAGAAGCCTTAGGTGGAATGGTCAGAATAGTGTCAACTTTCATTTTATGATGATGTAGGGGTCCAGCTATAGGAATAAAAATGGAAAAACTAGGGTGCTCTGCTTCCCTTTGCATATCACAGCTCCCCTGTGGGACCAAAAGGCGCCAACACCTCTAAGCAGGAATGCAGAAAAAAGACACAAATTACAAGCATGTGTCTTTGTAGAGGCTTACATGTGCTCTCACTATAACCATATTCTCCCATTTGTTCTTTCTCTGGGGAGAAAAATTAATGGAGTAAAATGATCCCCATCAGGACAATGTAGGAAGGGGAAAGTGGCTGCTATAGAAGCAGGCTGAGTGGCAGAAAGAAAACTGGAAACATTGGTGGAGGATTGTGGACACTGGTGAAGGAATTGGTATTGAAACAATGTATACATGTAACTCAATCATAAATATCTTTGTAATTTTGTAATTCACAGTGATTCAATTTTTTTAAAAAAAGAGGTAAGTCAGCACTTTTTGATTCTTGGACATTTTAAAACATAATCACTGAATCACTGTATCACTGTCACCCATTCTTTGATTTACTCGAGCGGGCACCAGTAATGTCTCTATTCCTCTCAGCCCTGAGATTTTATTTTATTTTATTTTTATTTTAATTAATTAATTAATTTATTTATTTTATTTATTTATTTTTTTTTTAATTTATTTATTTTTAATTAGAGAATCACCGTGAGGGTACAGTTACAGATTTATACACTTCTGTGCTCACACTTCCCTCATACAAAGTTTGGGAACCCATCCCTTCACCAGTGCCCATTCTCCACCACCCGTAAACCCAGTGTCCCTCCCACCCTCCCCAATCCCATCTCCCCCCCACCCCACCCTGTCACTGTGGCAGGGCATTCCCTTCTGTTCTCTCTCTCTAATTAGCTGTTGTGGTTTGCAATAAAGGTGTTGAGTGGCCGCTGTGCTCAGTCTCTAGCCCTCATTCAGCCCCAACTCCCTTCCCCCTCATGGCCTTTGACTACAATGTAGTTGGTGATCGCTTCTCTGAGTTGCCCTTTCCCCGGAACGTGAGGCCAGCCTCGAAGCCATGGAGTCAACCTCCTGGTACTTATTTCTACAGTTCCTGGGTGTTAGTCTCCCACTCTGTTATTCTATATACCATAGATGAGTGCAATCTTTCTATGTCTGTCTCTCTCTTTCTGACTCATTTCACTCAGCATGAAACTTTTCATGCCCATCCACTTAACTACAAAATTCTTGACCTCCTTTTTTCTAACAGCTGCATAGTATTCCATTGTATAGATGTACCAAAGTTTCCTCAACCAGTCATCCGTTCTGGGGCATTCGGGTTTTTTCCAGATTCTGGCTATTGTAAACAGTGCTGCGATGAACATACATGTGCAGATGTTGTTTCGATTGTACTTTTTTGCCTTTCTGGGATATATTCCCAGGAGTGGTATTGCTGGGTCAAATGGGAATTCAATATCTAATTTTTTGAGAATCGTCCAAATTGTTTTCCAGAAGGTCAGCCCTGAGATTTTAGCAGTCTCTCCTTACTCATCTTTTCTAATGATTGGAGGCTCTTTTAGGGTCAGGGGAATAAGACCTATAGTAACTGTTTTTGGCATATCGAATACACCATGGGTAGCTTGCCAGGCTCTGCCTGTGTGGGCAGGATACTCTTGGTAGCTTGCAAAGCTCTCTGAGAGGTATGTATATATCACTGTATCACTGTCATCCCATTGATCAACAATTTGATCGAGTGGGCCCAGTAATGTCTCCATTTATCCTAGCCCTGAGATTTTAGCAGCCTCTCTTTACTTGTCCTTCCCAACGGTGCCCCATTAGAGGCTCTTCAGGATCAGGAGAATGAGACCAATCATTCTAACTGTATTTGGCATATGAATATGCTATGGGGAGCTTTTCAGACTCTCCCAAGCGGGCAGCAAACTCTCAGCAGCCTGCCAGGTTCTCCAAGAAGGAGAATTAGGCTATCAGATGTCGTGTGGCTGCATCGAGGCCATGCGCTTCCGGGAACTTGGTTTAAGTCTCTGGATGTTGGCCATTGATGGGATTACACAGTGCCAGGTGTGACTGCCTAACTACTGAAAAATGGGGAATCTGGGTGGAGCGGGCCCAGTCTCTATCCGAACATCCTTGGAGATCTTGGCCCAGGGTCCCACACACCAGGGTTCCTCTGCCAGTTCCTTCATGTGTGAGGCTCCTCTCAATGTGTGGAGAGTAGCCTTGAGCATGGCTGTGGCTGGGTTCTGGAGGTCTTCAACTGCCAGGGCTCTGCTCGGGGTGGGGAGAGAAATTCAACCCATCCCCTCCGAGGGGCCCCAGTGAAGACAGACAGGCACAGGGGCAAGAGACTCTGTGACACTCTTCCGAGAGCTTGGTTTTATAGTCTCTGGATGTTGGCTGTTGATGGGATTACACGGCACTGTGTAATTAATGATTAATAAATAAATTAATAGAACATTGTTGAAAAATAAATCTAATAGTTTTTTAAAGCAAATATGATGTCTCCCATTCTATTTCTCTAAACAAATCAATGTTCATAGATTGGTTCATATTGTAGTTACCTCTACACAAAAATATATTTACACTCACAGGTACTTTTATAAATTTTTAATGAAAACCCATAATTTTTATTTGTTTTCTTTTCTCTTGACAACATATTATGAGTGTTCTGTCATAAAGTATTGACAACTTTGTCTAAAAATATTTGAGTGCTCCTCACTCATTGTAAAACAAAATAATACCTGGCATATTCATTTGGTAGAGTGATCAAGAAAGTAGGAAGGCATATTTGCACAGAGATTTGAATATGCCAGGTTGATGTTCCAGGGATTTGAATTACTATTTGGATATTAATGTTAGTCCCATGCCTTCACTATCTCAGGAATTGATAATGAAATATGTCATGGAAATACTAAAATACTGCAGACTTTTAGCTATTCAAACATACACAGAAAATTAAATACATATATATTCACACAAAACTAAATAAATATATATACACATATACATATATATGTATATATATATGTATACACACAAACATGCATTCCTTTTTCCTTATGTTTTCATGGAAAGTCATAAAGGCTGCCGAGACATTGATTGGAGAGAACAAATAGTTTTTGTTGTTGATGAATTTGAAGATTGGAGTAATAGAATAGTGTATAGGGCATTTACCTCGCAAGTGGTCAACCTGGGTTTTATCCCAGGTACCCAGTATGGTCTCCCAAGCCCTCCAGGAGTGATCCTTGGACAAAGCCAGTAGTAAGCCCTGAGGACGCTAGTGTGACCCCAAAACAAACACACAAAAAATGAGATAGTATTCCATGACAATAGTACATGTGTTATGTATGCTAACGAGTATAAACCATTACTAGTATATACAACATTGAGTTTACCACTAAAAATCTAATTCCAACTTTCACAGTACAAGTGGCTCCTTTGTTCTAACTTAGCTATGTCTTTCTTTCTAATAGTCACTAATTTGGTAATTATGGAATAAACATTATTTGTGTTTTGTTCATTCATTTGTTTTGCTTTAATGTGCTCAATATAAGTTTATTAAATTGTAAATATTTCTAAAAGTACAACAAATGTACATTAAATGTTAATAGACATCTCCAAATTGTTGTATATTATAAACTATAAGATGCTGCATCATCGAGATTGTGAACGTTTCTATTCCTTCCAATCCTTACCAATTTTACAGACTTGTATCACTTGTATTACTTGTCATTCCGTTCTTCGTCAATTTGTTAAAGCGGGCGCCAGTAACATCTCCATTCGCCTCTGTCGAGTGCTAGTGTAGCCCAATGGTGTCTGCTCGCTCCAGGAACACGAAGAGCCTCAAACTGTTCATTTGGGGTCTTGACGAAGAAGTCTGACCATCTCGTTGGTGGGCAGCCATGCGGTGTTTTGAGGTCCTGTGGAATCCAGCTGGTAACAGCTCTAGTCCCGCTGTTGTCTCTAAATCTCGTTACGTGTCCAGCCCATCTGATTTTTGATGCCTTCGCAAATGAGACAGCATCCCTGATTCTCGATCATTGATGGAGATCGGAACTCTGGATTCCTTCTCTCACTTGAGTGAAACGTGATACTCCAAGCATAGCTCTTTCAATTCCTTTTTGGGATACCCAAATAACAGCATTCACATCCTGTTTTTGTAGGGCCCAGGTCTGTGAGGCGTATGTCAGTGCAGGAAGAATAGTGGAGTTGAAAAGATGTGCCTGGAGCTGGAGGTTCTTCATCCTCTTAACCACTTCTTCAACACTCTTGAAGGCATTCCTTGCTGCTCTCTTCCTCTTGCGCTGTTCAGGTGTCAGGTGATTTGTTATGTTGAGTTTTTGAACTAGGTACACATAACTGCTACATTTGGAGATGTTCATTCCATTGAGGAAAAATGGAACATCAGGAACAAGTCCGTTTATCATGAACATTGTCTTCATGAGATTCAGCTGCAGTTCAACCTTTCCACACTCACAGCTGAAGTTGGCCGGCATTCGTGCTGCTTGGCTGATATTTGGTGTTATGAGAATGATGTCATCAGCGAAGTGGAGGTGGTGAAGTTGTCGACCGTCTTCACTTCCGTTACTTCCCATTCCAGTAATCACATGATGTTCTCGAGGGTGGCACTGAGGAGTTTCCGTGAAATGGTGTCGCCCTGCCAAAACCCTCTCTTTACGTTGATGATCACTTCTTTGTAGAATGGTGAGATCTTGGTGGTGAATCCATAATACAGCTCACAGAAAATCCTGATGTAACAGTAACTTAACAGACTATTATTTTTTAATGTTATCTTATTGGAGCAAAATAATATTTTTGCTTCTCTCTCTGTTGTTAAAGAATATTGCTGTCTTAATAGTAAGCCTGCCCATCCATGAACATGGGATATTTCCCTTTCATTTAAATCTACTTTTGCATCTTTCCATAATTCAGTGCAGTTTTCAGTATATAAATATTAAATACTTATTTCAGTATATTAGTCCTTAGGTGATATATATTGTAAATAAAATATTTTATTTTCAATACAGTTTTTCTAAATATACAGAAATATAATTGATTTATGTATACTAAGATTGTATCCTACAAATCTCCTAAGTTCATTAAAACTTAAATTTTTGTAGATTTTTAGCATCTCCTATGAATAAGATCATAGCATCTAAAATACTAATAAATGTATTTTCTATTTTCAAATTGTGTGCTTTATACATTTCTTTCCTTGCTCAATTAACCTGCATAAAACTTCCAGAAAAATCTTGACTAAACATCCTTCTAATTTTATCGATATAAGAGGAAAACATACCATCTTTAACCATTAGATATGTAGATTTTTGTGCTTGCCCTTTACTAAGTTAAGGATTTTCTTTTTACTTTATTGAATTTTTTTTATTACAAAAGAGTGGTGGGTTTTGTCAAATGTCCTCTCTACATTCTTTTTACATGTTATGACCATTAAGACAAACATGTGGTTTTTTTTTGTACTCTTATTATATTGATATGGTGTGTTATTACAATTCATTGATTTTCATTAAACCAAATGTGCATTCCTAGGATAAATCTTACTTAGTCATGGTATATAATTCTTTTTATATATCCTGTTTGATTTTCTAGTATTTTGTTGAGAACATTTTTATTCATATTCAAAGATATTATTCTGCAGTTTTTATTTATTTTGTGAAGTGCTTGAAAAATCAGGGTAATACTGGTTTCATAAAAAATAAAAGTAGGAAATGCACTCTTCTATTTTTGAAAGACCTTATGAATAATTCTTTAAATGTTTGGTATGATTCATCTATGGAACCACCTGGACATGGGTTTTCTTTCAGTGAAAAAATCTTTTGATTATTACATCTATCTTATGCCTTGAAATACTATTATCTAAATTTTCTATTTCTAATGTTTTTTGAATAACTTTTAGCAGTGTGCAAGTGTGCATATTTTCAGTTTGTCTAGTTACCAAATATATCAGTACAAAATTGTTTATAGTTTCCTTTATAATCATTTTTTCTCTGTAATCTTGTTACTAATGTTGCTGTCCACTTCTGATTCTAGTAATTTGATTCTCTGGTCAATCTAGTTAGATTGATTTCTGGGTCTTTGTGTTACTTCTTGAGCAGTACTCAGATGGCTCTGAACCCACTCCCAGCAATTCTCTGCCAACTAGCCTTTAGCCTTCGGTTCACTGCTTGGCTCGGGAAGAAGATTGGGTTGCTGTTCAGGCCCAGTAATGCAGGGATTACCTGGGTCACACCAACGATTCTCTGGCTCCTCTGGATTCTCCATCGTGGCAATCAGTGGGGGTCTGGGATTGAACCAGTCACTTTTCAGTCTTAAAAAAAAAATGTTGGGCTCTGGAATGATAGTATAATGGGTAGGGTACTTGCCTTGCACGAGGCCTAGCAAGCTTAGCTCTTCAACACCACATATGGTCCCCAGGACCCAACCAGGAGCACAGAGCCAGGAATCAGCCCTGAACACTGCCTAGTGTTAACCCCAAACAAACAAAAATCAAATTATAATGGGATAGGGAGATATTACAGAGGTTAGTGCCCTACCTGGGTTCAATTTCCAGTATCACATAATTCCCTAAGCACTGCTAAGTATGGCCATGGAGGTTTGGGGTATGACTGTAGATTGTGACCTGCATTCTGGAACCCTTGCACTGATCCTCTGGCTGGTTGACAGAGATCCGCTGGGTAGCCTGAGCCTCCTGGCTATACTTAGGAACCTCATTCTCCAGCTGGCCGCCACCTTCACACAGATCCAAAAAATTAAAACGAAGAAAACACTTGAGGGTCCAGAGAAATAACAGGGGTTAAAGCATTTGCTTTATGTGTAGAAGACCCTGGTTTGATCTCCAGCATTAGGGAGCAAACCCCAAGTGCAGAGCAAGTATCTCCCCAGCACTACCAGGTGTGTGCTCCTACCCTATAGATGTTTTCCAGTATAAATTTGTCTCATATATATACATATATGATTTATATGTATTAAAACAATGTTTCGTTGGTTTTCCATCAATTATTTTTACCTATAAAATTCCATGCTAATCTTTCTTATTTTCTTTCTTCTTCTCACTATAATTTTAGTTTGAGAGGGTGTGGGTATAGGCACATTCAGTGGTGCTCAGGGCTCACTTCGGACTCAGAGATCACGTTTGGCAGGGCTCAAAGAACCATAAGAAGTTCCAGGAATTGAAGCCAGGTTCTTCAGTATGCAAGGCTAGTCCCTACTCACCATACTATTTCTTTAGCCCAGCTGCCATAATTCTTTCATTCTTAAAAGGAGTTTCCATTACCTGATTTTATTCTAGTACATGGGGAGTACTTTCATGATTTTTTTCATTTCCTATCATATGTATTATTAAAAAATGGAAGATTTTTTTTATCGCAGCTACTCTGAATATTTGTCTCTCCCTCCCAAAATGTCCTGTTGCTCCTTGTCTAGTAACTGGCTGGGTTAATTCAGTGAAAACTATTCCTCTCCTCCACCACTCCCAATATGAAAATTCTAGTGTTGTTCTTCAAGGGCCACAGTCTTTAGTTTATGCAAATACTCTGGAATGACAGTGTATTTGGAAAACAGTGATTATCTTTCCCTGACAATACTAGAGTATTAAGCTTTATTAATAATTGGTTTACTGTTTTGTTGTTTTCAGCAATGTACTGGAAGAAAATGTTTCACAGTCATATACAATATGCTGAAAATTTTCAACGTCAAAGACTTCTGATCCCAAGAGATTTTCTTAAGATATATTTTCCCCATATTTATCTAGTATACCAATTGTCTTCAGCTTCGCACATACTTTTATAAATTTATTAAATTTTAATCTGTTGTCTCTCACCAAAATGTTCATTTTTTCTTAAGTGTCTTAACAGACTTCTCTTCACACTCTACTGCAAGTTGAGATAATGTCTGTTAGGGCTGGAGCAATAGCACAGCGGGTAGGGCATTTGCATTGCATGTGGACAACACAGGTTCAATTCCTTCGTCCCTCTCAGAGAGCCTGGAAAGCTACTGAGAGTATCCTGCCCGCATGACAGAGCCTGGCAAGCTACCAGTGGTGTATTTGATATGCCAAAAACAGTAACAACAAATCTCACAATGAAGATGTTACTGGTGCCCGCTTAAGAAAATCGATGAGCAAGGGACTGACAGTGATGACAGTGATACAGTGATACAGAAATAATCTTAAATTACTATTTGTATATTTTAACTTCTTAGTAGCTTTGATACCTTTGTCTATATCTATACCAATTCCATGTTATTTTAGTTCTGGCATTTTGTAAAATTTTGACATCTGGTATTATAGATTCAGTTTTGTGCTTGGTTAAGATTGTTATGACTATTTTGGGTCCTTTGTATTTATATATAAATTTTACAATACATTTTCACATACAGAGTTATATCCCTAGGCAAAATCAGTGAGTCAAAGGATAAATCAGTTGCCATTTATCCCATTAGTTAAAAAGAAAGACTGAAAGAATTCCTTTAAGAATGTTTTAAAGAACATAAGAATATAGTAAAAGAAATTACAAGATATTTTACTTTTATATTATAGTTATCTAGAGAATAATATAAAAGATTATGATGCTACTGGTTTAAAAAAACTACTATTCAATACCTAATTTTAAAACTATATTTTTAATCAAATTAAAACCAATATTCAATTTATTTCCAGTTTTATTTTTCTCTTTTTTTTGTCTTTGGGGGCCACAGCCAGCAATGCTAAGGGGTTACTCCTGGCTCTGCACTCAGGAATTACTCCTGGCGGTGCTTGGGGGACCATCATCCTGTGATGCTGGGAATCAAACCCCAGGTCAGCCAAATGCAAGGCAAATGCCCTATCCACTGTGCTATCACTCCAGCCCCTCAAGTATTTTTCTAATATAGCTTCATTCTTTTCATTGCCAACTACAGTATATACCTGCACCTTAATTCTTTTGTATATGTTGAGTGTGTTTCTCCCGTTCCTATGAATTCCCCAAGAGCAAAGGACTGAGAATTCTTTCTAGCCCTCATGACTAAAGAATCTATATACTTTATGAAATAGATTCTTTCAACATATTGAAATATTCAATAAATGCTCTTAATTGATTATCAATCGACGAAAGGGCTGTCAACTGTTTATCTCACTTCTTGGCATTTTCTGTATTTATTCTATTTAGCTCTGTGACGATATTCAGTAAACAGATTTCTTTGCAAGAAACTACAATTCTGTTCAGTTTCTTCTCGTGATTGATCATCAGAGTCCAGCACCTAACATGAACACAAGAATCATGGGTTAATTTGTATTTTTATAATAACAAAATAAAATTTTGAAAAACTCTGCATCCAAAAACTAACAAGGGAGAAAGAAATCCTCAAGTGAAGACACCTTTGAATTCTTGTATACCTATTCCATCTCATAACCATACACTGAAGAATGCTAACCACAAAACAGACATATTGTGATTATCTGTAAACATTAGAGGATATAGCATCGAGCTGTATTGCCTCCACTAGGAAGGACGCTGAGCCGTAAACTTGTACGTACATTAGAAGCCGACACTCCTAGCAGACTTTGCTGAATTGCTGGCAGCATCAACATCTGATCGATATGCATGTTCAACAGCCAAGCTGACTAGTACATCTGTTCTGTGAAGAAACATACATTCCGCCTCTAGTACAATCAGTGTAATTAAAAATTAACATGCATTAATTGTTAGAGCTGATGTAAACAGCTGATGTTCCACTTAGCACTGTCTTCTGTACATATCATTAGGCAAAGCCAAATATTGTTAAGTAAACAGGCAGCGCTTACAAAAAGGAGAGAAATAGAAAACTAATTCCAACTAAATAAACTGACACTGTGTTATAAGTCAAATTAAAACGATTAACCAGAGCCAGATTAGGCTCTGGATCTTCAGAGGAAAACAATTATAAAAGTCACATTTAATTATTTGAATCTTATTTTTGGCAAATGTATTAGACTCAGACTGAAGTAGAGTAAGTGCATGCACAATACACTAGGATTTCAGAAGAGTAGCAGAGAATTCTAGGAAAAGCATGATTCAGGGTTGATTTATGGCTGAAACATCCTGCAAAAATGCATCATTCACAGCCACTCCAGTAACCAGTATTCTCTTGGGAGACCCAAATCTGATGTTTAGTGTTAAAAAGAGTCTATTTTCTTCTGCATGCAGCTGCATAACTGTCATTGCTGTCAGTGGCAGTTACTGGCATAAACTGAGAATATACACCTCACCTGTTAACTTTCGCCAGTATATATATTTTAATAATGTCATAGCAGAAAGATTTTCTCCACCTTTATTCAAAATCAGAAAAGGGGGGGGGAATCCTCCAATAAGCAAAGCTGTCCATTGAAGTGCTACTCCCAATTTGAAGAGAAGTTAGGTCTTTATGGATTGCCTGGGGCATTCAGCTGCAACTGCCCCTGGGCGCTTCCTCTTCTGAGGAGGTTATAGCTGGGAGCGGTTTGGCTGTCACTATCAAGTCTGATTTGAAAATAGTGTGAGTCAGAATTTGAAGAATGATTTCTAAGGCTTCCCATGAAGTTTGACTGTGCATATAGTAAAAATCACAGGTCACTAAAGCCCAGGGGAGAAATAGATTTATCAAGAAATCACAGGGGAATACAGGGTCAATAGCATGGAGGGGGAAAAAAATAGAGAGATTTTATTTCCCTACACCTACATAGCTATGTGCGAGACTTTACCTACATTATTTATTCATTATTTTATTAAATTTGACTGCAAACGGATTACTTTATGCATTAAGGAAAATATTAAAATATTGGCTATACTCGTAAGAAACAACATTAAATGTTTCAATGAATGAAGGAATCAAAATGAAGTCTATAAACATTAAACAAACTACATAAATTCAGAGCATGAATACAAAAGCTAGCTAATAAGATTTCATGCTTTCTGTTCACTCTCCAAGCCCACCATCAACCTGCATGCTTTACATCTAAAATTTTAGAGTTGGTAGTTATAGCTGGAGTTTTATTGGAGAATTTAAAGTAAATGCCTAAAAGTATATCATTTAAACATGTTTGATATTGGGTCTGGAATGATAGTACATTGGGGAGGGCGTTTGCCTTGCATGCTGCAGACCCAGGTTTAATCTCTGGCATCCCATATGGTTCCCCAGCACTTCCAGGAGTGATTCCTGAGTGCAGAGCCAGGAGAAATCCCTGAGCATCACTGAGTGTGACCCCAAAAGCCAAACAAACACACAAAAAGTTTGATACCTATAAATTACTGGTTTTATTTGATGTAGGCAGGCAGGCAGATAGGGAAGGCCCTTCCCAAGGCAATGGCAGTAAATTTCCTGGGAAGTAACAGCCCTGAAGTTTTGAAAGCCAACCTTGCAGAAAACAGGAACTAAGGCCTGATAAAACTTTCATCTGGCCAGCAACAGACCTAGAGAAGGCTGGACCCCCCCCCCCACCCTGCCCCCCCACTCCCAGGGAAGCTCAGCAGAAACAAAAGGCTAGGAAAGGAATTTCAAAGAAGACCGTGGACCACTCTCAATCCTACCCTCCTTCGCAACCTCCCTAGCAACTGACTTTTACCTAGGTAGAAGCCCCAGGTGGAGGCAGACCACCTTGAACAAAGGAAGGGCACGCATCTGCTGCCAAGCCCATGATGCCTGACTACATCAAATAGAACCAGAGCACATGTGGTGCCTGAGCACATGTGGTTCCCAAGCACATATGTTGCTTGCATCTCCACTCTTGAGATGTGTACTTACATACTTTCATATCTAATTTGGGGGTGTGTTGTAGGGGCTCTCTCCGCCCTTGGAGAAGCCTGGGTTCTCTCTTGAGCGCATTACTTTCCACTCTCTTTTAAACTTTCGATTATTTGTTGTTGTTGTTGTTTAATTTAAATTTATTTATTTTTAATTAGTGAGTCACCGTGAGGGTACAGTTACAGATGTATACACTTTTGTGTTTATGCTTCCTTCATACAAAGTTCGGGAACCCATCCCTTCACCAGTGCCCATTCTCCACCACCCGTAAACCCAGCTTCCCTCCAACCCTCCCCAATCCCATCTCCCCCCACCCCACCCTGCCACTGTGGCAGGGCATTCCCTTCTGTTCTCTCTCTCTAATTAGCTGTTGTGGTTTGCAATAAAGGTGTTGAGTGGCCACATCTATGGTATATAGAATAACAGAGTGGGAGACTAACACCCAAGAACTGTAGAAATAAGTACCAGGAGGTTGACTCCATGGCTTGGAGGCTGGCCTCACGTTCTGGGAAAGGGCAACTCAGAGAAGGGATCACCAACTTTAATGCAGTCGAAGGCCATGTGGGGGAAGGGAATTGCGGGCTGAATGAGGGTTAGAGACTGAGCAAACTTTCGATTATTTTTAAACTTCAGACAAAACTGTTCTAGGCAAATTGCCTCTGCCTCTCTCTTCCCTCAAAGCCTAATGATAAGACCTCAATGTTTCCTCCCCCAGGCAACCTCACTCATCCTTTGTTTACATTTGCATCTGAGTGGAGTGTGCCTCCCAGAAGTGTCTCTCTGGGACCAGTCCTCCAGGCGACTGGTGCTCACTGTCTGCAACTTGGGCTTCCTGTAAATGTGCTTGTCTGGCCTTAAAATTGAGATTGTTACCATGGGGGGCTTGGAAAGATAGTGCAGAGGTTAAGGCACTTTACTAGCCTTGCAGTGTTACCACACCTACCCCGTTTATCCTTCACACTGAATATGGCCCCCTTGGTGTGGGCAGATAGACAGGAAAAGACCCTCAGCAATAAAACTTAGGTCAACAGATCTTCTGGGAGGAAAATCCTAAGACTGATTGACCCTGTGGATGCAGACAACAGACCTGATAAGACCTTCAGCAGACCTGAGGAGGTTGGACCCCTCCCCATGAAGTTCCTCAAACCCTCAAACCTCTCCCTTAATCAGATTAAAATGTGATCCTGACCTGAGGAGACTCCAGAACTTCTGGACCAAGACAACCCAACAAAAGCCTATATGAAGACATCTTGAACAAAGGAAGGGCGTGCATATGCTGTCCGAGCCCATGTGCTGCTTGTGCCCATGTGGCAGAGCACATGTGGTGCCCGAGCACATGTGTCACCCGCATCTTCCCTCTCGAGAGGTGTACTTTTGCGCTTACCTATTTAACACTGGGATGTGTGGAGGGGCGCTCTTCGCCCCTGGAGAATCCCATGTTCTCTCTTGAGCATGATATTCTGTCTCTCTTACTCTGCACTCTTTCCCACTTTTCCTCCTTCCCTCCAAAAAAACTCCAAATAAAATCTGTTTACTTCACTGCTTGTCTACTCCTAAAATTCCTTTCATTGAGCAAGACAAGAACACAGTAACCCTGGGTCCTGGGTGGCAGAGGTGGATCGGGAGAAAGTGACTGTCTTTCACCTCCCCATTTCACCTAAGTAACCTGTGGGACCCACTGACAGCACCCCTAGTAGCCACTGAAGACATGCCAGGCATGGCAATTCCCCTCCACACCCAGCAAAATAAAGACTATTACTATAAGTGGCCGTGTGACTTCTTATTGTCTAGTTCTCCCTCTCAGAGAACCTGGCAAGGTACTGAGAACATCCTGCCACACGGCAGAGCCTGGCAAGCTCTCTGTGGTATATTCGATATGCCAAATACAGTAACAATGATGGGTCTCATTCCCCTTACCCTGAAAGAGCCTCCAATGTGGCAGCACTGGGAAGAATGAGTAAAGAGAGGCTGCTAAAATCTCAGGGCTAGGATGAATGGAGATGTTACTGGCACCCACCCAAACAAATCTGTGATCAACAGGATGACAGTGATATAATGACTCTATAAGCACCCACATCTGCACCTGTCTTCTTCCGCCCTGCCACCTTGTTGCCAGTTAAGTTCTTTCTCAACCTATGCCTGTGTATCTCCGACACTAGACCTTTGCAGTTACCATTTTATGGTATCTCTAATGTATAAATATCTCTGGGAAGTAACTTGTGAAATATTTATATATTTATTTTTGTCTCTTGAAAAATTATTTTTAGAATATTCTACATTGTGTGTTCAATATATGACAATAAAGGAATTTTAGTACTTTCATTGTGGGGAATAGTATGAAAACTTTTAAGGATCCTACAACAGAAATAAAGATGTAAATCAATGCAATATGGAATAAATTATTGACAGGTCTTTTTGTCTTAGGTCAGCTATGTGGAGGGAAAAAAAAGTTAAGTTATGAAGCTCTGTGCCAGCCTGACCCAACTAATCCAGCCCTTTGCCTAGAATTCTGTTAGCTAGAACTCACCCGGTTCCTCAGAGGTTCCCAAACACTCATAATTGGTTCTCTCTGGACTCTCCTAGAGATCTTCAGTGGGTTCAGTGTCTGCTGTCCTCCTGCTCTGAACTCTGTAGCTCTGTAGAATGCTTTGTGGGTTTTCCAGGTCCATTATCCGGCTGCTCTTTAACCCTTTGGTTTTGCATTGTTGCTGCATTTCCTACCACCTTCCTTGATACAAGTGAGAGATCAAAGACAGGCTGCAGTTCATACTAGAAAGAGTACAAAAGAAAGCTACCCTTCTAAGTGTTAGCATCTCTGCCTCTTAGCCATTTTCATTATCTATCTGATAAACTACAACTCAAGTACCTGAGAGTTAAAATGACCAACTAGGGTCAGAGAGATAGTACAGAGTATAGGTTACTTGCCTTGCACATGGCCAACATGGGTTTAATCCCCAGCATCCCATAATGATCCCTGCACATAAAGCCAGGAGTAAATTCTAAGCACCACTGGAAGTGACCCCAAACAAGAAAAAAAAAAACATAAGTAAATGATAAAATGACCAAATAAATGTAACTGAATTACATGGATACCCTCCCTTCCCTTCCACTAACTCTGGGATGTTGTGAGGAACTGTTAACTCTTGATTTTCATTTCCTTACACCTAGATTGTTTCCTGCCTCAGGAAACATTCTCTAAATTCAAATGTATTTTTTTAATTGTTCCATGTGAATGTTCAAAACTGCTATGTGTCTGTCTAACACAAGTGGTCTGTCTTCTTACTTCATATATTCTGCTGAGAATGGCCCACCATTTAAAGTATATAAGCATAAGTTTGTATTTGTAGGGTGCGGAGGCAGTTGTGCAGACTCAGCTTCTTCCATATAGCCTTAAATTTTAAACAGTGAAAAAAATGCTTTTTCATCTCTACATTGGTGATGTTTTACTTTGTTTAACAATGAGGGACCAGAGCAACCCTACTAAACCACCTGAAGCCTCAGAGCGACTTGGGAGCTTGGCACCTCCAAACTCTTAAAAGAGGAAGCCTTAGTTTCCCCTTGCTAGCTGCTCCCAGTGGCTCCATTTTAGGTGTGTCCATTCCACATTTTAAGTCTTCCTGTAAACTCCTGGGCTCTTTCTGAGGACAGGAAGTCAACAATTTTCCAGGATCATAGGTTCTGCTCCAGATCCTAGGCACACAGGAAAGGAATATATAATGGGCTACACCAAGCAAATGGTCAGATAGAGAACCTGAAATGCCCTCACCTAGACAGACCACCCCGTAAAATCCTTGCATTCTTGCAACATTCTTGTCACTTGACACCTGACACAATTAAAGATCTTATTTTCCTATAACACACACACACACACACACACACACACACTGAATTATATTTAAATTCCTACACTAAGTTCTTCCCTAGCTGAGGATTTGTGTTCTCTTCTACTTTCCAATAAACTTTTCTGTCTTCTAACTCTGAGTTTCAACTACTTTATTAATCTTTATTAATCTTTTTATTCTTGAAAACAATTCAAACCTGGAACCATGGACAGAGACCAGCCACCACCACTTCTGTGATTTATCTGACTTCGCCAAAGCTCTTGGTGTCATGGTTAGTAGAGGCCTATAGAATTTTGAATTTAAGAGTTGATCCTTCTTTCTCTTCTTCTGCCCTAGAAAATAGAAGCATCATTTCACAAATAAATTCTTAATCTGGGTGTTGACAGGGGGATTGGTCTTTAAGTCACAGTTTGGAGTAGGGTAGGAGTAGGGAGGAAGAGGGAGAGGAGCAAGGAGAGTCTTTCCATCCTGCCGGTGAAATAAAGCATAGAAAATCTTATGCCAGTCTTTCTGATAAGGGAATAAGTCAGGTCTTTCTTTCTCTTTTCCTTATAATTATCCAGCTAAAAGATGGGACAAATACTATTTGGGTAAGATTAAGCTGTTTCTCTGGGGCTGGAGTGAAAATGCAGCAGGTATGAGGTTTGCCTTGGACATAGCCAAACCTAGTTCAATTCTTGGAACTGCATATGGTGCTTTAAGCCCACCAGAAGTGATCTCTGTACAGAGCCAGAGTAAGCCCTGTGTTAGCGCAGGGTGTGACCCCAAGACAAAAACAAAACTGTATCTCAGGTCTGAGAATAATATCAGGGCCATAGTACTCTGGGTCCTCCAGAACTATATCCAACACCAGTCTGGAGGCACTATAGTGCCAGGAATCAATCTGGTGAGGGTCACAAGACAGGCCACCTTTATATCATCTTACCCACCCACAAGATGATTCAAGATGATTTTTTTCCTTTCAGTTTTAGGGCCATACCTGAAAATGCTCAGGAGTCATTCCTGATTGTGCTCTCAGCAATTACTCCTGGCAGATTCAGGGGATCATAAGGGATGCTGAGGATTAAACCTGGGTCAGCTGCATGCAAGGCAAGTGGTCTCCCCACCTTTACTTTCACTCTGACCACACAAGGTGATTTCTTAACATACCAGTTAATTCTTAGTTTTGTTGCAGGTGACTTATGTGAAGGGAGGAGGAGAAAGATGGTAACCTCATGAGAGGTGTACATGACTTTTTCGCTACCCACCTCAGTCACTTGGGGAAGTGCCTGGACAGACAAATCTAGGGCTTGTGAAAGTCTGGCTATGGATATCCAGCTGGATACGTAGGCCAACCCCAGAATTCGGAGTTTTTCTGCTTGCCTTTGCTGAATTGATTTTATAGGATTTTCCCCACATTTCTTCCATGTGGGGCTTTCTACTTAGGTCAAAGTCCATTGCTAGGGTGTTTTCAAGGGCTATAGCTTTGAACTTTTGGTGGTCCATCTTCACATCCTTATCACAGCCCTTCTTGCTGGAGTTTCTCTCCAGAGAAGTCCAAACTTCTCTGGACCTATGCTGACACCAGAAAGAGTCTAATCATACCTCAGTTCTTGTGTACACCAAGTGGGTCCATCCATAATCCACTCTGTTTCTTTAGGGCCAGTGACAGAGTAACTTCTTCAAATCCCATCTTTGTTTGATTATTTCCTAAGAATTCAGTGCCAGCAACCATCCCTCCACTAACACACACACACACACACACAAACACACACACAAACACACACACACACACATACACACACTCCATCTGTCTGCTTCATTTTTGTTCTTTCCAGAGTCTTCACTCTCAATCTAATAGAATTCTTTAGAATCCTTAAGACTATGTTTTAATATCTCGTATTCATTCTTTGATCCAGTACATCTTATATACTCTACCTTTCCAACTCTGTGTTTATGTGTGATTAGTCTTTCTGGCCTTAAACAGTTAAGGGATGTTTGTGTCTGCATGCAACCATGAAGGTACCATTCGTTGCCACTCAAGGTCATTAAACTGAGAGCCAAGATGATGGTCAAAACAGTACTTTAGTAACCAAATAGTCTGTATGTTAGAAGATGGTGAACTCAAATGGTACAAAAGGTACCCTCTCACCTTTCTGATTATGAGAAGTGGTTTTTGGTTTAGGACTAGAGAATAAGAAAGCATGTTTTTAGGAAGGATAACTGGTAAACTAGTTATCCTTGATAACTAAACTAGTTCTAAACTAGTTAGAACCAGAGCAATAAAATGTATTCCTTCATGGGCTGAGTCACACTCGATCTATATTAGCAAACCTAAACCAACGGTTCCTGAGTAAGAGTTCAATGGGACCTAATCTTTACACTTCTAGGAGAAGGATACTCAAGGATAACTATCCTTCCCCAGAAAAGCTACTGAATTTTAGGTGTGAATTCAGTTCTTAATTTCTTTAGAGGTTAGTTTAATATTATAACTGAATAGGCTATGTAGGCATTGACATTTTCATAACTATCTCATGGTTTTTATAAGCTATTAAAGTTTTTAAATTTACATCTCCTGCTATCTTGAGTGCTATTCTCTCTATGCTATTTATTGGTAAAGTTTTAAGAAAAGGTATTTGGATCTTCACACTATGTCTTTTGTTTTGCTTTCAGAAAGGAAATTTTAATGTGTCATAAGGTAAAAACTGTTGTGCAAAGGAAATATTGGAAACTAAACTACAGAATTTTGTAGGCATAGATTATGCATTTAAATGTGATTAGAATTCTTGACACTTCAAAAAAAATTCTCCCTTAAAAGGATAAATGATTATAAAACAAGGATAAATTAGCATCCCAAACTGCAGAAAAAAAGCACTTATACTAGTACGCAGTAAAACAAGACACACCTCATTCCTTGCAGTTTACCCCTCTTAGGCTATAATTTTAGTACCATTCTAAAAAATTACCTGAAAACTGTTAATGGTGCATTGTGTTTTTCCTTTGTTGTACTGTAAGATAGAAGTATGCTACTTTAGATCTACCAAAACTATGAAAAACTTCAGAAAGTTTTGCATCTGAATTTCATAGTGGAAAATATTTCCAATGAACGAGCTGAATAGGATCTATATATAATAGAAAGTAAGACATGATATTTCAGTTTATCACCTTGTTCTCTGTATCCACAATTGCACTAATCTGTTTGAAACAGGGCCAATGATCAATATTAGACAAGGACAACTGTCCTTACCCCCAAATCTAAAGATAAAGATGATTTTTTGCTCAGTTTACCCTTTCTTCTGTTGCAGGCAGATAGACAGGAGGGTCCTATTAATGAGTTTTCAGGAAATAGTAAAACTTAAGAAAAAATTTCCAGCAATGCTGCATTGGAGGCTCTTTCAGGGTAAGGGGAATGAGACCCATCATTGTTACTGTATTTGGCATATCGAATATACCATGGAGAGCTTGCCAGGCTCTGCTGTGTGGTCAAGATGCTCTCAGTACCTTGACAGATTCTCCGAGAGGGAGAACTAAGCTATAAGAGGTTGCACTTCTGGGAGCTTTGTTTTATAGTCTCTGGATGTTGGCCGTTGATGGGATTACACAGTACTGGACGCAATTTGTGGGTGTGGCTGACAAGCTACTGGAAAATGGGGGATCTGGGTAGAGGAGGCCCAGTCCCAAATTGAGCAGGCTTGGAGATCTCAGCCCCGGGTCCCGCAGACCTGGGTTCCTCTGCCAGTTTTTTCATGCGTGAGACTTGTCCAAGCGTGTGGAGAGTGGCATTGAGCATGACTGTGGCTGGGTTCTGGAGGTCTTTGGCTGCTGGGACTTTGCTCAGGGCGAGGAGGGAAACTCAACCCACCCACATCCGAGGGGTCCTGTTGAAGACAGCCAGGCGTGGGGGCAAGAGACTCTGTTGCTCTCTTCCGAGAGCTTTGTTTTATAGTCTCTGAATAGTCTCTCCTAAAATCTTAGGGCTGGAACGAATGGAAATATCACTGGCACCTGTTCGAGCAAAACGATGATCAACAGGATGACAGTGATACAGTGATACAGTGAAGAAGAAATTGTCCTGCCCTAAAGTAGCCAAAAGGCATGAAGACCACACTTTTTGAAATGCAAATCCTAAACTCTTTGGAGATAGAGAAGTTGAGGAACCTCCTAGATACGGAAACCAAAGCCAACAACAGAAAGGTGTGGAGTACTTAGCATAGGGGACCCTGTAAGAGACTCTAAAAATCTTGATAAGAACGTAAAAGAACCACAAAGAGTTCAGGGCTTTCACTGTGACAGTACTTAGTGCTCAGTTTAAGCAGAAGCTTTCAAACTAAAATATTCTGGAGAATTTGTATATATCTTACTCCCCCAAATCATTCACCATTTATTCTATTCTAGGGAAGCCTGTTTGCTCATATTTTCTCTCTTGAAGTCACTCTCTCTCTCTCTCTCTCTCTCTCTCACACACACACACACACATACATACACATACACACACATAAACACACACATACATACACACACATACACACACACACACACACACCATGTGCCACCTCTAAACATCTTTTGTGCCTCACTAGTTTGCGTCTTCCTGAAGATCTTTTCTGCGAGAGAAGGCTGTAGACTTGAAATGCCTGTGCCAAGGTTAGGACTAACCTTCCTTTCACTCAAAGAGCAATTCCTCATTCCAGCATGAGTCCATGGCTCCTAGAGAAGTTAAAAACTGTTTCTGGGCTATGCAGAGTAGGTTTCAGGGGCAACTTGATCATGGGGGTGGAGGGGCTCGAATGGGGGTAGGGTTAGTGGAACAAGAGCATGGCTGCAGGGTAGGTTCTTGGAGCCAATTTTATGAGTCCTAACCCACACCAGGCCCTTCCCTGCAAAGCCAAGGGCTAAGCAGAGAGGTGGAAGCACTGCTTCCTCAAGGCTACCTTTCTTGCTCCCCGCTTCACCAAGTCACCTGCAACCCCCAAGACCTAAAAGTTCATTTTGTTTTGTTTTTACAGATAAGGCAAGGGATTTTATCATTCATTCTGTGCTGCCTCTTCTGGAGCTGACCTCTCTTCATAACATGTCTCTCTGTCCTTTTCCTCTACAAACCCCCCTTTCTGGTCACCATTCAAGCCTGACAATTGCTTTGAGGACATGAGTCCAACCTCTAGCCTGCCGCCAATAAAATGTTTTTTTGAAATATTATGATGTCTTTCATTTGAGGGGCCCTCAAGTGATAGTGGAGCAGGAACTTTTGAAAGAGGAAACCTCCGTTTACCCTTGCTAGCTTCATGAACCTTCCCATTTTTTTACTGACTCCATCCTATATGTTTGACTTTCTGTAAATTTCTGGGCTCTTTCTGATAAACAGAGAAGTAACAACTCTGTTACTTCCTGGGCTCTTTCTGATAAACAGGGAAGTAACAACTCTGTTATTTCCCTGCATCATAAATTTCTGCCCCAGAGTGTAGGCGCATCAGGAGGCTAAAATAATGGGCAATAGCTAAGGCAAATGACCAGACAAGGATCTGTTGAATCCTGTTGAATTCTCTAACATTCTTGTCAATTGATAAAAATATGTTCAGATCCCAATATCCACTGAAAGGGCCTACACACACACACTCACACACACACACACACACACACACACACACACACTCATCTTTAACTTCTCTGCATTCTCTGAAACACAAAAACCCAGTGTTTCTTAAACAACAAAAAAAAGCCATCTTTAATTTAGTTCTATACTGGGAATACCCCCCATCCGGAGTTCCTTCTTTCTCTTCTACTTTCCAAAATTCTTTTCTGCTTTCCAACTATGAGTCTGTGATGTAGGCAGGCAGGCAGATAGGGAAGGCTCCCTCCCCAGGTAATGGCAGTAAATTTCCTGGGAAGTAATGGCTTTGAAGTTGCAAATACCAACCTTGCAGGAAACAGGAACTAAGGCCTGATAAGTCCCTCACCTGGCACCAATAATGGACCCTGAAGAGGCTAAACCCCTCCTCCACAGAAGCTCCATCAGGAACAAAGACCAGGAAAGAAATTTCAAAGAAGACCATCACCAGTCCCAACCCTACCTGCTTAGGCAACCTCCTTAGCAATGAATCTTTTTTTTTTCATCTTATTTTATTTTATTAGTGAATTATTGTGAGACAAAGTTATAGATTTACAGGTTTTCATGCTTATATTTCAGTCATACAATGATTGAGTGCCCATCTCTCCACCAGTGCCCATTTTCCACCACCAATGGTCCCAGCATCCCTCCCACCAGCACCATCCTGTCCTCTTTACCCCACCCTGCCTCTGTGGCAGGGCATTCCCATTTGCTCACTCTCCCTTTTTGGGTGTTGTGGTTTGCTACAGAGGTATTAAGTAGGTATCTTGTTTGGTCTATAGTCTATTTTCAGCCTGTATCTCCCATCCCTAGTGGGCCCGCCTAGCACCCTTTACTTGATGATCCCTTCTCCATCAGAGCTGCTTCTTCACCTAGCATGTGAGGTCAGCTTCCAAGTGTGGAGTACTCCTCTTGATACTTATCTCTGCTATTGATGGGTGTTAGTCTCCCATTCTGTTACTTTATATTCCACAAATGAGTGCAATCTTTCGATGTCTGTCCCTCTCTTTCTGACTCATTTCACTTAACATGATACTTTCCATGTTGATCCACCTATATGCAAATGACAGGGAGGCAACCCTAATGAGAAAGCCACAGTTAAAGAAATCATTGCTGAAAAGCTCCCAGAGCTGGATAATGCAGATGTTCAGATTCTAGGAGCCCAAAGGATGCCAGCTAGAAGAGACCCTAATAAAAAGACCCCAAGACATATCATAGTCAGAATGATGGATGCCAGGGATAGGGACACAATACTGCAAGCAGCAAGGTCAATAAAAGAAATCACATACAAAGGAGCACCCCCTAGATTCACAGCAGACTTATCAGAGGAAACCCTTCAAGCCAGAAGACAATGGTGGGATATAGTGAAAACTCAATGAAATGAACACCTCACCACGAATACATTATCTGGCTAAGCTCTCACTCAAACTCGAAGGAACCATACAAAATTTCATGTATAAACAACAATTAAGTAACTTCATAGACTCAAAACCAAACTTAAAAGAAGGACTAAAGGGGCTCCTGTAAGAAAAGAAAACCCCCTACAAGCACAACAAACTCCTACAGAAAGATGGCACAAAACTCCATGACAATAATCTCTCTCAATGTCAATGGTCTAAACGCACCCATCAAGAGACACAGAGTGGCAAAATGGATTCAGAAACTGAACCCAGCATTCTGCTGCCTACAAGAAACACATCTGAATGGTCAGAGCAAACACAGACTCAAAGTCAATGGATGTAAAACAATCCTTCAAGCAAACAACTCCCTCAAAAAAGCCAGGGTGGCCATACTAGTATCGGACAATATAGATTTCAGGTTGAAAAAGATTAGAAGGGACAGCGAAGGCCATTTCTTACTATGAAGGAATATGTACAGCAGGAAGAACTCACACTCCTAAACGTATATGCACCTAATGAGGGACCAACGAAATACTTAAAACAATTGCTAACAGATTTTAGAGAGGACATCGCTAGCAACACAATAGTAGTTGGAGACTTCAACACCACCTTATCACTTCTGGATAGATCAACAAGATCAAAACTCAGCAAGGAAACACTGGCCTTTAAGGAAGAAATAGATGAGAGAGAGCTAATAGATCTATACAGGGTTTTGCATCCCCATAAAAAAGAATACGCATTCTTTTCCAGTGCACATGGAACATTCTCCAAAATAGATCATGCGCTGGGCCACAAACCATACCTCCATAGAATCAGGAAGATAGAAATTGTATCAACTATCTTCTCAGACCTTGATGCACTGAAGATAGAAATTAGTCATGCACAGACACTGAGGACCAAACCATACACCTGGAAATTAAATAGCTCGATGTTGAACAGTGAGTGGGTCAGGGAGGAAATCAAGGAAGAAATCAAAAGGTACCTGGAAACAAATGAGAATGAAGACACAAGATACCAGAACCTGTGGGACACAGCTAAAGCTGTGTTAAGGGGAAAATTTATAGCTCTGCAAGCATATCTCAGGAAGGAAGAAAGGGCCCACATAAATAACTTGACCTCACAGCTCAAGACCTTAGAAAAGGACCAACAAAGGGAGCCCAAACCAGGCAGAAGGAAAGAAATAATAAAACTCAGAGCAGAAATCAATGATATGGAAACCCAAAAAACAATTTGCAAGATCAATGAATCTAAGAGCTGTTTCTTTGAGAAAATAAATAGGATTGATAAACCACTAGCAAGACTCACAAAGGAAGAGAGAGAACTCTAATAAAGCAAATCAGAAATGAAAGAAACCAAAGAAATTCAAAACAGAATCACAACAGAAACCAAAGTAATTCAAAAGATCATCAGAGACTATTCGAAAGTGTGTACACTATGAAACAAGAGAATCTAGAAGAAATGGATAAATTCCTGGATTCTTATAGCCTCCCAAGGCTGAACCAAGATGATTTGGAATACCTGAATAGACCCATTACTATCAGGGAAATCAAAACTGCAATCAAAAGTCTCCCCAGAAACAAAAGCCCAGGTCCAGATGGATTCACTAGTGAATTCTTCCAAACCTTTAAAGAGGATCTATTGCCAATTCTTCTCAAGCTCTTCCTTCCAGGAAATTGAGAAAACAGAAACATTCCCAGAAAGTTTCTATGAGGCACATATCACCCTAATACCAAAGCAAATAGAGACACCGCCAAAAAAAGAAAACTACAGACCGATATCTCTGATGATCACAGATGCGAAGATCCTCAACAAAATATTAGTGAATAGAATTCAGCAACTCATAAAAAAGATCATACACCATGACCAAGTGGGATTCATCCCGGGGATGCAAGGATGGTTCAACATTCAGAAGTCGATCACCATAATCCACCATATCAACAAAAGAAAAGATAAAAACCATATGGTCATATCAATAGATGCAGAGAAAGCATTTGACAAGATCTAGTACCCGTTCATGATGAAAACACTCACCAAAATGGGCATAGAAGGGAACTTCCTCAATATAGTCAAAGCCATCTACCACAAGCCTATAGCAAGCATTGTCCTCAATGGGGAAAAACTAAGGGTCTTCCCTCTAAGATCAGGGACAAGGCAAGGATGCCCACTCTCACCATTTCTGTTCAATATAGTACTGGAAGAACTTGCAATAGTGATTAGGCAAGAAAAAGACATTAAGGGCATCTAGATAAGAAAGGAAGAAATCAAGCTCTCACTATTCACAGATGATATGATATTATATTTAGAGAACCCCAAAGCCTCTACCAAGAAACTCCTTGAAACAATACACTCATATAGTAAAGCCACAGGCTATAAAATCAATACCCAAAAGTCCATGGCTTTCCTATATGCAAATAATGAGACAGAAGAAAGTGATGGGAAAAAAGCAACTCCATTCACAATCATGCCTCAGAAAATCAAGTACCTCGGAATCAACTTAACTAAGGAGGTGAAGGAGCTGTACAGAGAAAATTACAAAACGTTACTTCACGAAATAAAAGAGGACACGAGGAAATAAAAGCACATCCTCTGTTCATGGCGATACTTCCCAAAGCATTATACAGATTCAATGCAATCCCTATAAGGATACCCATGACATTTTTCAAGGAAGTGGACCAAACACTCCTAAAATTCATATGGAACAACAAACCCCTATGAATAGCTAAAACAATTTTGGGGAAATAGCAATGGACTTTGACCTAGGTAGAAGCCTCACACGGGGCCAGGTTGGGGAAACCCTATAAAGGCCACCTTGAACAAATGAAGCGTGTGCATATGCTACTCGAGTCCATGTGCTGCTTGTGTCATGTGGCCAAACACATGTGATACCTGAGCACAGCAAGTGTCGCACACATCTGCCCTCTTGAGATGTGTACTTTTATGCTTTCATGTCTTATGCTGGAATGTGGGTAGGGGCTCTCTCTGCCTTGGAGAAGCCCAGGTTCTCTCTTGAGCATGTTACTCTCCACTCTTTCTCTCTCTCCTTCCCTTCAAAATCTCCAAATAAAAACTGTTTAATTTCACTGCCCGTCTACTCCTGAAACTTCTTTCTGTGAGGTGAGACAAGAACCAGGTAACCCTGGGTCCCAGATAGCAGAGGTGGATTGGATAGGGAGAACGTGACCATCTTTGTCCTCCCACTTCACATGAGCCACCCATGGGACACACCAACATCATCTGGGTATTTTTATTACTCAATATTTTTATTCCTTACATTGAATGATTATTGAAGAATATGGCAATCACAAATAAACAGAGACCCCTTGTCACCACTCCTGCATCACTTCCAGAGTTACATGTCCATGACATTCATGAGAAAAGAAACCTTGGTATTTAATAAAATTTTCTCCCATTCTTGGTGATAGTTCTTAGGAGTTACATAGGTTTTCTATAAAATTTTAACTGCATTTAATGAGGCAATAAAATACACAACTGTTTTAGAGTATAAAACTCTTAGGGGGCAGAGAGATAGTATAAAGAATAGAGCATTTGTCTTGCATGTTGTGGACCAAAATTCAATCCCATATAGTCATTGGAGTTACCACCAGGAGGGATCCCTGGGTGCAGATCCTGGAGTAATCCCCAAGCACCAAAACTCCCCAAACTTAAAAAAAATAAAGAATGTAAAGATCTAAATTTTTATATTAGACTGTAAATATTTTCACTGATATAAAGTTTTATTAGAAAAAATGTTAATTGTATGGGCATTGCAAACTTCTAATGTAAAGATAACAATCTCAGTTATTTGAGAAATGTGGTTTAATTTGACTTCAAATATAGTCTTTTATAGTGCAAAAGGTATTGCTTCAGAAACAAAACTACCCATCTTAGGGACTGCACTCATTTGTGGAGTGTAGGGTAGCATCACATGAGGCTGACACCCAAGGACGGTAGATACAAGGGCCAGGGGGATTTCCCCAGAGCAGAAAGACTGCTTCATGAGCAGAGGGGAGAAAGCAGATGGAATAGAGAAGGGATCACTAAGAAGATGATGGCTAGAGGAACCAGTTGGGATGGGAGATGCATGCCGAAAGTAGATAATGAACCAAGCATGATGACCTCTCAGTGTCTGTGTTGCAAGCTATAATGCCCCAAAGTAGAGAGTATGGGGAATATTGTCTGCCTTAGAGGTAGGGGGAGGGTGGGAAAGGGGGTGTATTCCCGGGATATTGGTAGTGGGTCATGTGCACTGGTGGAAGGATGGGTGTTTGATCATTGTGAGATTGTAACCCAGACATGAAATCTTGTAATAACTATCTCACGGTGATTCAATAAAATTTAAAAAATTTAAAAAAAACTACCCATCTTAGCTACCTATTCATTTCAAATAGAGAAAACTCTGAATCATCTTAGAAACAAAATTCTATTTCTCTGTTTATTTTTTTGTTTTTTTTTTTCTTTTTGGGTCACACCCAGCGATGCTCAGAGGTTACTCCTAGCTTTGCACTCAGGAATCACTCCTGGCGGTGCTTGGGGGACCATATGGGATGCCAGGGATTGAACCCGGGTTGGCCACGTGCAAGGCAAACGCCCTACCCGCTGTGCTATCGCTCCGGCCCCAAAATTCTATTTCTCTGATACAAAACTTTGTACTCCCACTTTTTGAACTATGGAGTGAGTGAATTGTTATAATGCAAATTTAAGGGCAAGTAGTTAAAGAAAGCTCTGTTATCATATTTCTCTGGTCTGCCCTAAATTTTAAGCTCTAATTCTACATAAATTCTTAACTCTATATAAGTTCTCTTTTCATTCAAACAGTGGTAATGTTTCATTTCAGTTACTGGTTGTTTCAATAAAAATTAATAACTAGATTTATTAATTTAAAATATTCTCATATCATTTTATTTTTCTTATTTCATACATACACATGACTTCAATTAATTCTAGGAAAAATGGTCAAATTGCCATTTATCCATATTTGTTCAGTAATTGGACAAGAATTTGCTATAATCAAAAAAGTTTAAAGATGTGCACCACTTCTTTCAAAAAAAGTGAAAATACTAGTCATCTTTCTTCATTTTTAAGGAAAGGCAAAATGAAGATAAATATGTTGTTCATGAAAGAAATACTAATCCATTTGTTATAGGCAAGGAATACTTCCCTTTGCCCCAGAGCAGATTCTTGTCTGCTCAAGAATGATCATCTGAACAGACTAGAGATGTATAAAATGAGAGATTTGAGAAAAATGAAAAGAAGAAGATGCTTTCCTTGGTAAGAGGCATGGAATACAGAATCCATGAAAGAAGCCATGTCACTGCAAATTCATGAGCCACCCATTTTTTAAAGGGGAGTGGCTCCCTGATACTTTGGGGACAATCAGCCTTCTCTCTCCTAAATGTGCACAGTATTTCTTTGGGTGACTCACAGGATACTAACTCTTGTATGACTTCTGTTTCTCACTGGAATTTTTGTGCTGCTCGTTGACAAGGGTTCTCGATTCAGAACATAGAAGCAACCATGTTTGGAGGAAGTTGTTTGTTGTTGAAAGAGGGATCTGGAAGTTTAAATTAGAAAAAAGCAAATTCAGAATCCAAATCTGCTCATAGCCATGAAAATCTCATCTTTATCTTAAAATTATCACCTAATTATAACAATGGATTAAGTTTACTCATAACACACTTGGCTATTTATTTCATAGAAACAGTAAGAACATATATGACAAGCTACCGAGAGTATCCCACCCACACGGCAGAGACTGGCAAGCTACCCGTGGAGTATTCGATATGCCAAAAACAGTAACAGCAAGTCTCACAATGGAGATGTTACTGCTGCATGCCCGAGCAAATTGAAGAACAACAGGACAACAGTGCTACAGTGCTACCATGGTTTCCAATACAGTTCGTTCCAGCTCCACGTCCTCTCCAGAATGCCCACCTCACTCCACCATGGAAACTGAGAATTATTTATTTGTTTGATTTTGAAGCCACACTCAAATGGTGCTGGGAGCTACCTAGATCTGTCCTTAACAGTTCTTGCAGTGGTTAGGAAAGCATGTGGTGCCAGGGATGTAACCTGGGCAAATCATGTACTCAATCTATTGATCTATTGATAGAGATCCAAGAAAAGAAACTTCAGATATGTTTTTCATTCTAGCTCTCTTATTTACCCTCATTATTTGACTGAGAGAAGTTCTAAAGATTGTCTAAGGACAGAGTAGTTTTATATATATATATATATTTTTTATATATATATACACTACATATATATATCTATAGTGTGAGCCCTATTATACATATATATATGTGTGTGTGTGTGTGTGTGTGTGTGTGTGTGTGTAGTGTAGGGCTCACACTATTTCAGACTTTCTTTCTCCAAATTCTAGCCATCCCTTCTGCTCATTAGTGAGTACTCCTCTCCCTCCTAATTCATAAAATACACCAATAAAGCTAGAAAGTGATGCTGACTTAATGGAAGAACTCTTCTATTTTCTATAATATTGATTCAGCTTTCTGTCGATCTTAGACTTTCTGACTCTTCATAGAACTTACTCTGCTGGGTTAATGGTCACTCCTTCCTCCTAAATGTAATTCTAGAAAGTGTCATTTGCCAAATTCTGGAAACAACCCGAGTGCCCTAAAACAGATGACTGGTTAAAGAAACTTTGGTACATCTACACATGGAATACTATGCAGCTGATAGGAGGGATGAAGTCATGAAATTTGCTTATAAATGAATAGACTTGGAGAGTATCATGCTAAGTGAAATGAATCAGAAAGAGATGAATAGGCATAGAAGGACTGCATTCATTTCTGGAGTATAGAATAACATAAAATGAGTCTGACATCCAAGAACTGTAGATACAAGGACCAGGAGGATTGCCCCAGAACTGGAAGACTGCTTCATGAGCAGAGGAGAGAAGGGATCACTAAAAAACTGATGGCTGGAGGAATCAGTCTGGATGGGAGATGCGTGCCGAAAGTAGATAATGGACCAATCATGATGACCTCTCAGTGTCTGTGTTGCAAGCAATAATGCCCAAAAGTAGAGAGAGAGTATGGGGAATATTGTCTGCCATGGAGGCAGGGGGAGGGTAAGAAAGGGGGGGTATACTGGGAATATTGGTGGTGGGGAATGTGCTGATGGGTATTTGATCATTGTGTTCTTGTAACCCAATCATGAAAACTTGTAACTATCTCACAGTGATTCAATAAAATAAAAAAAAATTGCATAAACAATTTGGCTTTACATCTCCTAAACTTTAAATAAATGATATCATGTGGCATAAAAATAAAGAAAGTGTCATTTGCATAGACAACATCTCCATTTTTTACTTCTTGCTTCTAGTGTCATTTTGCATCTTCAGAAAGGTAGACACAAGACAAAAATGAATGTATGGAAAAAGATTTCTTGGAGAAGACTCCTGAAAAAGGCACAAAGAGGAGGATCAAAAAGATGGTGGGAAGAGGTTAGGAAGAACAAGAAGAAATAGCTAAAGATGAGAAGAGTTTTCAGATTGATATTCTACTATGACCCAGTGATATAAAGAACCAACTACAAGCCAATGCAGTTTGGAAATTATCAAAATTATCATAATTTTTACACAATTTTGTTATGAATCTAATACTAAGAAATTTTTCACTAGTTCTAGTTAACTATTGACTTTGTTTTCACGGGTCTGTCCCTACACCTTTAGGCTCAATTCCCAACTTTTCTCAGAACAATATAGCTTAGCAATTGATCAGTGTTCTGGAGAGCTATGATAATGTTTCTTTCTCAGTTTCCTAACTTTAAAATGGGTATAGTAATAATACCTATAAAAATTTTTGTAGAAAACTTAGCAAGTTAATTTTAATTAAAGTATCTGGCACACAGTGAGTTTTATAGTGTTTTCAGTCATTGTAACGGTATGAATTAGACACTTTTCTATTTACCTTGATTTGAGTCTTGCATTAATCCCCATCCTCCCAAGTTTTCTGACTTTTCAACTAATTCTTTTGTTTCCAAGCTTTCAAATATTTTCTAGCTTATTAAATACTAATAACTTCAACTTTAGTTTAGAAACTTCTGAACTTCCCTTTTCTCTTTAAGCAGAATGTTTTTGTTTCCAGGACAAAATGAAAAACTATTTCCCCCCCCTCTTTCTTTTGTTTTTTGCTCTTTCATTCCTTCTTGTGCCTAACTCCCTCCTTTTCAAGTCTAACTATGAATTTTCATATGACTTCAATAAAACACGATGATTATTTAGTCATAATGTTCTTATATTTATACTTATATCTTATATTTATATATACATTATTATATTTCTAAATATATATTATATTTATATCTACAGTCATAATGTTCTTATATTTATATCACAAGGGTCAGAGACTCAAGACAATTTAACCCTTCAAATCTATTACAACTTTAAGGGAGGGTGGGTTCTGCTGTCCTAAATATTTATTAACGGTTACACAGAAATGCAAGAGCTCTGTGAGTTAGGATATAAACAATCCTAAAGACTGTCTCACTACTAGGCAGAAGCCCCACAAAACTCATTTCCTCTTGAGAACTATAGTACAGGATGTTTCAGATGAGAAAGACAAGAAGAGACACTGGTTTTATATCGTACCTTGTTTTTAGAGTATAGGAATTTAGCAGAAAAGCCTAGATAGACACAATCCTTCTTTCCCTCACCTCAGTCTGTCCTTACTCCCATTGCCACCCTAGGCAATATGGCATGAAAAGGCTCAGCAAGAAATATTCATTTGTAAAAGAAAAACAAATCATTATAGCAACACTCACTGGTCATTCTGTAGCAAATGTGCAATGCTCAGATTTTGTATTTTCCTGAAATAACATGCACATTTTAGGCATGAAATTATGATTGTTTGACTGTGAAATGCTGCACCCAAACACCATGTGGCTTTTAGCAGCATATCATCATATCAAGAACTATTTTTACCCTTTGGCGATTTTTCCTGCTTTGGCTCTGAGAGCTAGTCCATACGGTATTTGTATGTGGCATCAGTGGCAAAGATTTTTTAGAAGAGTAGATTTCTTATGTAGTACCAAGCACCAATGATTGCACAGAAATTAAACCAGAGATTAAAATAACCTGCTTTCAGGTTCTACCAATAAAATCATAGTGAGTAAGAAAGAGGGAGAGATACATATAAGACTTCAAAAACATACTTTTCTGTGATTGTTTTCTTAAAAATAATTTAAGGTACCTAATAAGTTTTAATATATTAGGGAAATGATCCTGTATTTTAGGTATCTAATCTACTTTGCTAACTCAATAACACTGAATCCGATTGGTAATGAACTTTGTCCAGCTTTTTATTTAAGAAAAACAGACAAAATTCTTTAGATCTTCCATGCATTTGCTGCCTTTCCGAAGAAAAGAGCAACTTCTTACAAGATTTAAGCACATATTGGTCCCCTTCCAGGACGCAGACATGAAGAAGCCATATAAGAAATATTTTGAAAAGACAACCAAAATTAGCCAAACTCTTTAAACTTCCAAAATGCTTGGAGCAAAAGTCTGTTTTAGTTTAATCCAAATTAGTTTGCAGACTTAACTAGAAAGAGAAGCTATAGGAAAATATGAGCTGGCTTCATGTTTGTATCTTGTCTATAGCTACAAAGTTGGCTTTTGTATTTTGAAGAGATAGATCTGGTTATAGGGTTTTCCAAAGTAGGGATAATATAAGGATAAGTGATACTGCGGATGGATCCTCAGATTCCAAAACTCAGCTTGCACTTAAGATAAACCAAAACTCTGCTAATTCACAACGATTTGTACTTTTTCCACTTTTTGAACAAGATGGTAACAGTGTTAGAAAGAGTAAGACAAGACTATACCTTCAGGGATCATTTTTATAGTTCGTGACTAGAGAAGTTTCTCTGAGATGTAGAGCACCGAAACCACGAGGAGGAGCCAGAGCATTCTTGCCTGAGCATGAATTCAGTCTTAGGTGTTGCTTTTGCAACTGCCTTTTACCATTGATGATAGTTCTTCTCTTCCCTTGGAATAATGAGAGGGAGAGGATGCAATCAAGAAAAGAAAGGAATGGAAAAGGAAAAAAAAAGGAAAGAAAAGAAAAAGAAGAAAAGAAAAAGTAGAAAAGAAAAAAAGAAAGATTAAGGCAATTTTGCTAATCTGCAGCCAATTATATTGCTACTTGATTTGGTAAACATACCTTACCAAAGCTGTGAAAATCACTTTTTAATATCAACTATTGTTAATCACCTTACTTGCTTCTCCTAGGTACTCTTGTGGTTACTTCTAGCTTTGAAACACTGTTCCTTAATAATAAGATATTCCAGTTTCTTTATTTGAAATGAAGCTCAGCCTAGTCATTCAACTTAACTTGTTATAAATCCACTACAAAGAAATTCGGGTTTTATCTATTGATTTATTGTAGAATTAGAAGGATTAAACTTTTGAACTGCAAACAGAAAAATTATTCTGTTTCTTTCTAGTCATTATATTTCAACAAAGGCAAAAATTAGTGGATCATATTCTCATTGGGCAAACTGAAATAAACTTTGAAAATAGAAGATAACATTTTTTATCAAAATTGGTAGGCTTATAAAGTTTTAACTGCATGAATTGCTCTTCTTTCTGATAATATTCTTTATACAATTTATAAGTTTATGTTATCTAGAAAAATATTGTTATACAATTTGTTCCTTTTAAATTTGATCATTGAGCCTTGGCAAAATGGGCTAAACAATGTTTGCATGCAAATTTGGGTTTGATCCCTGGAACCATCAGGAGTGACTCCTGAGTTATGAGTAGTCCCTAAGAACTGCCAGGTGTGACTCAACCCTCACACCCAATTTACTTAACAAAATTGCTTAAGGAGTGTACTAGGTAAAGAAACAAAAGAATGAAGTGATGCATTTCTTCCTAGCTCATTCTCTCAGTGAACTATCTCCCTGATAATTAGATTTAATTAAAGCAGTAGAACCGTCATTCTTTATCACATATGTTTAAACCTCTACATAGATACAATGAAAGCACTGATAATGAAGAATAACCATTAAGTGTTTATACGTGAGACTATTATCCTATTCCAGGAACAATGAACATGAGATTTAGAGTAGATAACAGATTGCATAAGTTCACAAATCTAGTAGAGGACAATTAATACATTAAAGCAATTCATTTGGCTTTTAAGCCCATATATAAACTGTTACACATCCATATCCTCTTTCTGACTTCTACCAAAAACTAGTTCACCAATATTCACCAAAAACCAATTAGTTACTGGATGCCTAATGTGTACCCAATGAGGTACTAGAATTGAGTGCCCAATAGTTAGCCAGTGACATTCCAGAAATGAGTGCACTGAGAACCCAATGATTCAAATTACCAAAAATGACTTTATCAAGATTTTCTTTGAAATTGTATTTCTTTTGCATCCCTTCCTTTCAACATCTAGTGAAGGAGAAATTTCCTTTAAAATGCAGAGAAGTCTGTTTGTTTGTGTTGCTTTTTTTTTCTAATTAAATCACTGTGAGATATAGTTACAAGGCTTACACGATTTGGTTTCAGTCATACAATGTTCTAACACACAGCCTTCCACCTATAGAGCCCTTTCTCAATAAGGTATTTCCTGAGGTTGAAGAGACTGTACAGAAATTAGGGCATGTGTGTTGCATTTTGCTGACCCCTGTTCAACCCTCAAGTATCCTGGTACTCCAAGAAATTCTTGGAGTACAGCTGTGGAGGCCACACGCACTACTGTGGTGGCCCTGGTAATCCCTGCAATGCAGTGCCTGAGTGGCACTGCATCCTCAGGCCCTTACACTGAACTTCAGGCCTCAAAATTAAAAAATTGCCTCAAGTGGCCACTAGGTCTCCTGAGCTCTGCTTGGGAGCTTCCTCTCTTGCTTACACCCCACTCCCCCCCCAAAAAAAATAAATAAACTGGAATTTTCTGATTAGCTAGAGTAAAATCTCTTCTAGATTTACTCTAACTTATCAATCAATTATGATCAAATAGTAGGAAGGGGCAAGGGAGACCAAGTAAAAAATGCCTAAGTTAAGTTTCTCAGTTTTCCCAAAATATAATATATCACTCTCTCTCCTAAGATACTTTTCCAATGGGAGAAAGAAAAGCATGTTAGTTCCCTAAAAGAGAATTTTCATCCTTGATGTTGCTTTAATACATTATTCAGCTTTATTTTCTGAAGCAACTTACAGTACTCTAATTGTTTACTCACTCAGTTACATCTAAAATGTGTACTTAGGAATGCTTTATAAGATATTCAACAAAGTCTGTCTTATTTAACTGCACTGATTAGAAGGGGCAAGCATTTCATTTTGGCACAGTATGGCCAACTACTTATTTCATCCTGTTTGAAATACTATTTGGAGTTTGGAATGTCAAGCTTTGAGCTGAGAAGAACAATGTGTGGTTTTAAAAAAAATAATAAAGGAGAATAACAATAGTGATGATGAGAAGAGAGTGGCATAATACAATTTTTGGTCCCATGAGACCATGACTAGTTCAGGGTGGAGGGGGTGGGGAAGTGAGTCCCATGATGTTACCAAAACAAAATCTAAAAAAAAACCCTCTGTGATTACAAAAGAAGCAAAGTTTAAATCTACCCTGTAGGAGTGAGGGTCACCAAAGCACTGGGTGACTAAGTGAGAAAGACTCGAAGAAAATGTCTTTGGAAAAGAGCGACTGGTGAGGGGGAGAGAGAAGTTTCCAGGCAGTCTGAAAACAAACCTGATTTTAATGGTGACCATATTTAAAGTATAACAGAAATGTCATGGAGAAAAACCAGGACAGTAAAGAAAATAAGCAAAAGTTGGGAGGAGTCTTTTAGATGTTTCTCATTAGCTAATAAAAATAAAATATCTGATTGGTGGCTCCTGATACTTGTTGCTGTTTCACCTCTATAAGTTCCAGATTTTGCTCTGAAAAAGACAATTTCATCTGTGAGTATAGAATTAACCATTTATCTGAACCCTAAGTCTTGTTAGAAAGTTGTGATCTATTTTCTTGCCCCTCACTTTCCAATGATCTTTAGGAGGGGGGGAAACCATATGTAAAAAAAAAAAAAAGATTAAATGAGAGCTCAGTACCATTTCTGTAATTCAGCATCATTAGTGTAAACATAGGCCTGCAATGTTACTGTACCATATCCCTCATCATTATAACAACATGCCCCCCTCCCCTGCCACTGTCTCTAGATCCCTTCTGTGTCCTTCTTCCATCCCATCCCCTTACTTAAAAAAACTCAGTTCTGTTGGCAGATTCTCAGGGTTTGTTTTCATTCATCATTATCTAATTCCCTTTCTCTATTTCTTTATATTTTACAAATGAGTGAGATAACCCGGGGCTTAAATCATTCTTCTTTACATTTTGTTTAGTCTGATAGCCTCCAATTCTACCCAGGATGCAAAAACCTGAAAATTCCATCTTTTCTTGCAGGCAAATTGTGTTCCATTGTGTGCATGTACAACAATTTATTTGCTCACTCATCTTTTGTTGGGCACTTAAGTTGTTTCCAAATATTGGCTATTCTAATTATTGCTGCAATAAATAAATGTCTGTGAGTATCTTTTGAATTAATTTTGGATGGTTGCCAGTGGTGGAATCATTGAATCATATGATAGTTCTATTAAGGTTTTTTGAGAAATTTCCATCTATTTCAAAAGAGGTTGATCTAGCTATCAATCCCACCAACATATTGGATTGAATGAGTTTCTTTCTCTCCACATCCTACAGAATTGATTGTTTCCAGTCTTTATGATCCATGCCATTCTCACTGGTAGCACTGAAGCACTGTCATCCCATTGTTCATGGATTTGCTCGAGTGGGCACCAGTATCGTTTTCATTGTGAGACTTGTTGTCACTATTTTTGGCATATCGCATACACCACGGGTAGCATGTCAGGCTCTGCCATTTCTCACTGGTATGATATAATATCTTACTGTCATTGATTTGCAGTTTCTTAATAAGCAGTGCATATGAATACGTTTTCATCTGCTTACTGGACATCTGTACATATTGGGGAGACATGAGTTTAGCAATCCTTGTAAACACTAATACTAGAATTATTTTTAAGGTGGATACACCCTACAGTACTTGGGAAACCCTACAGCATAGCTGAAGATCAAACCTGGGTGTACTAAAAGCAAGACATCAAATCCCAAATATCCTTAGGTCTTCATGCAGACATTCACTCCAACCCTTTGAGCTATATTTCATGCACTAAACTGCTTTTGAGTAATTTTAAAGGAACACAATAATCTGCTTTCTTTTCCTTGATTTTAACAATGCAGAATATTATTTATTTATTAATAGAAATTTCAATTAATAATTCTAAATATTGCTTGCCCAAGAAAAAATAAATTGGCAAAAAGCTCATGTGAATTATTAAGAGAAATATCTAAGAATTGCATTCAAATGGTAACACAGTGCAATTTTTCTGTCCAAAGTTTTCTTTCTTTTGGTGTTGTGTTCCAGATTTAAATAAAGAACATAATTGCAACCACTCTTTGTACATGTCAGACACCTCATTTCTCCAAACAGTCTTCTCCAAATGAAACAATATAGATCTATTAGCGTAATTATCACATAAGGTCATTTACCACTTTGTAATTGCTGCAGGTTGTGAATGATGTATGAAATGGAAGCATCTGCAGTGCAAATAGAACATAGACAAGAATGTGCTGTGTGCTAATTAGGTAACTATCTAATGATAAGACCCTAGGGAAACACAGTACAGTAAAAAATCCCACAGTGCTCTGCAGTCACAGGCAACAAAACAGTCCTAAGGAGTTCAAAAATGTATCTATTATTAAGTATAATCCTTCCTCTCCTCATACGCTCTGAACTCTGTTCCCTGCATGCACACATCCTTCCTATTTACTTCATCCTGTGCAATGGTAACTAGACTTCAGCCATCTGACTGCTGTGAGAACTGTTCTATTTATTCACACTAACTGTTGAAAACTCAGTCTAGAAAAGCTTTGATAAGTCTTGGGTTTTGTTTCTCTTCTAGCCTTTTCTCTTGATATTTTGTTTTAGGTATGAGTTATATTGCTAAGTAATGGTGGTAAAGCTTAGCTATGACAACCTAACTGGTGTGCAAGAAATAAAGTTCAGATGATTTAAGGGAAAAATCGTACTTTGTTTTTATAGCAATTCAACTGCTTTACTGCAAGGAAAATACATAAATACATATACATAAAGTATTTAATGAACTAAATTACCAACTAAATATGCTACTGAGTACAAGTGACAAATATCAGAAATCTTAAAGAAATTGAGGTCAAATATATTGAAAAATTGGCCAAATTTGCTAGTGATAAATGCTTTCTATTTTGCTTCCACAACATTCTCAGAATATTTAATTGTCTGTTGCTCAATTATTTTTAGAGATTTAGTTCCATAAAATTGTGGACTAGAATATCATTTGAATCACTTGTCATCCCGTTGCTCATCAATTTGATCGAGTGGGCACCAATAATGTCTCCATTCGTCCCTGTCTCATGCTAGTGTAGCCCGATGGAGTCTGCTCGCTCCAGGAACATGAAGAACCTCAAACCATTCATTCAGGGTCTTGACGAAGAAGTCTGACCATCTTTTGTTGTCCCATGGAATCCAGTTGGTAACAGCTCTAGTCCAGTGGTAGTCTCCAAATCTCATTATGTGTCTGGCCCATCTGATTTTTGATGTCTTGGCAAACGAGACAGCATCCCTGTTGCTCGATCATAGACGAAGATCAGAACTCCAGATTTCTTTTCTCACTTGAGTGAAATGTGAGATTCCAAGCATGGCTCTTTCAATTTCTCTTTGTGAGACCCAAATAGAGTTCTCATCCCGTTTTCTTAGGGCCCAGGTCTCTGAGGCGTGTGTTAGTGCAGGAAGAATGGTGGAGTCGAAAAGATGTGACCAGAACTGGAGTTCTTCATCCTCTTAACAACTTCTCCGATGATCTTGAAGGCATTCCACACTGCTCTCTTCCTCCTGCGCAGTTCTGGTGCCAGGTCATTCATCATGTTGAGTTCTTGACCTAGGTACACATAACTGCTGCAGTCTAAGATGTTCCTTCCATTGAGGGCAAATGGAGTATCAGGAACTAGTCCATTTCTCATGAACATTGTCTTCATGAGATTCAGCTGTAGTCTGACCTTTCCACTGAATTCAGCTAGCATTCGTGCAGCATGGCTAATGTTCGGTGTTATTAGAACAATGTCATCAGCGATGTGGAGGTGGTGTAGTTGCCGACCATCTATCATCACTCTCATTCCTTCCCATTCCAGTCGTTGCATGACGTTCTCAAGGATGGCACTGAAGACTTTCAGTGAAATGGTGTCGCCCTGCTGAACCCCTCTCTTTACGTCCATGATCACTTCTTTGTAGAATGGTGAGATCCTGGTGGTGAACCCGTAATACAGCTTGGATGGACTAGTCCATGGAGGACTAGAATATATATCCTAAATATCATCCTAAATATCAATGACAGCTACTTTTTTGTTTGCTTTTTGGGCCACACCCAGGGTGCTTAGGGTTTAGGGCCTTTGTACTCAGGAATCAATCCTGGCAGGCATGAGTGACCAGATGGGGAGACGGGAATCAAACCCAGGCCAGTCAAGTGTAAGGCTAGCATCTTACCTGCTATACTATTTCTCTAGCACTCATCTATCTTTTCTATTATGAGCTATATGCTGTCTATGTACTATTTTTTAATGTACTCATGATATCACAATGTCATTTTCCATTGTTCTTCCTATTGAACAATGTTACATTAAACTTGTCTATAGTGGCAAACTTTTGATCTTGTGGTCAGGTTTTTGCATTTTTGTTCCTGTTATTTGTGACTCATAGTGTTTCTAATCAAATTTGTGTATGTACTTCATCTAACATGTTTAGATCTTTAGAAAACTACTATTTTGGGAACTTAGGGCATATTTATATATATTTATTTGCCAATCCTCTCTCTTCTCTTTTTCTTTTTTTCCTTCCTAGTGTTTCATCACTTCATAACTACTTGAATATACAGAATTTTCCATTTTTTTTCATTCTATAGCATTGGTTTTAAAATTATAAAAGTGGTTTCTCTGGTGTTAGTTGTTAGTGAAGTAAATTTGCTGTTCAATTGTTTTATAATTTTTATGTATGTGCTAACAAAGCACAATAATCATATATGTTCATATATGTTTATATATTTAGAGAGATTGACAGTGATAGATATGAATTTGGACACAAAAAGAAGCAGAAAATTTAAAAAAATGGCATGGAACTTGTACGACAAGTAGAAGAAAACCAGGAAACAAATAAGGAAGAAGAGTGTCAGGTAGTTATAAGTATTTGGCAGAAAATTAAGAGTGCAATGTGATAGTGAATGCAAATTTAGACTGAGGATTTAAGAAGAGCTCTCTAAGGATGTGATATTTATGCTAAGATCTGAATGACACAAAGGAGCTAGCTGAGATAAAATCTATGAGAAGAACATTTCAAGTAAAAGAAAGAGTTAGCGAAAAGGTCAAAAGGCAAAAATAAGCTTAGTTCCATTAGAAGCTCTTAGAAGTTGGTAAGTCTGGAAATGTGTTTATACAGTGTAGAGTTTTAAAAAGCTCTCTTAGGTTTCAGTGAGGAGAATCGAAGAATCGGGGTGTAAACAAAGGATTGTTTGTTGATAGTTGCAGTAGTCTAAGCAAAGCAAGACATTGAACCAAAAGAAACAGTGGAAATAGTAACAATCGATGAAAACCCAATGTACTTTGTAAACAGAATTTATAGGATAGAATTCTGTCAGAGTAGGCAGATAAATTGACATGAGCAAGAGGGGCCTGGAGTAATGGATTTCATAAGCAAGGAATACCATGAAACAAGAACCCAAGGGTATTAAAGTTTCTGAAAGAAAAGCTCTAGAGTACAAGGAATCTCCCTCCAAGAGAGATACAAGAGGAAAGTGGGAAATTAGGAAAAAGACTTTATCCTCATTCACACCTCATTGTAGTCTCTTCACATTGAGTTTTTAGTCCCCAGGGCATTTCCCTCGAAAAATCATAAGAAATTATCCAAGATGGCTGCATCCCTGAAAGCCAAAATGTAGCAGTGGGGAGCAATAGCAAAAGCCTAGGTGTAAAGACCCAAAAAAGGGTAGTAAAACAGAACTGAATAGAGTTCAGCTGACAAGACTCAGCAGGTGACCTGGCTCTTACCCACTCCTAGTCCCCTGAATATGCTTTTGTTTTCAAGAAAATTTCTTTCTATTCTGTCATTGATCTCACAACTGAATTCTTTTTTTGGGAAAATAAAAAAACTAGCACAGGACTTAATTACAATATTCATATCCCTTAACATTTCTTGAAAAGTGGTAAACAGAACTATTAGAAATAGAGAAACATTTCAAGGTATTTGGCAACCCACGTGCTATAGATTTGGACTCATTTAACTTAGATATGAACTGATAGAGGAGTCTGATCTTTGGGAGGGGAAAATAAAAATTCTCCTTTGGTAATGTTTTAATTCATAGTGTAAGAATAATACTTATAAAGATGCCATGAATACTGGAGATAAACCTGACATTTATGCATACTCTAAGACCAAAAAAGTTCACTTAAGGAGCTTATCTGATTAACAAAACAAAAGGAAGCAGGAGTCATGCCCTAAGGATGCTCTGGTGTTATTGGTAAACCAGAGGAAGCAAAGGAAGGGGACTGGCAATGATGGCTGGGAAGTAGTACTATTTTTGACATGAGATCATAGGCTTCATAAAGTCAAATTTCACATTTCAAAGAAGCAAAGGGACCAATATGGAAGAACAGGAAACCCCAACTTCTGTCTCCTTAATAACAGATAGCAATTCATGAACAAAAATACAGCAAACTGAAACAAAAAACTAGAGTAACTCAATTAGGAAGGAAGAACATCTTCATTTCCCTGCATCATTCCATCTTCTAGGCCAGCTCTCTGCACCATGAGAGAAAATAGCCCATTTATAAAAGTTTCTCTTAAGAAAAGGAGAGTGTAAGTGATAAACTCACTCGATTTTTAGTGTACCACATGAGGGATTCTATCCAGAGAATGGCAAAGCTGACACATTGATATGACTGAGAACAATCAAGAAGAGCAGGTATATCACAGTTGTCTGGATAGTGGAGCATCTCCAATTCAGTGACCTGCTAAGCAGATAGAGAAAACTTCCTCAGTAGTTTTCATCTCTGAGGAAACCAATAGCTAGCCCTGCTGCATGGACACCACTCAGATTTTACCTGTTTTTATCTACAGATATTCATGTTTGTTGAGACCAGCTTGCGTGTGTCCCTCTCTGGTCTCTCCCTGCACCTTCCCCTGCCCCCCGATGCTCACAAATGGAAATATTCTTCACATGAACCTAGGATCACACCAGAAGCAGCACAAATCTTTGTGTCTGCCATACCCTGATACGAAAATACCAGCTTAGGTTCTTAAAGTTGATGCATACTCCAGAAACCACTAGCCAGTCACTGACCTACAATGCTAAATATGCAACACAGAGGTACACACCTGAGAGTTGAGGACCCACAAGCAGATGTAAAAGGAGAGGGTGAAAAGTTATATCCAAAGTGGTCAAAGAAACTGTCCAAACATACCTTCATATATTGTAAATTTTAGTTTGTAAAGAACAATAGTACATATAAAATAAGTTCCAGAAATATCTCAAGCTCTTCCAAAATGTGAGAATACAAAGAAAAGTCTACAACCTGGAAAATAACTCTTTGATATTTGTTTGCTTTCTTTTGATTTGGGGCCACAGAGGCAGTTCTCAGGGCCCACTCCTGGCTCTGCAGTCAGAGAGTAGGTGGTGTTTAGGGGATAATATGGTGTGCTGGGGATTGAACCCAGGTTAAAATACATATACAGCAAGTACTTTACCTTTTGTACTGTCACTCTGGACCCTCGAAGCTAGTCCTTACCAAACCACATAAGCACCATGGTCTCAGATTTCCATTCTCCAGAGCTATGAGAAAAATATTTGTTTTCATGAAAAACAGAAACTGTCAAAAAACACTCTTTGTAAGTTGTTTTTCAGACATGAAGGAGAGATAAAGTCTTCTTCAAACAAACAAAATCTGAAGGAGTTCATTGCTAATAGACTATTCTTCAAGAAATGTTGAAAGGAATTTTTAACCTAAAATGAAAAATAATGAATTAGTAACATGTAAATATGTGACGATACATGGTAAATACAGTTCTGGTAAATACAGTACTTTTTTCAGATTGAGAATACTCTAATATGATGGAAGGTTAACTACTTTACTATAAAAATTAAAGAATGAATGTATTAAAATAGATATGATCACAGCATTTGATATGTGAGGCTGGAGAGATAGAATGGTGGGTAAGCACACCACATGGTCCCCTGGGCCCACAGGAATGATCGCTGACTATAGATCCAGGAGTAAGCCCTGACCATTTCTGGATAGCACTGTCACTGTCATCCCATTGTTCATCAATTTGCTTGAGCGGGCACCAGTCTCCATTGCGAGACTTGTTGTTACTGTTTTTGGCATATCGAATATGCCATGGGGAGCTTGCCAGGCTCTGCCGTGTGGGCGGGATACTCTCGGTAGCTTGCCGGGCTCTCCGAGAGGGGCGGAGGCATCGAACCCTGGTCGGCTGCATGCAAGGTAAAAGCCCTACCAGCTGTGCTATCTCTCCAGTCCAAACTCACTTTATTCAAAGAAATTCACTAGATTTTTTACTTACAAAGAAAACCCCAAATTATTTGTCGAACTGTTTATATTTGCTTAGAAGTACTTTATGTGGCAAATTGCAATTGAAAACCACTTAGTAAGGCTCAGACACAAACAGTTTGAGTCTTTCTGAAATGTCTAAATATTTCTGGGTATGACCAAAAAAACAGCAATAACAAAAATATATATGTATATGTAAGTTGTAGTATCATATGCAAATTTTTAAATGTGAAATAATAAATTAATTGAATGAAAAACCAAAATCTTGTATAATATCAATAGATGAAAAAATTATTAAACAAAATTCAAAGTCTTTTTTGTGATAAAAGCTTTCCTAGGCTTGGGTAACAGTGAACATAGCTAAACTTAACATGAAACATATGTAACTAATCTGCTGCTAACATTATATTCATTGGTAAAAGCTTAAATGATTTTACCTAAGGTTAGGAACACGATAAGCAAGACCACTCTTACTACTTGAACTGACCGGTAGATATCTTAATCTGAGCAACCCGGAGAGAAAAAGAAACAAAAGGGGAGAGTATAGTAGGAAGAGTGTTTACTTTACATGGGACCAACCCAGGTTTGATACCCAGCACACCATATGGTGATCCTAAGTCCTGCTAAGAGTGATCCCTAAACACAGAGCAAGGAGTAAGCCCTGAGAACTTCTGAGCCTGCCCTCCCAATTTTAAAAAAATTAAATAAAAAGGAATATACAAGATAAAAGATTATATTTGCAAATTATATTTATGTAAGGGATCAATATCCAAAATATATGAGACTCATACAACTCAATAGCCACAAAGGTCTAATTTAAAAATGAGAAAAATACATGGACAAAAATTTTCCCAAGGAAAATATAGAAATGGCCAACAAGTATGTGTAAAAGATTTCAGCATCACTAATTGATGTCAGTGATGGTAGATAGACATATGGTAGTTTAGTATTCTCAAAATCATTTCAGTGACAGAGAAAGAAGTATAAACTGCATCTCTTCATGACTTAGAACAGAAGTCACTTTTAACAGCCTCTTCACTGAATTGCAGAACAAAGCATATTATTGTGACATTTTCCAAATCCAAAAGTACAGTCTTCTCCAGTCTATTGTCAATGCTATTTAGTATTCAATCTAAGTTAACAAGAATCTTTAATAATAGCATATGATTGATAAATTTATAGAGTTGTTATAATTTTGAATTTTATATAAGATTAAAACAGTTAAGTTGTATTTCATCACTATGACTATCATCCCGTTGATCCTCAACAAATCCCAATTTGTTCAAGTGGGCCCAGTAGCATCTCCATTTGTTCTTGTCCTGAGATTTTAGCAGCCTCTCTTAACTCATCCTTCCCAACGGTGCCACATTAGAGGCTCTTTCAGGGTCAGGATCATACATGAAATATTCATCATATATTTTGGTACTGTAGCATGGCAGCACTGCTATCCAGTTGGTCATCAATTTGCTCAAGCGGGCACCAGTAACGTCTCCATTGTGAGACTTCTTGTTACTGTTTTTGGCATATCAAATATGCTAGGTGTAGCTTGCCAGGCTCTGTTATGCATGCAGGACACTCTTGGTAGCTTGTCTGGCTCTCCAAGAGGGAGGGAGGCCTCGAACCCAGGTCGGCCACATGCAAGGCTAAGGCCCTACTCGCTGTGCTATTGCTCTAGTTCTTTTTGGTACTAATCCTGTAAATATTTTTTTTTCTGTTTTGATTCTGTCTGGCTTTAGGGCCACACCCAGAGATGCTGAGGGTTTGCTTACTTCTATCTCTATGCTGAGGGGTCACTCCTGGTGATGCTCAGGAGACTACACATAATATAGATTGTTGATTCCAGATAAGCTTCATGAAAGGACTGTATCATACTCATTGCACTATCTCTTTGGCCCAATCCTGTCAATATATACCTGATGCCCCATTTTTTTCAGTCCTCCTCTTCTGGTTTCTTCTTTTCTGATTATGGTGTGTGATAGAAATTAAGATTGCAGGCTCCCTGTTCATTTTCATCACCTATGCAATTTGCTACAAGCATTGCTAACATTGTGTGCTATTGGAAATGTCAAATGACTTTTATGATCTTATCCATAGTTCCACAATATCCTACTTTAACCTGGGCTCAATTGTATTATTGTCCAAAATATTCAAAGTACTTGTACCCCTTTCTGTGGGAGAGAAATCTTCTACCCTCCATTCACATCAGATTTTGTTTTGCTTGGTTCTCTGGGATGTGAAAAAGATTATAGGTAGTATATCTAGACTAGGTAATCACATGAATCTGATTTTGTCTTTTTTTTCTTACTTAAGACCAAAATGTCCCTGGTTACATGAAATAGCTATCTCAGCCTAAATGAAGATGAGTCAAATTAGGGACATAGCCAGCACAGGGTGAATGTACAATAAAAGTGAGCAGTAAATTTCTAAGTCCTTTTGTTGGGGTAGTTTATTCCTGCAGCAGAGTCTGGCCTAAAACTGCCTGACACAAACTCTATACAGTCAGCTTTTGTCTTGATATTTTCAGTGCTGAGTAAATACATGTCTAGTCACAACAATCTGCCACTCACAAACTGACCTGAGTCTGTCAACCTATACTTCTATATAACAACATGGTCATCATCATTATCTAGATTTTATTTGGAATAATCATGTCAAAATATTAGAAATTCATATGCTTATGTCGATATATTCAAAGTAATACATGCAATAAATTATCATGTACTATTAGTAGTATGCATTAATATGTTAATGCCACAGTTTATTATATGTATGCTTACATATCTTTAAACAATCACTAGAATGTTGAATTAAAAAAAAATTCAAGTGAATTCTAACAGAAAAAAAATTTTTTTTTTCAGACCATACCCAAAAGTTCTCAGGGGTTATTCCTGGCTCTGCACTTAGAAATCACCTGGCAGGCTCTAGAGGCCATAAGGGATGTGGGGTTCAAACCCAGTTTGTCAGCATACAAAAGTAACACCTTACTTGCTTTGCCCCTACAAAAAAATTTTTTCTCTCGACCTCTCATTCTTTTAGTACAAGTCCAGCAATAGTTCATTAAGATAAATAATGTGCTCTTTTGTTTCTTTAAGACAAGAATTCTGGTATTAGCTGCTCATGAAAAAGAAAGTATTTTATATCTGTCAAAACAAATTCCATAACAAACAACCTCAAAATTCCAGTGGTTTAAGTTCTATAATTTATTTCTACTTCATACAAAGTCTAATATACAACATATCACACTTAAGGCAGCTGTGTTTTGTGTTGAAACGGGACATCCTAAGATACTAACATTCACCTTCTCAACAATTTCCGAGATGGTTACTGAAGGAACATGGAGTAGAGAATCTTGCAAGAACTTTGTATTGCATGCAGTCCAAGAAGTGACACATTTCAATGGGTAGAATTTGTCATGTGACATCATCTAAAACTATGCTAAAGCTGATTTGGATGTGCTCAAGAAGGAAAGAAATATAGATGAGCAAAACTGATATATATCTTTTGTGCTTTCATGTTTTAAGTTCCATGCTTTCATATAAAAGGGCAATTTAATAAGAGGGAAGACAAAAACATTACACAAAATTTTAATTTTAAGGTCACTGAATTTCCAGACACATCTAAATATGAAAAATACTGAAAGGTATGCTACAACTAACAAAATGTACCAAGATTTGACCAGTTTATATAGAAACATCTATCATTGTATACAAATAAATACGATTCAGTAGAATAGTAGATTCTTATTAGTGGGATAGCATAACAATCACAGTAACAACAATGTTTTGCTACAATAAAACTTCACTATATGCTAAAAACACTGACCCAAGCTTTGGAAATGGCAAATGATTGGACTATTAGATTTTACCCATAGTCCCAGAATATTCTGCCTAATCTTGGACTCAATTATATTACTGTTCAAGAAAGTTGTTTCTTATTTCTTGTGGGAGAATTACTGGTATCTGTCCCTTTATCAGATTGGGACATATAGCATGTGTGGTCCTATGGGATGTGAGCAATTACTGGTGACTCTTCTAGGAGAGGAAAATACGTAATTCTAACTATTTCCAGTCCCTGGCTTCAAGCCAGCAAAATCCCAGGTAGCCGCTACTCCTTCAACTATATCTCAGAGTGAAGCTGACTCAGAAAAGAAACACAGTTAACCCAGAGTAGATTATATAATACAAATGGATAGAAAATTTCTTTACTGTTCTGTGAGCTTTGAGTTTACAAACTGTAAGACAACAATTGTGAAGTATTTATTTTGGCTTGATACCATTTAAAGGGCTTCTTTGGAGCGATTATATATACAATGCCCAACTCAAGATCTACGAAAAGTTATTGCTGGCCTTGAAAAGGGTATTTAATGTCTCTGAATAGCAGTTAACATAGTCATATATATAATGTATGCTTTAAATGATATCTAATTCTATATGGTGGTTTTCATATTTCTTTACATTCTTTTATGATTTGGCATCAGTTCAAAGATAACATATGTGCATTCCAGTGCTCCAAGTATTTCTGAGTCTGTGCTAACATAAAATGTGCTTTCACCTCACTAACTCTGTGCTATAATACCAACTGCGGAATATTCTCATGTATGTCAATCAGACATAGGATAGACACTATACATCTAAATCCTTTCTTAGTTTGGCATGTGAGTGGAGGAAAAGCTTAAACAAAGAATCTATAAGATAGCAAATCCCATATGGAAAATAAAGTAAGAGCATGCAAAATGCAGGATCATGGGGCAACAGGAGAATGTGATGGGGAAGATACATATGTGGTTTTAAAAGGGACTGACAAATTTTTCCTTAAACTTAGTTTGGGGATTTTGGGGAAAAAGCTTGGCTTTTTCTTTATTACTTAAAAATGTATAATGCTACAAACATATATGCATAGCATAGTTTCACAAATAGTGAGCAAAAAAAATAAGGGGAAAGTCAGTAGACACAAAATCATAACTGTATTTGATTCTTCAAATCACCTAACAAATTAATTTTCCCTATGCAGAGCAAAAGTCTTTGAAGGAAAGTGACATGAAAGCTTTTTTTAATAGTGACCATTTTACTTAATAGGAAGTTATATAGTGTGGTAATATATAAAAGTTAATTGGATTAACAACTACTGCAATACTTTTGTGAGAGCATTTCGTGCTTGCTCTTTAGATTCTCACAGTTCCTTGTCAGCATTTCCACAAAAGTACTTCTTGTACTTCTGTTTGTTTATGATTCTCTTTCTTCCACAGGAATGTGACTAATAGAGAATTGAACTAAACTTTATTTTATTCACTTGTATTCTTGAGATTTATAGTACAGCTTAAAATATAGCAAGCACATAACAGATGCTTTTTGAATGAATGACTAAAAAGTGAATGAAGATGAGAATATTTGGAGCCAAGAATGCAAAAGTTCCTTTTTTTCCCCTTTAATTTGTATTTTGTGCTACACCTGGAAGTGCTTGGGGACTTATACCCAGATCTATGCTCCGGGATTTCTCCACAGAAGACCATGTAGTGCTGGGATCATACTGGGGTCATTCACATGCAAGGCAAGTGCCTTACCCCTGTACTGTCTCCAGTTCTGACATTCCTGAGATAGCTGACTTTGCTATCTATCAAGATTGACCAAATAACCAACACAGGTGTCATATTTCTTTTTTTATAAATATGATGCCTAATTATTTCCCCTGGTAATAAATAGAAATATATTTATTGAATGTGTTGTGAATATATTACATTACATTAAATGTTTTACATGTATTCTCTTCATTTTCCACATTAGTACTTCAAAGGTGGGTATTATCTGTTTTCTGGTGAAAATCCAAAACTCAAAAATATTCAAATAACTTATCCAAAGTAATATAAATAAAAGAATCAATCTCCAGATAAGTAACAAATGGGCATCTGTAACTCACAGAAAGAATATTGGATATTGTGCACATATGAAGATTTCTCAATGATCACCTATATCTGGATCATCTATTCTCAAGACAAGTGTCATCAAGGAATAATTCCTACATGTAAGTATATACAGACCTTGAATATATAGAAAAAAAGACTCTACCCCTTAAAATTTATGTTTCTGGGTTCTGCGTGATAGTACAGTGGGTAGATCACTTGCGTTGTACTGGCTAACCTGGGGTTGATTCCTGGCACTCCATATGGTTCCCCCAGCACCACCAGGCATGATCCCTGAACACAGTCAGGAACAAGTATTGAACACTGCCAGAAACAAGAACATAAAATTCATGGTTCTGAACTATACAAAAGGAGACATACATTAGTAAATTGATTTGAGAATGTTCACTTATGCAATGTTGTCAGGAAACATGTCTATTCCACTTAATAATATTTTGCTACCAAAAAGAATGAAATTCAAATTGTTTTGGCTTTCTACACTGATTCTTTTCAATATCAATAAAGAAAATAAAATAATCTACATTTTGTATAGTATGACAATTTACTTGTAAATTTAGAATAATATTTACTTAGCAATATTTTACCCTACACTTGTAAGGCTCAACTTATCTTATGGCTGATTATTTTTCAAAGATTTGTTTATAATCCTTATATTTATGACTGAACATTCTATTACTCATCAATTTCAAAGGATCTGTTAACCTTTACATCTCTGTTTGTATTTAAATTTATAAAAATAATTTACTCTTACTCTTATTTTCCTTTGTTAAAATAATGAAGAATAACTTATCTTTGTTAATGTTTATGAGTAGTCTTTTGTGAATTAATAGAAAAGATTATTACCAAATCAATTACTTAGTTTATTTAACACAGGCTATATAAAATATTGTTTTAAAGGCATAATTAAAATATATCCACAAGAAAGATGCCTAGAGGCAATTTTCTAAAGTTAAAATAGAAAAGTTCTCTGTAAATTTGAAGGTATAAATTCAACAAAAGGTAATGGCAACCAACGTGGCTGTACTCATACATAAAATACTTAATGAAATATTCTATTTCTAGTACAAATAATTGTCTTTGTTTTTTATAATCATGCCTGGTGCATCTTAGCAGACTACAGAATAGTGTATGTTTTATTCTGATCTACAGACAGTTCATAAAACTCTAATGGAAATGAAGATTTTGCTATTTGAAGTGGTCAGATTTCCATTTTCAAACACATCACAGCTTATAATCACTGATGGCATTTGGGTTTGCTTTGAATTTTAGGATAATAGCAAATTATAGAGAAAAATATACCAGATCTCTGTTAGTTGAACTATGGAATGGGGGAAAAAAAGGTCTATTATCTGCCTAAAACAAAAGCAAATTTATATGGCATTTTAAATGAAAATATATATTTGTTTATAGATGTATGCCATTTGTAAATTTAAAATGGTTAATCTGCTTAAGAAGACAGAGAGTTTGTGTAGCTAAATAAAAAATCTTTTTTCTATTTATTTTGATTCCATTTTATGAATAAAAAGTAGAAAAGCAAAGTAAGACAATGTTCGTTTTCTTCTGTTTCAGTGGTCTGTGATCCATAAAATCTAAGTGGCTATTTAGAACACTCCAACATCATTAGAAATGTTTTGTTGCATACCTTTGCCTTTCTAATACTTTTTCTTCTGAATATTATTTACATTTACCTTCCTTTGTATCTAATTAGAACTCATAGTTCTCTCTACTTCATTTCAAATTCCATTTATCCTATGAGTATTTCACTGCTCAAACCTCCTGACCTACAATGATCTCATTCATCCCACAAATAATTCAATGAGAGGGAAAAAAGGGAATTTCATTACAATTAAATTCTTTTTCTTTCTGAAAGTCCATATGAAGAGGATGAAAAGAGAGACTATAACGCAAAAGAATATGCACAAGTGACATATCTGACAAAGAACTAGTTTCTAGGTTATGCAAGGAAAATCCAATAAATTGCTAAACAAAAAAATCAATCAGAAAATGGTCTTACTATGTGAAGATACAGTTCAATGAAAGGACAGAGAGAGGAAAACAAAACACATAAAAAAATCAGTCAAATAAAAATTCAAACTTGAATGAGATTTTAGTACATACCTCTCAGAATAATTAGGGAAAAGTAGTGATAACAATAAATATAGATGAGAATTTGCAGAGAAAATTTGATCACTCATTTTTCTTTGGTAATAGTACAAAATGGTACAACCATTCTTTTAAAAAGTTTAGCAATTTATTATAAAAGCTAAACATGTAACTACCTACATTATGGTTCAGCAATCAAACCTTTCAGTACTTATATCAAAGAACTAAAAACTTATTCTCACCAAAATATACGAATTTTTTTGTAAATTTATTAATATAAGATTAACATATGGAAAAATCCAAAATATATTAATATAAGAATAAGTTAAATTGATGTGGTATAGTCATACAGTCGAACATTACTTGAAACAACAACAAAAACAAATTACTGATACAACTTTTGTAATCTTCAGCAATGATATAGAATGAAAAAAGCCAATCATCAAAAGATTATGTACTGTATGGCTTTATTTAAAATACTTGAAATGAGAAAATTATAGTAATGGTTAATGATGGGAAAGGTAAAGTATGTGGTAATAAAAGGGCATTGAAGGAACCCATTTGATGATGGGGTGTCACCGTCCCGCAGTGTCCGTGTTGCCTGGTGCATTCCATACCAGTATTATTCCCGGGGCTAATGGATGGAAGAACGGGTCCACCAGTGACGACTTTAGTGAAATCAGCCAGCACTACTACAGGGAAAGATAAACTGTACTCCGTGAAGGGTGGGGAGTCAGGCATAGAAAGGGAAACAATGCAATTACAGATTAAGAGGAAGTAAAACACAAAGGAGAAGTTAAACATAAGCACAGAGAATTGGGAGTGTCCCTGTGGAATTGAGAGCACTGAAATGGGTGTAACAAGGGTAGCATGGGTGATAAGTGACTCAATTAAGCTATGCTCTCTGCCAGGGAAAAAGAACAACCCAAAGTCAAGCTTCAAAGCTGCCTGAAACTATGAAAGGACGCGTGTTCCACAAAAATTATGGGAAGATAGCACCCCTTTTGATGCTGTCCTTCCCCATATCTAGAGGGTTGTCTCTGAAACTCTCTCGCCTCAAGGAGAATTCCCAGGGATTCTTCAACTGGGTGGAACATTCCAGGAGGTTCAGGAACAGTGCCAGCAGAGGATCCAATGATCTATATCTTCACCTACGAACAATAGTAACCTAGTTATAACATGATATGATATGAGATGATGGTTTTACTATAGGTAAATGTGATTACATTTGGAAAGATGAAAAGTTGCATATTAATTCTTACAACCACATGTAAGAATGTATAAATTGCTCAAAGTAGAAATTTTAATCAAACATGAACATGGGATATAATTAAAGCAGAATTTTAAAAAATGTAGCCTTCACTATTCTTTAGACCACATAAATTATGTTATAATTTCTAGAAAGTTGTAAATCAAAATGAAACATCCCAAAGAACGTACTTGCATGTATATGTATGTGTCTAATTGACCAATCAATTAATCTATTTACTGGTTGGATATGAATTGAGTCTTTTGTCTTCTCCTTTATAGATGCACTTCATTTTCCCATTTAGGTAATATGACAGAATATAAGATACTCTGCTTATGTTTACTAAAATTTAATAATTTAAACATCAAGAAAGGGTAGCACTGTAGCACTGTCGTCCCATTGTTCATTGATTTGCTCGAGTGGGCACCAGTAACGTCTCCATTGTGAGACTTGTTGTTACTGTTTTTGGTTTATCGAATATGCCATGGGGAGCTTGCCAGGCTCTGCCGTGTGGGTGGGATACTCTCGGTAGCTTGTCAGGCTCTCCGAGAGGGATAGATGAATTGAACCTGGGTCAGCCACGTGCAAGGCAAACATCCTACCTACTGTGCTATTGCTCCAGCCCTAAACTGTAGAAATAATGTAAACACTATTTCATGGATATATTTTATTATGCATAGAATTTTGCTTATAGTATAATCAGGATGGCATATAGCTGGCACTTATTTCTATATCATGGAAAATATAAATTAATTGCCTGTGCATACCCATAGGCATGCTTTTCTTAACTCTCTATCCTGGAGTCATTATAAGCCTATTAAATATAGCAGACAAATATTTTTCTATTCTTTCATGCAGAATAGCATTTTGAAATAGCCTACTTTTCAAATCCTGTTTATCTTGCTTATTACAGCTATATGCCTAAAAATTTTAAACGTAGCCAAGTATCAGAACTACCAAAGAAATAAATTACACATCCTAAAAATATTACTTAATAAGAAAATTGTACTATTAAAGCTACGAAAATGAAGTTTTAAAAATTTTTATCATAGGGCTGAAGCAATAGCACAGCAGGTAGGGTGTTTGCCTTGCACGTGGTCGACCTGGGTTCGATTCCTCTGCCCCTTTTGGAGAGCCCAGCAAGCTACCGAGAGTATCTCGCCCACACAGCAGAATCTGGCAAGCTACCCATGGCATATTCAATATGCCAAAATAGTAACAACAAGTCTCACAATGGAGATGTTACTGTTGCCTGCTCGAGCAAATCGATGAGCAACAGGATGACAGTGACAGTGATCATAGAATAATTCTAAATATTAGGGATGTGCCAGGATTATACAATTTATAAAAAGAATTTTGAAAAAATAATTTACTTCTTGAGTATCAAAGTGGTGGAAGTTAACAGTTTTCTGTTTGTAATTAAAAACATTTAATTATAAATTTTAATTAATAAATTTTAAAAATGTTATAGGTACTGGAGCAATAATACTGTAAGTAGGGCACATACCTTGCACGTGGCTGACCAAGGTTTGATTCGCAGCATCCCATATGGTCCCCTGAGCACCACCAGGAGTAATTACTTAGGGAAAATCCAGGAGTAACCCTTAAGCATTGCCAGGTGGGCTCAAAAATGAACAAATAAAATTTACAGGAGCACCTATGTTTTTGGTACTTGCAGTGCTGCTCACTGTGCCCACCACTTGAATACCAGGATCACTTCATCATTATTGTCAGTCTCTTACCCTCACCATAGCATTCCCCTATAATAGTTCTAGTGACCCAGTCTCAGGGTTGGCTTCCATTGGTGACTGCCTAATCCCTTCCTGTTTCTTTAAAATCTGAAAGTGAGCAAGATTGTCTAGTATTTTTCCTTTATGACTAACTTCACTTAGCGTGACATTCTCCAATTTCATCTAGGCTACAAGCAAACAACAAGATATCATCTATGTTATTGCTGAGTAGTTTTCCATTGTAGATATATACCACAATTTCTTTTTCTGCTCATCTGTAATTAGTCACTTACATTGTATCCATATCTTGGCTATTGTTAAAAATGCTATAACAATGCAGGTGTGCATATATCCATTCAAGTTAATGTTTCTTGTGTATTCTTGGGATAGATGCCCAAGAATGGAATTGCATGGTCTTATAGAACTCTATTTTAAATTTTTTGAGAAGTATCCAAATCATTTTTCAAAGAGACAGAACCAGATCACTATCTCAGCAGCAGAATAGGAGAGTACCCTTTTCACCAAGTTTCTGCCAGCAGGGAATTATTTCCATATTTTTGATACAGACTATTCTCACTGGTGTGAGCTGCTATCTCACTGCTATTCTTGCATCTACATGATAATCAATGGTAATGAACATTTTTATATGCCTGTTTACCATAATGTTTTGTTTTTGTTTTTGTTTTTGTTCTTTGCGGGGGGGGCAGGGGCGGGGAGACACCCACTGAGGTATTCCGGGCTTACTACTGTCTCTGTGCTCAGGGATCACTCCTGGCAGGGCTCAGGGGACCACCCTATCATATCTTTCCAGTTTCATGATGGTTCTATATTACAGAAACCGTTCTATGGTTGAGATCCAAAGAATATCAAGCAAGCTATACATATTGCCTTTCCTTCAAATGGTTCATGGCCAATCATGACTATATTCATTGCAGCATGATTCACAATAACCAAAATCTGGAAACAACCCAAGTGTCTGTGAACAGATGACTAGATATGACTAGATATGTAGTATATATATATACTATATGTATGTATATATATATTTCACAAAATACTACCCAGATATAAGAAAAGACAAAGCATGCAATTTGAAGCTACATGGATGCCTCTGCAGAATTATAATGTTGAATTAAGTTGATCAGAAGGAGATGGTCAGACACAGAATAACCTCTATTATACATGGGATATAAAGAAACATAATAAGGGAGTAGCCAATGGCCAAAGGCAGCAGAACATGAGAATTGGTCTACAGAACTGAGTTTACCACAGTGATGGTGGGGGTTCTAAGAGGGGAACCCTAAAGATAATCAGGTGGAGGGGAAGCAGACACTGGTAAAAGATAGAGTCTTGGAACAAGGTATGCTGAACGCCTATCATTAAGACTATTGTGAATCTTGGTGCTGCAAATAAAAATTTTAAATTTAGTTTCCAGTCATTGAACAGTTAATACAAATCAATAAACCAACTTCTTTAAATGCATAATCTTACTTCTTTACTCTTTAAACCAAGAATCCACCCATGTAACTGAAGAAATAATATAGCGGGTACGGTGCTTGCATTGCATGCAGCTGACCCATCCCAAGAGTAAGCCTTGAACTCAGCTGGGTATGGCCCCAAAACAAAGCAAAAAAAAAGAATCCACTCATTCCTAAAATATATGTACACTATAGTTTCCTCTAAAACTAAATTTTAAAATGTGAAAATTTATTTTAATGTTATCATATAAATTGGTACCCTGTATGATCATTGCAAGTATTTTACTAGTAAAAAAAAAATAGTCAGTGAACATGCATGTAGAAATGACAGTTCATTTAAAAGGCTACACAACAGATACAAGCAATCTAATAAAATACTGAAGCATAATAAATCCCAAATTGATTGAGGTTTGGGGGAAAACTGTTCATATTACATATTAATCAACTTTGAGACATATTGACATAAAAATACCTTTTCTTTGATAGATACAAGAAAAGTTTTCAGAAATAAATAATAGATTTCTGGCATCTGAGTGTGGCTTACTAATACTAGCTTTTCTAAGCATTTAATGACATGCAGGCAGAAATCATTTCATGGTGCCTGAATCAGAATCATTAGAGTCTTGGAGACACTTATATCTTAGACTCAAAGTTAGACAAATCAAAATCTATTATTTATCTCCTTACTTATTCTGTCTTAGGACTGAGAGTTGAATAAAATACTTAATTCTTAAATTCTCTTTTTCTTATTAAAGACTTTTAATCTGAAATCACAAACATAAAGAAAAGGAAAAAAACCTCAAAAGGTTACTGAAATCAATGCATGTAAAAATGTCCATCTAAAAATGACACAACCTCAAAAAGTTTCTGTTTTTTTTAACAAGTATGTTTCAAAAGAATATGGCCACATTTCAGAGAGACATTTCTTCTCCCAACACTGTGACAAGTGTTGATATCACGAAAGGATTCTGAAAATGAATTCAAAGCAACATCATTTTTTTAAAATGTTGGAGAAAATAAAATTACTTTGGTATATATGTCTTGTAAAGACCTAAGCTTTTTACAGTCTCAGCTAAGTTCTCTTAATACTCAAAAAAACTATATGAACTGTTACATGAATTTCTTGGAAACTTTTGGAAGATTTATGCTAGAATTCAAATTTTACAGTTAGGAATTAATAATTTATTAATAGATGTACATATACATATATATTTTGTACCTTTTTAAGGTGAAGAGGTTGTTTTATTCCAAATAAAACATGTCTTTTGCTTCATGGTATATTTTTATTCCTACTAAAGAATACAGAAATAATTGTATGCAACGTATGTTCTTATAAAGAGAGATTTTGGCAGGTTCTTTCCAAGCCCAGAGTGATTTTTCCAAATGGTCTGTAAATTCTCTGTAAATTAAGCACTGGCATTTCATTTCCTTTCTGCTAATCACATCAAGCTACCTAATTCCTAACTGTAAAATCAAATGTCTTACTGACTTTCTCCTAGCTGAGTCTTCTCGAATAGCCTCTCATATTAAGGATTCAATGGCTGCGCTTTAAATGAACCCGTTTCACTGGCAGGTGCCTGCTGGTTTTTAGGCTTTAAACGGTACCATTACTATCATTTATAAGGATAACATCACAATTAAGGATGTATGAATAATTTAAAATTGAGTAGCATTCAGTTTCACAGTCTGTCTGGCACGAAGGTTGGAAAGTGCAAGGTCTTTATTTTATTACAAAACACTGGCTGTCTTGGCAAAAGGAGATGAAAAGTTACTAATTTCAGGCTTTACTTCAAACCCTTTAATCTTACAAATAAGTGCCTTCAGTGAGGACTTTGTTATCTCCTAAAGCCTCACAAGAATCGTTCGTATTCTTTGTCTTTTCCCAAGGTCCTCACCTTATCCTAGGTGAGCCAAATGAAACAAAAGGGAATCCACTGGAAGAAGTGATTATTTAATACAGCTTTCCCTTTTAAGTCCTAACTTGTGTTGTTGGCAAATATTATGAAGCATGATCATTTCATTGCCATAAATAATGTTATACAATTAAAATTCCATTCTGTGGTTGGAAACACTGTGATAAACTGTTTGCAAATTGGTAATTCTATTTATTAAAAACAGAGGAATTAATTTTGACACATTGAATTATAACACAAACAGATCCTGTATTTTAATTAAATGTTCTATTTGATGAGCGCTTTTATTTTAAGCTTTAATACCAGATCCTACAAGAGGATAGCAGAGCACGGTTTAGAAAAGGGGCAATCTTAGCAGGGCATGCAGAAACTAAAGCAGAAAAGCTCTGTGAGATTCAGTTGGGTACAGATCAGAACTCCTGAGTCTGTCCCAAACACCTTTCTCTTTGTGTCAGGCCTGGTATCATTAGCTGGTTTGTTAAAGCCTCTTCAAGCTCAGTGTTGTTTTTTTCCCCCCTTAGTCTCCAGCTAGGCTTTTGGTCCGGTAATGCATTACTTATTTTCTAATGACGAAGCAGGATTGAATATTTTTCAGATAAATAAATAAATAACAAGGAAACTGCTTTGGGCTTTCTTTCACATTAAGCTACATTTAATATTCATTTCACATTTTTTTCTATTAATTAAAAGTAAACCGTGTATTGTATGGTACATTATCCCTCTAACAGCCCCATGTGGAGATCATGAAGTGGAAGACTAATGGTGTAGACTTTAGCATTTAGTTTTAACCAGAATAATTTACATATCTGTGAGAAGAGTCCAAGGCATGTGTAAATAAGCAGAACTCTGAGATATCAAGACCCTTGCTCAGTTTACTATGGACCGCCGAGCTATGGGCTGTGTATTTATTCCATCAGTCAGGTAATTTAATGAGACTTACACAGCATCTATTTCTGTAGAAGAGACAAAAGTTATTATTAAGGAGAGGCATGTGGCAGTAAGAAAAATGTGTTTGCTTGTTTTATTTTATTCTATTACCCGAAGTAGCAAAGGTGATCCTATTCAATGTTCATTAAAGTTTACCTTTATAATTTATCAAAAGGCACCCACATCAACAGTTTTATGCTGAGATCTCAAAATTGGAAACATTAAAATTTGATCCCAAATGCCAGATATTTAGGGAGCCTTTTCATTAGAAAAATAACCACATAGCTCTAATCTATAAATTTTTATTAATGCACTACTCTATTAAGTGAGCAGGAGAAAATACATTAAAGAAAAGTCATCAACTCTGAAAGGGCATTTTAACTTCAAATTACTAGATTTGGGGGCCAGGTCCTAAGGAAGAAAAAAAATTCTTAAAGAACTGGTAAGTTTAAAGAAATGGTCACAAAGTATAATTTTCAATGAAAAATTAGACTGCGTTTTGAATTGTGTTGAGCAACAACTAGAAGAGTAAGATTATTTTTAAGAGAACGCTGTTTCTCCGATAAAATGTAAACTGAATGACAACAGGATTTAGTATTCAAACTGATTTAAGTAATAGTAACTTAAAATATGCCTTGTACAAAATAGTTATTCTTGTTAGGAAATCATTGTAAAGGGTACAGAATTCAATGAGGACTGTAACTACATGAAGCCAAACATCCTGAAAAAAAAAAGTGAAAAACTCAATTACCAAGGATGTTTTCAAATATTCATAATTTTTGGCATCAATGTGGTCAAATGAAAAAATGAAACAGAAGAAACTCTTACTCTCATGCATGTTAGATGTTATTAAGACAAAGGCTTCTTACAGTATTTAAATTACCTAAATATTTATCCAAAACCTGTATTTCATTGGTCAAAATTGGTATTAATATTAAAATATTTAGAATTTACTAAATTTATACTGTTTCTTTAAAAAATAATCTTTTGTAACCCAACCCAACAGTATGAAAGCACAAATGTTCAGACATAGACACTGCATTTTTATATGTCCTCTTGAGTGTTCACACTCCTACAAAGGCTGTCAGACCTGCTAAATGGCATAGCCAAATTTCTCTTGAATCTTTTTATAATACAATCATGCATAAGTGTAAGTCAACGTAGCATTTGACTCTTCAAATACCACACCAAAAAGTCCTTTAAATACACAACTCAATCCATAGGATGAATTTGAGCCAATTCCACAAAAATATCTGCAATTTTATGTACCCTTTGCAAATTTTAACCTAATGTTAAGCTTAAACATAGCTCTTCTTGGTGCAAAAATTCACTTGAAAACTTCCCACCTTGGTTTGGAATGACTCTACCTCATTCAAGTCACTGAATTATTTACCCTGATTAAATGAATGCAAGTCTACAGAACACACATTTTTATAAATGGTAATAACAAATTCTTCCTGCTTTCATTCCAGAAGTTATTTTAATGAATATATGAAACACTTCAATGGTAAAATGCATACATAATGAGAAAAAATATCCAACAAAAGATAAACTTTTTATAACAATAATATTCTTAATTTTTATAAAGTTTTTGATATTTTAATTTTTTGTAATTATATCTAATAGGGTTTGAATTCCTTGTGCAAAATCTAGAGTTTATCTACCTTTCTCTCCTCCACACCACTGTATCATCTTGTGCCTGGGACATGTTTTTTGAAAGATATCTGTATTAGGTGTTAAAAAAATTTTCCAAAGCTCTTACAAGAATTAAAAATCTTTGAATTACAACTTGGATTTTGAGAAAAGTTAGTAAAAGTTAATTTTTCACCAGAATGTAAAAAAGAAATGCATGAATAAATAGGAAAATAAATGCAAAATTAATTGGAAGCATACTTTTTGGTAATAGATATGATCATTTTTCTGAGATAACTTTCCTCCTTAAATATTGCTGGTCATGATTGATATGCCATTCTTTTAAAATTAAAAAAAAAATAAAAATCAACTCTCATTTTATTTCCAGTTAGCTTTACAAAGCATTTAATTTTTCTGACTTGGTCTGTTCATTTCATTTTTGAAGACATAATTTAGCACTTAAAATATTATACTTTCTTTGTTCTTGCAGTAAAGAAATTATGTGCAAATTGAAACATTGCCTTCTACACCATTAGCTGAGATTCAATAGATTGCCCACCAAAGCGAATCTTGACGCATCTGCCATGCTCCTATTGTAAAATATTTCTTATATTTCTGTCATTACGCCTCTTTGGACATAGATCAAAGTAGAGCTATTTTCTATCAGATTGCCAAGCAGTTATATGTTCCCAGTGCCTTTTAACAGAACACACACACATATCAAGTCCCTGTTCCTTTGCTGATTTTTTGTTTTAAAGTCCTGACATCAATGTGGAAGAGAGAGGGCAGGCGATACAGTACTTGCCTTGCATGTGGCTGGCCCTGATTTTACCCTAGCACTGTTAGAGAGTCCTGAGCAGAGATCCAGAAGTAGTTCCTGAGCACCACTGGGAGTAGCCCACTACTCTTGCACACAAGAAATGTAAAATAAAAATTAATAAATCAAATTCTGGCATTGGTCCTGGATTTTTAGTTTGATTACCACCCCAGTAATTCTGACTTTTCTTTATGTTTAAGAATCAGTGCTGACTTTCATAGCACCAAGACTCCAGGGGAATATCAGATGTGAGCTTCCATTTTTTATTTTCAACATAGTAATATATAGTATGCTAATATTATATGACTAAACCCCTAAAATGTGCAACAAAGACTATATTAATCTTTTGATCCTGTAGCACCAAACTGTCAGAGTAAAACAATATATTTGAAATCCCTGAATATTTATAAACTCTCCACTTAAAATGCTGTGGTTTTTTGAATGATCTTTTACTTTTATCCTCGGCTTATTGATATTGGAAGCTATACACAACCATATTGAAAACATCCATAGAATCACTGTTTAAATTATAACATTTTAAAAAACTACTCCAAACATGCAAATATATGGATGACAATGAAATTTCTGAAATTTAAAAAGGGAAAGAGCCCTTTCATTTAAAGGGGAGATTTTCGTATAGGAATTATGATTATACAACCCTAGTTGGAGACAATAAGAGCCCTAACGCTGTCACATGGAGTCTCATTCCTTTTGTATTAATAACAACATTCTGAGCCCACATATTCACGTTCAGATTTTAAGCAATTAGTTTGCAGATGTCACTAAATAAATGGCATTCATTCCTTAAGCAGGAACCATACCTGTTAACCATCTCAGCCTATTCTAGCTTTAAAGCTGTGCTTGATGTGCACAGCATGCTCAAAAACTGTACTCACAGTTCAAATGAGCTGGATTACAGACCATGACCACTGAGACCCTCACATGACAAAGCCTTTGTGTAATTAATATGCAGGGTAAAATGCTCCCTGGACTGCTGCTAAAGCGATTTTAAATCATGCACATAAAAAATGTAATCACAAATTTAGCATGGTGGACAGAGTAGTCACACTGGGCTTGATTGCATAGAAGGTTCCAAGTGTGTTTTAAATGTCCTTTAAGATTGAGATTAGGACTTGTACTTACAAGATGCATATTAATCTAAAACTCAACATTTTTCAGTGTGGGATCACAGTAGGAGAACATTATGGGCAATAGAGTTTCATTCTAATCCCAGTAGGTAATTACACTTTGAAATAATATTCTTTAATTAAATCTTGTTTGCAGTTGATTGATTTAAACACTAAATCTAAAAACCTAAATTTGAGTTTTTATCAATTTTTGATGCTTATTGCACACAACTTGGGATTTAATTGATGTTTCTGAAGTTTTACAGCCCTTGTCCAGAATATAATCATTGAATTGAGTGTAATTATCAACATTATTCTTTCATACACATGATGTCTTCTTCAAGAAGCTCAATAAGTTTGAGCACTTTTGAAATTTAATGTATACCTAAGAGTCACTTAATATGTCACAGTGTCAATATTTACATGGAGGATCCTTCTATTACATTTTTAGTAAACTCACATTCTAATCCCTTCTCTGAAACACTGACAGATTTTTTTCCCAAAACATTTACCATTGCAATACTATAGCATAAAAACTGGGCCATATCTCTAGTAATGGACAAGTTACAATTTTTTAAAGGTGCTAATTTCATAAATATTATCAACCTTTCAAATTTGAAGTATAATGGTATTAAATAACAGCAACACAAATATTCTTGTGTATTCAAAAGGAAAGCTGTCTAATAATACATACACAATCTTTCATATTTATAGCTTTTATATTTATATATTGTAGCTTATAAATTTATATTTATAACCATGTGGCAAAGCTTACTCAAACAATTAAAAGACTTGTGGCATTTATAAATGAATTCCTTTAGTATTTGATAATCCATGTGGCCCCATATCTGAGTAATAATTGCTAAGAGCAATGTATTTTATTGTGCCATTGTGAAGGAAGACTGTTCTGGCAGGTAAAATGATTACATAATTGAATTTTAGTCTTATAGATTTTGGAACTCTTATAATTCCTCACTCTCCTGACATAAGTGCTTTTTCTGAAGGAAAATTTTGAAAAAGGTCATGTCTTATGACCCACAGAAAGAAACTTTGAAGTATTTCAAATTTGGTAATGAAATTATCTGTTAGGGATGATTGAGAATCTTTATAATTTGTTGCAAATCTGAAAATTACAATGAGACCATTACCAACCAGTTTGTTATTTAATATTTATTTCTAGAAATTCAACATTTGATTTGGTGATCTAAGAATTGTGATTTAAAGATGCTGGTCACTAATGTTTTTATTTACATTCATACAAACAAGAATTGGCTTGGTTTCAGCTTTAGCAGTGCCATAGAGCAGCATCTTGTAGACGTAACCCAGTAAATTACATTCATGATGCCATATTTAATAACTGAAAATTCACATTTTAGAACAATTGCATTTGTCACTGCTGAAAAACAAACTAGTATGTGGAATGTTTTATTACAATGACTACATTCTTGTGAGAAATGATTAAGTCACTATAAGAGAAAAGCATGGCCAAAAGACCTCATTCACCATATCGAAAATATTAATCACACATAAATAATACAGGTGTCTTGCAGTAAGCCACATTCCCCTAAAATATAGATTACACATCCTAGGGGCAAATACTAGCACAACAGACTTAAAATAAATCCCTCAAGCTATGGTAGCCAAAAGGAAATCATTTATGTTTTGACAGTTTAATATATTTTTTGGTTATGCATAACAGATGAAAATATTTACACCAATATAAAAGAGTGAAAGAAAAATTAAATCTGACTAATCGACCTGTTCAAAGTATGATTTTTAATTTCAAGGACTTTTTTCATGACTACTTTAAATAACAAATATACTTCCTACAATTCAACCGTATCCTTTCTTTTTAATTATTTCATAACTGCTACAAAATAAAACCTGTCTCTGAGCTCAGAGAGAACTTTTAAGCATACATACCCCATCTAAAAAAAAATAGAGGACCAAATGTAGCCCAGGACACTGCAGAGTAAGATGAACTTCACAGAGGTCATGAACATTTGGCGGGGGACTGAGGAAGCAGAGACAAACACTTTAGATTAATAGGTGGCAGGCAATTTTAATGAGCAAGTAAGTTTATTAGGCTTATTTTTTAGTTTATTAGGTGGCCACAAGGTGAGGAATTTTCGCACCTGTCCACCGAATTATCAATATTTATATGGAGGACAAAATACAATTCAGATATGTATTCTGCCCAGGGAGCTTAAGACCACATTATTATCTCAGAATAGAGTAGCTTCTGGAAGCAGGAAAGACAAATGGAATATGTATTCTAAGGGGGGAAGGGTGAGGAACCTCCTGTAGCTTGGATCTAGACCACCTGTCTTATTTTCTTATTCATCTCTCCCAAGAGATGATCACTGTATCACTGTCATTCTGTTGCTCATTGATTTGCTTGAGCGGGCACTAGTAACGTCTTTATTGTGAGACTTGCTGTTACTGTTTTTGGCATATTGAATATGCCATGAATAGCTTTCCAAGCTCTGCCATGCAGGGGAGATACTCTGTAGCTTGCCGGTCTCTCCGAAAGGGATGGAGGAATCGAACCCAGGTCGGCCGTGTACAAGGCAAATGCCCTACCCACTGTGTTCCAGCCCCCAAGAGCACATAAGGGAAATCAAATGTTTCTGGGGAGTGATACAGAGCTACAAAATGGAAGAAAGACCTATTTGTCCTCACATTCATTGTTAGTACTGGATACACATTTTAATACACATTTAATACACATTCATTATTGTACTAAATACACATATATACTCAACATTGTTTTTTCAATTTTAAAGATAATGTATGTTAATAAAACAGCAATTGTTAGATACTAGAAATATTTTTAAACATTTTCAAACACTTATTTTCCAATCATTTTGAGACTTAAAACAGTTGAAACACATACTTAAGCACTTGATCTTAAAGTGTTTAAAATTCACCGAGAAATTTATCTGCTAAATGAAGTATCAGTAAAGCCTTACTCAACCTAATATGAAATTATGTGGTTCATACTAAAGCATTGTAGGAAAATTCAAAATTGTCAATAAATTTAGTATAGTTATGAAAGTGAGCATACTGGAGAAGGTAGAGATAAATAATTTTGATAGAAACATAGATACTCTAATAGTGTACATAGTTCCCTGATCAAATTGTAGCACACTGAGGTTGATAAAAGCATGAATAAATGATTTACTACATCTTTCTTAAAAAAATTAATTTCAGAGTTTTCGATAGAACACATTTACATGTGACATTTGTAGCAAAATTCTAGAAAATCACCATAATTTACCAATAATCATTAACAAGATAGGATAACATGCTGCACAATTATCACTATTCAAATAAATGGTGTCTTTGGAAACAAACATGTAAGAGATTATACATTTCTTTGCCATATATACTCAAGCAAGCAGATATTTATTAATCCCACTTGGTAACTTTTAGGTTTAGTTTTATCATTCTGTATTTGCTAGTTAGGAATTTATTTTTTCAAATTAAGTCATTTTCTTTCTTTCATCAGTCAATATTTCAAAGAACTCCTTTTTTTTTTTCCACAAAAATGATCAACCAGGGCCTTTGGACCCTGCTGTGGAGCGAGCATGATGGAAGAGCCCAAGGAAGCGCCCTTGGACTCCAAACAGCCCACTGAACTAATTCCGGCATGGGACCAGAGACCCCACGGTGCGCTGAAACAGTGGGACCCGGGCATTCCCCAATTCCTTTAACCTCTCTCTCTCTCCACACCTCCCCCCTGAGCACAGCGCAGGATCCGTGGTTTTCCTGAGCGCAAAATGGAGACGGCGATCCAGCTGAAACGGAGGCGCGCGCGTGCTTGCAGGAGGCCCCAGGGGGCGGGGGCGGCGACCCCCGCCCACAGCAGATAGATACTTAAACCCACCTCCCCCACGTGTGCTTCCCTTTGGACCCTGCTGTGGAGCGAGCATGATGGAAGAGCCCAAGGAAGCGCCCTTGGACTCCAAACAGCCCACTGAACTAACTCCGGCATGGGACCAGAGACCCCACGGTGCGCTGAAACAGTGGGACCCGGGCATTCCCCAATTCCTTTAACCTCTCTCTCTCTCCACACCTCCCCCCTGAGCACAGCGCAGGATCCGCGGTTTTCCTGAGCGCAAAATGGAGACGCTGAGCCTCTCTCTAGGCTTCTCCATCTTATGAGCACCATAAAAGGGTAAAAGTTTGTAATGATGTTATTTCTGGTTGTACTTTCCCTGGACTTTATACAGAAACCCAAAACCGCGCGGCCGGTTGGGTTTCTAATGTCATCTTAGCATCAGCAATATGTAATATGTCCCTTTTTAATGGGTCGGACTTTTGTGGGAGATCCTAACAAGAATAGTAAGTCTGTTGCTGAAATATTGAAGGCAATCAAAGTGGTAGCCATCTCTCTAGACTGAACTAAGCTATATCCCCACACCAGCTGAGAAGAAATATCCTTATTTCTCGGGAAGAAACGCTGCTTGGTGTCAAACATAGTGTGATGTGCATTAAGCAAACAGACCTGGTGGCGTGGGAATGGGATATAAGGGGAAAAATTATGTACATGGAACAGTGGGATGCTGGTGGAATCTCGAGCCAGAGCCGATACCAGCGCAAGCCCTTCGGTTCCAGAAACTGCTTGCAGACACTCTACTAGTCTATCAACTAAGCCAGAGCCCCACGCCTGCCGATGACGGGAAATAACCATCCTTTTCGGTTTTTTTTTCTCTTGTCAGGCAGCGTGGCGATTACCAAACAGGCGTGAACTCGGTGGCGCGGGGCAAGGGGGAAAAAGAAAAGTTATGTAACAAACAGCGGGACTTAATATCTCTATATTCTTAGCAGTGGAGAACTATCAAAGGCCTCCTTGGCAATAGGACTGCTTTCCTTTTTTGGGGGAAACCCCAACAACGGTAGTGAGTTGTGTGTTGAAACATGGAATGTAATCGAGATAAAGCGTAAACGAAGTGAAACTTATCAAGTACAAGGGTGGGGACTGGGGAGGTGGGAGGGGGTGGCAGGTATACTGGGGGGGGTTGGTGATGGGAGATGGGCACTGGTGAAGAGAAGGGTGTTTGAGAATTGTATAACCGACATAATCCTGAGAACTATGTAACCTTCCACATGGTGATTCAATAAAATTATTTAAAAAAAAAATGATCAACCAGGGGCCGGAGCAATAGCACAGCGGGTAGGGCGTTTGCCTTGCACGCGGCCGACCCGGGTTTGATCCCCGGCATCCCATATGGTCCCCCAAGCACACCAGGAGTAATTCCTGAGTGCAAAGCCAGGAGTAACCCCTGAGCATCGCTGGGTGTGACCCAAAAAGCAAAAAAAAAAAAAAAGATCAACCAGTCAATGGTATATGCTCTATTATTTTATATATTACATCTGATGAAATGTTCCACTGCCTGCCAGTGGGAATCTGCTTAATTTATACCCTAGATCTCTTCTTCTTACATCACTCATATTGATTAAAACTTTGCTCCTTGGGTCATAGAGACATTATAACAGGTAAGGTGTTTACCCTGCACATACCTGACTGGGATTCGATCCTCAGCACCCTATATAGTTCTCTAAGCATTGTCATTAATAATTCTTGAGCAAAGAGCCAGAAGTAAAGCCTGAGCACCACTGTCTGTGACCGCCCGCCATGCTATAAACAAGAAAATACTTTTATCCTTAATTATCCCTGATGTCTCCTATGTTATAAGTTAATTCTCTACAAGATCATTTTTTATCAGGACAATGAGATCTAAAATCACCCATTTAAGAATTAAATACGCTTTCATTTAATTTTTTTGTTTTGGTGCCATGCCCAGTGAATCTCAGTGGTTACTCCTGTCTCTGAACTCAAGAATTACTTATGTGGTTGTCAGGGAACCATATGAGATGCCAGGGATTGGACCAGGGTTGGACACATACAAGGCAAACACCCTACCTGCTATATTATTTCATTGGCCCCTAAAAATTAAATAATCTTTTAAATTGTAAGAGCAAAGTAGTGATTATCAGAAGGGAAAAGATGATGGCAATCAGGTAAAAAGAGTCAATTGTTTGAAGGATAGAATTAGACATCTAGTGATGAGCATAATATAGTACACACAGATATTGATTTATTCTGATTCATACCTGAAACTTATATTAAGTTGTTATGTGAAACTAACCCAATATTGTTTTAAATACCAAGCATATATTTGCCATAAGACCCATCAATTCTACTTTACCTTCAAAAGGATTAAAAGAGTGAAAAGAAAATCAATCTAAAAGCAGAGTAAATGTTGATCATCTAGTGATTGGATAAAAAAAACTATAATCTATTCTCTTAATAGCATTCTATTTATCACAAAAATGTTTTGATACATAATAGCCTCAAAAACATTAAGCTAGGAAAAAGGAGGATGATACAAAAGACTGCATAATTTATTAAATGAACAACAAAAACAAAATTACAGACAGAAAAATCAGATCAGTTGTTGTCTGGGACTGAGTGGAAACACAGATTAAATGTTAGTGGGTTTGAAATATTTTAAACGACGAAAATAGTACTAGATTGAGGTGTTGACAGCATAAACATAAGCTTATAAAATAAGCATATTACACTTTATTTTTAAAAAATGAAGAACAAAGGACAAATAAAAAATACAGTAGTTAAAAGAAGGAAAGATGGAAGGGGAGGAATGGGTAAGAAAAAAATTTTTAAAAGCTATTCTTTTAAGCTCGCTGTGGCATATTTATATGCCAAAACCAGTAACAATGATGGGTCTCATTCCCCTGACCCTGAAAGAGCCTCCAATGCGGCACTGTTGGGAAGGATGAGTAAAGAGAGGCTGCTAAAATCTCAGGGCTAGGACGAATGGAGACGTTATTTGAGACCGCTCAAGAAAATTCACAATCAACGGGATGATGATGATGATGATGATGATGATGATGATGATGATGATGATGATGATGATGATGATGATTCTTTCAACCATCTTCCTTTACACTGTCTCCACACCACCACTTTGGGAACAAAGATCTGCATTCATCCTCTCTATATCCTCTCCTATCACACTAACTCAACTTAATCCACTCATTCCACTATTTTCATAGCATCACTGAGGTTGTTCTTAAAGTACCTTATTTTCAAATCCAATGGTGTGTTCACTATTTTTATCTACTCTAACGTTCACCAGTATTTTCTTTTACTCTCTTTCTGAATATATATTCTGTTTGGGCATCAAAAATGTATTTCCACATTCTTTCTTTTTGCTTCATTTATGGAAATTGTCATGGTATTATTTATTAGATTTTCCTACTGAGCTTACCCTTTGAATTTTTAAACCTGCATTACTTTGCCTTATACATCATTCCATTTTCTATCTACCCTAGCTGACCGTTATAGTCCCATAGTTTAAATTCTAAATTTAAAGCTCAATCTTTGTTTTTCCAAAACTTAAAACTTACATCCAAATATCCAGTTCACTCTGAACCCTTGAGAGGTGGCACAGCATTAACAAATTGAGACATAATTGGGTAGGGAAGATTCCTCACCCACCCCCGAAAGCAGAGCTCACTAGATCCTGAACCCCACTAGAGATTCTTGGCCAACAGACCTGACAGTTTAGTGTAAGCACCTGAGGATGTAATGCTTCTTGGATCCTGCAGTACCTGGGATATCGCCAGCAATTCTGGGTCCTAGGACCTGCAGAGCTGCACCTGTCAATGCTCAGAGAATCATGTGGTGCCTGGAATCAAGCCCCTCTCAACTGCATGCCAGTATGTGACCTGCTTTACTAGCTCTCAGTCTGAAACTACAATTTTTGATTTTATTGAAAATGTGCTTTCAAAATAATTTTTCCTGGGATTGGAGCAGTAGTACAGCAGGTAGGGTAGTGTCTTACATGGGGATGACCTGGGTTCGATTCCCTGCATCCCATATGTTCCCCTGACCAATGCCAAGAGTAATTCCTGAATGCATGAACCAAGAGTAACCCCTGCTCATCGCCAGGTATGACCCAAAAAGCAAAATAGAAAAAAAAAAGTAATGATTTTTCCTCATTTATTAAACACGACCATCTTCTTACCAGGTTTTCAAACCCACTACTTCAGTGCCATGTGATGTTAAAAGCCTCCAGTACATTCAAACCATGCTGATAAGGGCACCATGCTATTTACTCATTGATTCTTTTTTTGGTGCTCACACAATCATGCCCAATATATTTCATTGATTTTCCCTTCCATGTGTCCATTATTCCAGATACAGAAGTTTATTTTTCTTTTTCCTTTTCTTTCTTTATTGCTCCTGTGTGGAAACTATACAGGGCATGATGCTTGGTGTGGTCTTGGAGGAGCACAAAGTTCCAGGGATTGAATTCAAGGTTTTGGGCATGCAACATATGTGCTCTCCCACTTTAGTTACATTCCTCTTTTCATTTTCAATTTTGAATATTACATCTTAAATTAAAATGATTACTTTGTCAATCTAATATACTCATTAATATTAACAATCTGATTTTTTTGGTAATTCCTGCATTGAAATAAACAACATAAAATATTTCTCTTTGTTTTCTATCACAGTAGCAATTAAGAAAGTAGAAACTTCACCTGCCTGGTCTTTGTAGTCCTAGAGTATAGAAAAGGCTGGTGCAGAACAGATATTTCAACAACTTTTATCACTTTGTTTTTTGTCATTCAAAATAACATAATTGAATGATGAGTCACTCAATATATGTAGGCTATACATCATCATCATCACCATCATCATCATCATCATCCCGTAGATCGTCGAATTTCTCGAGGGTTTTCAGTAATGTCTCCATTCGTTTAAGCCATGAGATTTTAGAAGCCTCTCTCTACTCATCCTTCCAATGATGTTATATTGGAGGCTCTTTCAGGGTCAGGGGAATGAGACCCAGCTTGTTACTGGCTTTGGCATATTAATACACAATGGGGATCTTGTGAGGCTCTCCCATGTGGGCAGGAAACTCCCAGTAGTTTGCCAGATTCTCCCAGAGGGAGAAGTAGGCTATAAGATAGCCTACTTCTGGGAGCTGGCTTTTAAGTCTCTGGATACTGGCCGTTGACAGGATTACATGGTGCCGGGGTCCCTGGGTGTGACCGCCTAGCTACTGGGGAATGGGAAATCTGGGCGGAGGAGGCCCAGTCCCGATCTAAGCAGCCTTGGAGGTCTAATAATAGCCTAATAATTTAGGCTATTATTTAAATTATATTTAATTGGCATAATAATTTTTACTAATAATGTTATAATGTGTACTTTTACACATAAAAATAGTATATATAACATGTATATGTTATCACTGTAGCACTGTCATCCCATTGCTCATTGATTTTCTCCAGTGGGCACCAGTAATGCCTCCATTGTGAGACTTGTTGTTACTGTTTTTGGCATATTGAATATGCCATGGGGAGCTTGCCAGGCTCTGCCATGTAGGCGAGATACTCTCGGTAGTTTGCTGGGATCTCTGAGAGGGGCAGAGAAATCGAACCTGGGTCATCCACGTGCAAGGCAAACGCCCTACCCGCTATGCTATCGCTCCAGTCCATGTATTTGTTAGAAGTATTTTTTTATGCATGTATTGACAGAACTGGGGCATGTTTAGTCTTATTTTTTATGCATGATGCCAGGCTTCACTAACAACTGCAAGGTTTTGGATGTAAGAAGGAAAAAAGAGTTATTTGCTTTATACAGTAATGAGTAAAGCAATATTGTAAAACAGACACCTGGGATTGATCCTAAAAGAATGAAAGTTGATTGGTTATTTGAATCAAAGGAAAATCAATAGATCTCCCCTAGCTCTTCATTAAGCTTATAACCAAGACTGTCTATCACTGTGCCTCCAGACAAAGGCTTTCTGGATGCTGCTAAGTATGGGAAATATTCTCAACCATTCCATAAGGAAGCATCCTAATTGTTCCTGAAAGATCTTGACTGCTATTGACAAAAGGCTGTTAGTTAATCAACGTATCTCCTCTCCACAAAACAAATATCTGAGAAAAAACTAGGATAATTATCTTTTGAGAGCTTTCAATTTCAAAGAAAGTAAGTTCTGTTTTCCAGAACTAAAATCAAAATTAAATCTTGGGCACTGCCAGAAGAATTTATCTCAGGACTATACTACTGTTTTTAAAGGAACTTTTCTCTAGAGGGTAAGTCTGTGCTTTTATTTCACTTGGACTTGAAGAATTTTTTAACGCATTTTAGGTCTTTAGGCACTTCTGGAGTTTGCTCTTTTCTTTTTTTTTTTTTTTTTTGGTGGGTCAAACCTGGTTGTACTCAGGATTTATTCCTGGCTCTGTGCTCAGGGTCACTCCTGAAGGGGGCTGGAGTACTGATATTGCTTCAGTAGAGAAAACAAAGCTGATTCCTAAAAAAAAAAAAAAATACAGTAATAATACTCACAGGATCAAGAATCAGAGGGGACTCAAGATTTTTTACAAGAAGTTTTGGAGCCAAAAAATGTAGCACTGTATCACTGTCATCCTGTTGCTCATTGATTTGCTCAAGCTAGCACCAGTAACATCTCCATTGTGAGACTTGTTACTGTTTTTGGCATATGAATATGCCACAGGTAGCTTGCCAGGCTCTGCTGTGCGGGTAGGATACTCTCAGTAGTTTGCCAAGCTCTCCAAGAGGGACAGAGGAATCAAATCCAGGTCGACCATGTGCAAGGCAAACACCCTATTGCTGTGCTATCGTTCAGGAAATACTAAAGTAAATAGGGAAAGGGTAGAAATATTAGACATAGAAACTCAACAATTTACCTTATAAGAATCTTTTCTTATAAAACTTATAAGAGAATTACTCTTCAAACTAAGGAATAAGAATAACATCAAAATAAGAGGAATTCCAGATGACAGGGATAAGCTATTTTTTGAATTAGTAGGCCTAGACTAAAGATTATATTTGAAGTTAGGGGGCATTTTGGGGGGGGGGAGGACGTAGGGGCAAATAAAGTGGTGCTCAGGGATTGCACCTGGTTCTACATTCAGGATGATATGGATGCTAGGGATCGAACCCAAGTGAGTCATCTGCAATACAAGTGCCCTATCCACTGTACTATCTCTCTGGCCTTGAAATAAGGACAAATTATTCTACAAGGATTGACACCACAGAAGAAAATGAATAGATTTTTCCAAAAGGGTGCACAGAAAATTGTACTAAAAAGGTTATGGGAAAATTTAACCCTTGGCAAAAGGAAAGTTAAATCAATAACAAGTATAAAAAATTATGCAAGCAAAAGACATTCTCAATTGTGTTTATTTTTTTATTTCATTTTTTTTATTGAATCACTGTAAAATAGTTACAAAGCTTTTAGGTTTAAGTCTCAGTCATATAATGATTAAACAACCCCCATCCCTTCACCAATGCACATGTTCCACCACCAAGAACCCCAATATACCCCCCTCCCACACCCACCCCCTCACTTGGTGGCTAATGATATTCACTTTATTCCCTCTATACTTTGAATACATTCAATATTTCAACAGAGAAATCACTATTATTATCTGGAATTTTCCCCCAACAATCAAACCTGCTGAAAAGGCATTATTTGATAATTTGTTTTCCATTGCTGAGAATGAAGATTATATGAACTCACGCCCGCATGGTTTTGGGTTTCTGATATTCTAGTTCAGTTCACAGTCTAGATGCATTTCTATAAGAAGCCGCTGGGTGCCAAAATGGGTTAGGAGACCTCCTGGATCATAGTCTTTAAGGAGCAGAGGGGCCGTTTCGTGCGTGGCAGCTCCAGATCTCCTCTGGGCGAAGGGCATGCCGGTAACTCCCCCATCCCATGATCTCCTGCAGGCCACGTCACTGCAAACTCATACCTCTGGATTGGGAATTCTAGAAGATGGCTCTCGCCACGTGGGTGCTGCTGCCACTGCTGTCATCTCCTGCGCAGGACAGGGTAGAGAGAGAAAATCCTTTCTTCTCCCCGGGCAGCATGGGGCTGCAGCTCAGCTCACAGTCCAGATGCATTTCTATAAGAAGCCACTGGGTGCCAAAATGAAGAAGACCTCCCAGATCATAGTCTTTAAGGAGCAGAGGGCAATTGTGTTTATTTTTTATCTACTATGTTCAACCACATCTATAACAGTTTTACACTCAGTGCTGGATAAAAATTAAGGTCAGCTCTCTTACAACTGAACAGTTCTGTTTGTTCAGGCTTCCTCTAGATTTTCACTTCTGGAAATGAGTTGGGTCTTTTGGGGGAACCTACAACAGGGAACATGTAGAACAACATAATACAGCACTTTTGTCTTTATTTGCAGCTGAATAACTCGACATTACTGCCAGAATGCTCCATTCTTATTATAGGTCATTAAATTTAGCTGACTAGGTGTGAAAATCCCCATTCCCAGGCTGTGTCAGCCCCTCGAGCAGGGATTACATGTGAAAGGATGTTTGCAGGCTCTCCGGCTCTCTCACCACCCGCATTCGGTGCTCTAAAGCCTCTTCTCCACCCGGGATGGCTGTTGCCTTGGACAGATGAAGAAAGAACCAGGGCCAAGCTGGTTGCTGATTAGTTGCCGTTTATTCAATCTCTAGTCTCTCCCAGCTCTTTCCAACACACACACACACACACACACACACACACTCCCTCTCTCTCTCTCTCTCTCTCTGGCCATCTCTCTCTAACTGCTCAATTCTTTCTTTCTGCTGTATCTGTCTCCCCTCTCTCTCTCTCTTTCTCTGCTGTCTCTCTGCTGTCTTCATAACCGTCTCTCCTTCAACCCCCCTTTCTCCTTCAATTCCCCCCTCCTTCAATCAATCAATTCTTTTTCCCCCTCAGCCGCTCTTTTTTAGCCTCTCACCATACCTCCCCAACCATGCCTCACCATGGGTAACATGATCAAAAATGTTTTTCCAGTCTTCCTGATCACCTGCAGCCCACAAGAGCAAAACAGCACTTAAGGTGTGTTTCTCCTCTCCTTAGACCAGCAACTTAATTAACATCTTTAATTCTACTTCCTAATATTTACCACTCTGTATGGACACAGTAATAGACACTTTTAGGCTGATAGGGTGACTCTCCTGGGGACATCTTGCCACAGACTCAGACTACAGTGCTCAGGTCGGATCGATCATTCCTAACCCCAGTAGGGTCCAAATCTAGTTATTTTTTTTTGGATCATGACAGAATTTTTCCTTGACCAAGCTCTTAACTTATAGTTAAGCATTATGACAATTTGGCCAGGCCTATTTCCATGCCAGCGTAGCTCATAGCTCACTGCTTACCCTGGGTCCATCCAGTCCCTCATTGGGTCCCTGCTTTTGGGGATCTAGGAAGTAAGAGCAACTGAGGCTTAAGTCAAGAGAGCAGATGTCCAGGAAGTAATTTATCTGGAGTCAATCAACTCCCAAGCCACAGGTTTGCCTTTTTAACTGTCTTCCTGTATCCATACAAAAACAATTGCTCTGAAATAGCTAACTACGCAAAGGACAATAAGGAAAAGAGAAAAACAAAATTTACAAGTCAGAGTCTGATCAGGAGACAAGGTAATTGACAGGTTGGGGGGCAATCAATAAACACAAGCTCCCAGTGGCCAAGGGGAAGGGTAAACCAAGGATATCCTACAACTAGGTATCTTTTGGTTGTGGCATATCAAGTCAATAATATTTCTGTTTTTAAGGTTTTTCAGCCAAACCCAGTGTTGTTCAGGGCTTACTCCTGGCTCTACTCTGATGTGCTCTACTCTGATGTGCTCTATTCCTGAGGTGCCTACACTTAGGGAACCATATTTAGTGCCAGGTTGGCTGCGTCTAAGAAAATGTTCTACTTGCTATACTATCACTCTAGCCCTCAAATCAATTATACTTTTACTTTTTATTTCTCTTTATCACTATTTCTCCAATAAGTATTTTTAAATGACCTAAAGGAAACTGGTTTGACCAATTGTACTCCTAACTTTGAAAAATAAACTGTAGCACTGTAGCACTGTCATCCTGTTAATCATCGATTTACTCAAGTGGGCGCCAGTAGCATCTCCATTTGTCCCAGCCCTGAGATTTTAGCAAAATCCAGGGAAAACAAAACAAACTAGGATTAAAAAATGGATACCTGAGTTTTGGAGAACTGGGGAAGCAAAGTCATTTCCAAATTTGTTCTCTTAATATATCCTTTATTTCTCATGCATGTTTAGTATAATGGAAATTATATCAGATAGTTATGAAGGTTCTGAGCTAACATTTAAATGTAGTGGGGAATAGTCCAGTGGTGGGAAAAATTAAGGGTTTATAGCGTCATTTAAGATGAATAAGATAAATTGAAATAAATGAAGCTAAAGTGAGAAAAAGAATATAAAATATGGAGAAAATTATTGGAACTTAAGATCATTATTCTTTGATTCCAACAACATGAGATACCCGATTGCAATAGACAATGGAAAAAGTGTTATTGAGTCCTATATCCCAGAGGATACCTGGCCATGGAAAGATCTATTATTTGAGCCAGAGAAATCTGAGTCCGTTCAGTTTGCTAGTCCTATCCTTTGTGTACCATTAACTAGTTTAAATACTCTCTATCTTCTGCCAATTTGCTAATAATTTGAATTTGCTAATGCAAATTAACCATTTGCTTGAGATTTAGATTTAAAACACAAAGCATTTAGCTTAGTGAACTCATTAGATTGCACCCATGTTCTTACTAGATATTTCTAGCAAGATATTATGATAGGTTGCAGATAGATTTTATACCTCTACATCTTTTATAACTATAACAGAAATGCATAATAAAAACGGAGGTAGGCTCATAGGAAACAGCCATAAGACTATGTGTGGATAAGAGCGCCATAGGAAGACACTGTGATCCTATGACTTGCTGAATGGACGGTATCATTTGCACATCCAAACTACACTTGACAGACTCTGGTGCAATTGACTGTAGCTCAGCAGGTACCATTGAATAGCTTGGGTGCCTTAAATTCATTGCATGTTCAATGTTCAAGGAGTTAATTAAAAAATACTCTCAAGATTTACACATTTTCTCAAAGTAGATCAAAAGAGGGTTTGGAAATACAAATCTAAAGTAAATAAGACCAACTGCTGATTTTTCAATTAGGTTATGTTTCAGGGATACAAAATTACATATTCCTTTCCAATGCAAGTCCCCTGCACTTTTTAAACACAGCGCAACCCATTATTAAGCTATTAATCATCTCTTCCAATTAATTGCTAGAAAATAACCTAGGTTTTAGTGGTAGAGTTGCAATTGAAAAGCTCTTTGAAATTGGCAAGGTAAAGTTACAGGCAGTAGTAATTTGAGAGCATGAGACTATTAGTGGCTGTTTAGAATCTCAATTACTCTAAAGATAGATAATTACAAATAAACAAACTTATTCTCCTACGTAAGTGCTTCTTTTTGGCTTTACAAAATTATGAGTGATTATTTTTCAGCCACTAAATATAATTTCCACGTGAAAAATTGACCTTAACAGTATGAAGTATGGCTACAAGTAAAAGCTGTGCTTTCATTGAAGAGAATAAATGTATTTCCTGAACTCTGGCTGTTAGAGCTAATTGATTTATTGGCTTTCTATATAGTGTACTATTGTCTATGTGCTCTTGGGACTTGGAAGTTCTACAGAGGAGAGCTAAGTTCTACCACATTGATATGACAGTTCAAGCACACCATCCCGTTCTCCAAGTGTGGAGTTTTTTTAAGCATAAAAATGAGAAAGAAAAAGAAAATATCCTTTTTGGATTGAAATTAGCTGAACACTGTTGCATCCTGTGGCTTATGGAATGTGTACTTTAACTGCTTTAATGTTTCTGAGAAGTTAATAGTGCGGGGCTTCTTTTCTTTTTAATCATATTCCTTTCATAGTAAAATATTTATTCAAGCAAATGTAAAGTACTTGTCAAAATATGAGACTATGAAATTCCCATTTTTAGGTTTCTAAAACACAGCAGTGATACAAAATAAAAAGTGATGCATTTTTCTCCAGGGCACATTTTTAAATTCATAAAGTTGCCAAATATATTTTTGTTTATTTCCCTCTTACCTTTCGGTTGCTATATAAATTAGTAAATATAATGAGAGAAGTTTCTCAGTTGCAGTTGATCTCAACATTGGACTCCATAGCATGCTATAAAGAAAAAAAATGTAAAAAATTCAAACCCTGAATGATCCTAACAAGATTTTCCCCTTAATGTGAGGTCTAACTAATATATTTGGTAATTCCTTCAAGAAGAATTTTAGTTCAGGAAGCCAAACAAGGATCCACATTTTATAGCATTGGCACTTGTCAGACAGGCACCAGACGGAAGAGAGTATATATGAAGTGATTCCAGGGTTCAGGCATCTTAGACAACCTGGAGGCATCTGGGCCTTTGATGGGAAATTCTAATCCTTCCCTATTCTAACTTTGTCCTTTACGTAGTTTTTGTTTGGGGTTTAGTTGAAAAGATAGCCTGGTGGATTTTTAATTTTTTTCTGAAAAATTTTCTGAAAATTTTTAATTTTTTACTTTCAAAATATACACACAATGTCATTCTGTGCATAGATGTAATTTATGGATTAGGCACATTTTCCTCAAGGTAGATGCTTTAGGTTGTGATTTGCCAATCACTTTCATGTTTCGTTCCAGTGCAGTGTATCATTAACTCCATGTGTAGGCTACAGTCAAAAACAGGAAAAGATTAGATGATTTCAAAGAAAATCAATACAACAAATTTCTCTTGGTGTCAAAAGAGGTCTGAATAACCTGGGAACTAAGTTGACTGAGGTAAGAAAATAGGATTTTCTCTCTTTCAGACAAGTCATTTTATTGCTGTTCTATCCAATCAGAATTTATTAAGTCACCAATTTTCCCAAATAAACCCTTCTGTATATGTGATTGCTGCCACATTCATTGTATCACAAGTTTGGAGCCAATTGCAACTTCCAAGTTTAAGAGATAAATATCACAAAGGGATTTACAGGTTGAAACTGTCTGAATACAGACTGTACAGGCTTCATTTGATATTGACAGTTTGACAGAGGGGAAGTTTAGAATTCTAAGCAAATTTAGCTTGGCAATGAGAAAAGTCAAAGTTCTTTATGAAATAAGCAATGTTCTTAGCATATTCTGATGTTTTTCTGAATTAACTCTGGAAAGAGTGGGTGTGGGTATGTGGGTTGCCATTGAAGAGTTTGAATGCTGCAACTTGTGGAAGCAACTTCTGAGCAGCCTTAGGAGGAGCTTCCTAGCACCACCAGATGTACCACCCCTCACCCCAAAGAATTTAAATGCTTCATGCAACTAAATTCTCATAAATCACTTAATAGTAAATAATTAACAGGAATGGCAATGTATGCTTGTACAGATCACTACATACCTATGTGATGATTTCCAGGGGCATAGAATGATTACTAATCAGAATTTTGCATAGTGATTGAGCAGGCCAATTTCTATCACTTATTCTGCATTCTGTGTATGTACTGGATCTCGTGGCATAGCCCCACACACTGTCAGTTTAAAAATCAGAGATTATGTGAGAAACCTGCCAGTGATGAAGTGTAATGATGATGCATCATCATCAGTGATGGGAACTCATTCATCAGTGATAATGGATGCTAGTATCCAAATTTGACTCCACTGTTTCCACATTTATTGAGCCTACTACTTGATTGTATTTTACATATCTTTGCAACTGGAGTACCTTTCACTGTGTCCAACACATTTCAGTGTCTAAGTAAATAGTAAGGGCTGAGTGAGTAGATAAATTAATAAGTAAATGTGCATTTCCTTGTGATGAGATAAACACTAAATACAAATTTTGATGGATTATAGATCATCTCTTGTTGGATAGCATTGGTTTATCCTTCCTTCTCCCCCCCCCCCCAATTTCTCCTTCCCCCAGGGAGCTTAAGTTTATTGAGTTACTCCCATCACAATGATCCTGAGGCACACCCAATTCCATCACTCATTCCCAACTTACTTTTAACCTCTCCTTTGTGTTCTCCTTCCCCTCTCTGTTAATTACTTTTATCACAAATAATACCCTGTGACTTGTAAAGTCAAATTCTTCTGAGGATTCTGGACTTTGTATATGTAAGTGAAATATTGCTTCTTTTTTTCTTTATGTCCTTTGCATACTTTAGAGTAATGTCCTTTGTGTATAACACAAGAAGACAGTTAATGCTATGGTTTTGTAACTTGCAAATTAATTAACTTCAAATAATTTTTATTCCTGGGTGTCCATCATATTTACTTGACTTAAGTCTCAGTTGCCCTTAGTTCCTAACACCTCCAAGAGACTTGAATGGACCCAGGGTAAGACTTAAGCTACCCTAGCATTGAAAATGGATAGGCTAAGCACCATAAGGAGTATAATAAGTAAAGATCATGGTAATAGAACAAACTCTGTCATGACCAAAAGGAAGTAACTGAATAAGGACCCTGCTGGGGTTAGGAAAGACTAACCTGGCCTGAGGACTGTGGTCTGGGATATAGAATGAGATGTCCCCAGGAAGAGCCACCTTTTAAGCTTAATATATCTCTTACTGTGTCCATACAAAATAACTAGAAATATTATTAAGAAGTAAATTTAAGATGACTGTTCAAATGGATGAGGGTGAAGGAAAGGAGAAAGTAATACACCCTTAGATGGAACTCTGAACTTAGGCAGATCTCAAAGCAGGATAAGACTTTATCTTTGAGTGTCTCCTAGAGGAACTTACCCTGAAGGAAGGACATTACATCTGTTTATTGTTAATGATAATGTTCAACCACATCTATGTATATTGCTACCCCCAATCCCTCATGATTTCTATGTAACTAATGCTGTGAGACTTGAATAAATGGCAACTCATTATTAACCAGTCTGGTAGCTCTGTTCCCTTCTTCATTCATACATTGCCGTTTGTCCATCATCGGTGGGACAGGGTGGGGAGGTGGCTTGAATACATGAGTTACACACCCATAGTTTTAACTCGCATATCTGTGTCCAGAAGGGTATGCTCTGATTCTCTCACTACTGAAGAACACATATTAGCAAATCCAGAGGTTCAACATTCTTTGGCTCTGTGTGTGTGTGTGCGTGCATACATGAATATACTCAAAAAGCATCAACATCTGTAAAACAAAATCTATTTTCTACCAAAATTAGTATTACTGAGTATTTTTTTCTTTTTCTCTAGTCCCATAAAATTGAAGTACTAAAACCAAAGAAATTAAGAATGAAATTCAAAACAAAAAGCTGTTTAGTTCTTCTGGGCAGAGATATTTACTCTTATCTGGTCTTTCCTCCCAAAGCCTATGATAAGGGCAACTTTCTTTAGGTTTGCAGAGAAGAAGGAGTGTGTCACAGGGAGCCAGTTCACAGGGGAATTTAATGATCACTCTGTACCCAGAGTCCTGCCCTTCCTAAAACTGAGTTTTCCTGTGTATTTTTTCCTATAAAAAACACATCTTGTGGCTATTGGAAAAAATGACAACTTTGCGGACATGAGTCTAACCACCTTCCAACTTGTAGTTTGTTGTCAATAAACTTTGTTCTCTATTAGCCCTTACATCCCTTCATTGATGGATCCCAAATGGCTGTGGAACCAGACCTTCACAGTTACAGTCCTTATCTGACATTGGGTCTCTATAACACTGTACCGCCAGAACCTCCTACACTGCATTAGACTCCAGCTCTAAAAAAAATAATAAAACACATATCTCAGTGTCTACCAGATCAATTTTTCTGATTTGAAGCTCAACTTCAGATCTCTTAGTTAACTATACACTGTTTGCATATATCATGCAGATGAATATCAATTTTGTCAATGAAACAATGGATTAGTCATAATTCACTGTTTTGAGGCTTCTGTCAATCAAACTGAGTGCTCTGATCAAAATTATAGTTTCTTCGGCTTAAATAAATATTAATATGGTGGAGGGAAGTTGACACTGCTGGTGGGATTTGTGTTGATACATTGTATGCCTGAAATTCATCTATGAATGACAATATAAGTCATAGTGCCTTAATAAAAATTAATTAAAATAAACAAACATTAATAATCTTATACACACAAATAAAATATAATCCTATCACCAGAAGTCCAAATTATAGCTGCCTTCAAATGTCCACAGATAATAAGAGAAATGTGACCAACATTTTTGAATTATAGTATTTAAACTATAGGTGAGAGGGTGTAGGATAAAGATATAACTCAAAGATTACTTTTCTCTTTCATTCACCCTGTTCTTGATGGAACATTTCTGGGTGTATGAAAGTCCAGAATGTGAATAGTTTCTAAGGAGCTTAAAGAAGTCTATGGATAAAGGGGGAAAAATACCTTATACCTTGTTAGCTATGGCCAAGATTTAGGTAAAGCTAACAAAAACCTAAAGATATACAAATTTTTACCTAATCATAAAGCTAACAAAATATAAAATAATTACACAGGATGCACAAAGACAATAATAAAAATATCAGGAAAATAATAACTGAGGAAAAAGATTATACATTAGAGTAGCTTGAGGTTTGGTTATGGTATAGTCCTGTAAAAAACATCTACCAGGGAGTGGCTGGGGGATAGCCCCTGAGGCTCTCCCAGTCGCTACTCCGGTTCAGTGGGTCAGTCCTGGGCCGCTCACCCAGCTGGGGCGGCCCAGACCATGACCATGGGCAGATGAAAGAGAAAATGAGGGCCTAGCCAGTTGGTTGATCAGTTACGGTTTATCCCATTCTCTCCATGTGCCTGTTCCAGTTTCTCTGAGCTCCCCATTTCTCCTTTTTCCTCTCTCCCTCAGCACTCTTCCTTCCTAGCTCCTTATTCCTTGATTCCAGCTCTCTGGATTCTCTCCTTCTCCACCCCTACTTGTCTCTCTCCACCTTGCCCTCTGGGCTACACAGTCTAGTAGCAAAATCAACAATAAGAAAGCCCTTCCTGAGGGTCCACCAGGTTCAAAGGAAACAACACCTAGAGGTATTCCAAAGTCCTTCCTGACTGCCCACAGGCAAAATACCTCTTAAGGTGTTTTTCTCCTTTCCTCAGTCCAAACACTCATTAACATATTAATACTAGTTATTTTTGTATGGACACAGTAAAGATATATTGAGGCTTATAGGGCAGCTCTCCTGGCAACATCTTGCCACAGACTCAGACTACAGCACTCAGGCCAGGTTAATCATTCCTAACCCTAGCAGGTTCCAAATCTAGTTATTACTTTTTGGATCATGACAGCATTTGTCCATGACCAAGCACTTAACTTATAGGCACTTTGGCCAGATCCATCTCCATGACAGGGTAGCACATAGCTCACCGCTTGCCCTGGGTCTATCCGGTCCCTCATTGGAACACTGCCTTTGGGGGTGCTAGGAAGTAAGGGCATCTGAGGCTTAGGTCTAGAGAACAGATGCCCAGGAGGAAAATATCATGTAGAGTCAAATGACTGCCAGGTTACAAAAGCATAGCATTTACTGTTGTCTTCCTGTGCCCATACAAAAGGACACGGCTCTGAATAAGCTATATAAAGGACTTAAGAAGAAGAGAAAAACAATATTTACAAGTCAACAGAGCACAAAGAAAGACGTTATAAATAAACACAAAGGAAAGAACAACCCAATATATTAACCTAAACTACCTGAGGCTATGTTATCCTACATAGTCCATTTATTAAAGCATTTTTAAATAGATCTGGAACTCCTAGAGATAATAGACTTGTATAGTAAAGTCTCAGGCTATAAAATCAATACCCAAAAGTCCATGGCTTTCTTATATGCAAATAATGAGAGAGAAGAAAGTGATATGAAAAAAGCAATCCCTTTCACAATCATGCCTCAGAAATCAAGTACCTCGGAATCAGTTTCACTAAGGAGGTGAAGGACCTATACAGAGAAATTGCTAAAGCAATTCTTTGGGAAAAAAAGATGGGGGGGTATCACCTTCCCAACCTTAAACTCTACTACAAAGCGGTAATAATTAAAACATAATGGCACTGGAACAAAGGCAGAGTAGTAGACCAATGGAACAGGGTTGAATATCCTTACACACAACTTCAAACATATGACATTCTAATCTTTGGTAAGGGAGCAAGAAATGTAAAGTGGAGCAAGGAAAGCCTCTTTAACAAATGGTGCTGGAAAACTGGACAGCTATATGCAAAAAAATGGGCTCAGACCTCGACCTAACACCATGCACAAAAGTCAGATTAAAATAGATTAAAAACCTCAACATCAGGGGCTGGAGTGATAGCACAGCTGGTAGGGCATTTGCCTTGCACGTGGCCGATCTGGGTTCGATTCCCAGCATCCCATATGGTTCCCTGAGCACCGCCAGGAGTAATTCCTGAGTGCAGAGCCAGGAGTAACCCCTGCGCATTATCAGGTGTGACCAAAAAAAACAAAAAATAAAAAACAAAAACCTCAACATCAGACCAGAATCCATCAGGTACATTGAAGACAAGGTTGGCAAAACCCTCCACTACATTGAACCTACAGGATCTTCAAAGATTACTTGCCACTGACCAGGCAAGTGGAAACAGAGATAAAAAAAAAAAAATAGGACTATCTTAAAATAAGAAGCTTCTATACCTCTAAAGAAACAGTGACCAGAATACAAAGACAATCCACAGAATGGGAAAGGAAATTCACCCAATATCAATCTAATAAAGTGTTAATATCAAAGATAGACAAGGCACTGGTTGAACTCCACAAGAAGAAAACATCCAACCCCATTAGAAAATGGATCAATGAAATGAACAGAAACTTTCTCAAAGAAGAAACCAGAATGGCTAAGTGGCACATGAGAAAATGCTCTACATCACTAATCATCAGGGAGATGCAGATCAAAACAACAATGAGATATCATCTCACACCACAGAGACTGGCCCACATCCAGAAGAACAAAAGCAACCAGTGTTGGCATGGATGTGGGGAGGAAGGGACTCTCCTTCACTGCTGGTGGGAATGCCAACTGGTTCAGCCCTTTTGGAAAACAGTATGGACGCTTCTCAGAAAATTAGAAATTGAGCTCCCATTTGACCCAACAATACCACTTCTGGGAATATATCCCGGAGAAGCAAAAAAGTATAGTCGAAATGACATCTGCGCATATATATTCATTGCAGCACTGTTTACAATAGCCAGAATCTGGAAAAAACCCGAGTGCCTGAGAACAGATGACTGGTTAAAGAAACTTTGGTACATCTATACAATAGAATACTATGTAACTGTAAGAAAAGATAAAGTCATGAAATTTGCATATAAGTGGATCAACATGGAAAGCATCATGTTAAATGAAATGAGTCAGAAAGAGAGGGACAGACATAGAAAGATTGCACTCGTTTGTGGAATATAAAGTAACAGAATGGGGAGACTAACACACAAGGACAGTAGAGATAAGGACCAGGAGGTTTGCCCTATGGCTTGGAAGCTGGACTCGCATGCTGGAGGAAAAGGCAGCTCAGACAGAGACGGGAACACGAAGTAAAGGGTGCTGGGAGGACCTGCCCGGGTTGGGAGCTGCCGAAAATAGACTATAGACTGAACAGGATGGCCACTCAATACCTCTATTGCAAACCATAATACCCAAAAGGAGAGAGAGAACAAAAGGAAATGCCCTGCCACAGAGGCGGGGTTGGGAGTGGGTGGGTGTGGAGGGGAGGGATACTGAGATCATTGGTGGTGGAGAATGGGCACTGGTGGAGGGATGGGTAACCAATCATTGCATGACTGAGACGCAAACACGAAAGTTTGTAAGTATGCAACAGTACCTTACGCTGATTCACTATTAAAAATAAATAAACAATAAAACAAAATAATAAAAGGGATCAAAGATAGTACAGTGGGTAGGGCACTTGCATTGTACAAGGTTGGCCCACCCAGGTTTGATTCCTTGTGCCAAATGTAGTTTTCCAAAACACCCCAGGAGTGATTCCTGAGGGAAGAGCCAGCAACAAGCCCTGAGCATTGTCATGTATGGCCAAAAAAAAATTATCATCACCATCATCATCATCATCATCATAACTTTTTAACGCTGTGTATCGGTGGGCAGCCTATTGTGTACAGGCTCTCCCATCCATTTCCCATTGCTAGATATGAGTAGTACATATGCCCAGAGGTACATAGAGAATGAACAACTCAACTGATGTCTCCTGAATAAGATGGTCCATGAACTTGAGAAGTTAGGATATTGTCCAGAGAAATGATTATAATTCAGTCATTGTCTGATTTTTATCTTTGTGTTTTATTTGGGAGGCTGGAATTAATGTTAATATCCACATCTTGTAGAAGAGAAAGTAAGAGGAACAAATATCCATGTCTTTAACAGAAAAATACCATTTGTACCCTGAACATTAAGTCTTTGCCCACATATCCCCTTTTCCTTAAGCTAGGTGGTTTTAAAATTCAAATTCATAAAACTTTGGAAGGAGGAGCAGGGGGGCCATACCAAGGGGTACTCAGTGCTTACTCCTGGCTGTATAGTCAGTTATCAGTTCTGTCAGTACTGGGGACAACGTAGGGGTTGGGGATTGAACCTAAGTCAGCCAGGTGCAGGCAAGCTCCCTACCCTCTGTTCCATGGCCTCATAAATATTTTAAAATTTGAATAAAGGAAATTATATATCTTAAAAATTTAAATTTCACCAAATTTCACATATTTCCTTAATTCAACTGAAGATAGATAAAATGAATATTTAGAAAATTCTATTTCATTTCCTGTCCTTCAATGCAAAGAAAAATAGCAATCATGTGCATAAATGGCTACTGCTACCTTCCTAGAATTCTTATGTGTTATTAAGTCCTTTACAATATCTGATGCCCAACTGAGTACTTCCTTTTACCATTAACTCCTTAAACCATGAATATTTAACGCAAACAAAGTTTAAACCCCTGACTCTTTTCACAGTTAGTATCTATAATCCTTTTTTCCAGACTAGGCATTTCTAAATCATGTTAAATCTTTCATCTTCCTCTGGTCAATTTCAAGGTTTTTATTGAATCAAATGCAGTCTTTTTTTATACCAGCTTCTTTTGCTTTTTAGACACTTCTACTGGCTTAGCAAAAGCTGTTCAAATTAAGTGATTATCCTATGTGTGGTACATTGACTTAAGCATTCCTTATTTTTAGACATCAACCTCTAAGTGAGTCAGATATTTATCTATGTATCATTAATGCATAGAATTAAAATTTATCTTAAAATATTGAGAGCACATTTCTTCTTTTCTGTACATTGAAAACATTTAATTTTTTCATATTAACAAATACACTTAGCTCCACTTATAATAATCCTAAAAGCTCAAATGTTAATAAATAATTCTGTAATTAGATATTATATTTTCTTTTGTAACATTGCTAAAAGAATATAGAAAAAACAATAAAGTTGAACTGAAAGTGCAATTATTCTATACTAGGTTTTTTTCCTACTTTTAATGACTTTATTTCCAAAGAGTTGTAAAAGATTGTGTAGTCAACTTTATTTATTTCCCTTAAATTGTAAAACCAAAGACAAGGTAAAGAGGAAGAGCAGTTAACCTCTGGTGACCAAAGGTGCACTTGATCTGTTATTTTGTATTCTATACTCTTCAAAAGAGCAATATAAACAGAATTATTTATGCCCAGCAAAATGTTGCTTAATTACTTATGCACCACTGTTTGCTTGTATTTTAAGCTCTCTCTACCACCCACAGGCAGACGTTAAACAGCTGCTAAAAGCTAGCTTTAGTCTTGCCTGTTTGAAATTAGCATACTTGAGCTTTGAAAAAACTTTGTTACCAATTTACATATGCATAGAGACTGATATTTAGACTCACCATATGATATGTCCCTCAAGAGCTTTTCTTATTGCCTCCATCCTCAGGTCTCAACCTAGAGACTGTAAATCTAGCAGGTGATTAATTCTATACCCTTGAGAAACTAGCAATTAGCACTTGCAACCAGTAAAAAATTGTCATTTCAAAACCCTGTTTACTATGCCCATGTATTTTCTATGAACTCACAGTTAACTCTAAATAGATGTGTATGGCAATAGATCTGGAGACATTTCTGTCTCTTTTTGTAAAATATAATATTGCTACCAGCTAATCAACCTATTAAATATATATAATTGACAATTCTTTTTTAAATATAAAATAGCAAGATGTAGCAAGCATGGAAACACTATACATGATGTCTTATGTTACTAAACCTTAATCAGTTCATTTCAACATGATGACTTTGTAGGGTTTACCTGTTCTGTGTCAATTCTTATCTCTGATAGCTGAAATTACCGTATTTCCAGATGTTCTTATGCATTATTGAGGTCTTCTGCAGTAGATGCTGGAAAAGGTAAGATAAGGTTTTATTTCTTTGTAGTAGTCACAACACTGAGATCAAAGACGGTAAAGTGCAGTGCTTAGTATTGAAAACTATGATGAACCTAACATTTATTTTCAAGCCACAAACCTATCCTAAAAACTGCTCATCAATCTTTAGTTAACCATTTTGAGTCAATCAGTCAGTCAAGCCAGGGAACATTTTGAAAGGCTCAAAAGCACATATTGAAACACACAATAAATTAGTGCTAATGATGCATGTGCATAACACAAGTTTTAGATTAAACCTATATGTTGGAAGCTCTATCTTGTGAGACAGCAATGAAGATAAAGAAAGGAGTGACATGTTGTTGAATTTATTGAGTAACTTGCATTGAACAATTCACTTTGGCCAGGTTTAAGAATCTGTCAACAGAATTTACACACACATGCACATATTTTTGAAATGGTTTCTGATAAAAATCTGCCAGTTCTCTGGAGAGTGCTAACTGAAGTGAAAACAGAGTAATTCCATTTTTCTGAAATGTTTTCAGTTCAGTTCAAGGGAAGGAAGATAGGTGAAAATAGCTAACATGCAAGCTACCCATAGTGTGTTAACTTACTGTAAGCAAAACATTTCATTTTGAATTATATGTTACACATTTTTATGATTGCAAGAGTCAAAAAATGCCATTGAGGACATATTAATTCCTATATTCAGAATTCTCCAGTTAACAGATAGGATTACTGAAACAAAAATACATATTAAAAATCCAGAAAACATGCAGGAATAATTTCATTCCCAATATTGGAACACTAAGACCGATCAGCAGACCTTCTTTATTCAGAAGTGCAAAGTTAGGAACAAATGTAGAATGATCTCAGAGAAAAGTGGGCCTTATCCCTCAAGTTTTGCAGTCATTAGATGGTCTGCTAAAAATGCCTGCTAGACTTTCAACTAATTACATCATCGGATCATCATACTGTTAAAATCAGTTGCTGGGCACTTGTATACAACTAAATCTCTGCTTCTAATTACTATTTTAGTCTCTTTTTCCTTGTGACATGTTGGTGATAGATCATTATTTTTTCAGCAATTTGTTCGCATTTATATGCAATATAATTGGATCTGATTAATTATTATGATTAATGACTGCAGAATTTCCTTGCAAAGCTATTAATACTGGTAGTATCAAATGAAAGACATGGACAAATTAAAGCCAATGGATTCCTGTTGCTCAGACTTACAGTTTCTGGGCTGAAGTAACCCTTTGCTGGTACCAGAAAACAGAAAGTGGCTGCAAACCAGACCTCTTTGAATGGCACTCATAATATATGAAATGTTTAAATGCGTTGGGCTTGTTTAGGTGCATTATAAATGAGAAATCTGGCAGGTCTGTGTTCAAAAAGAACACATAGTGTTATTGATTTGAAATTCGTGAGAAAATGTGTAGCATTCAAAATATGTAGAGAGCTATTAAGAAATAATTGTCTCAAAAGATATTTATAATTTCTCGATTTTCCTGGACAAATATGGTATAAGTCACTTAGTTAACATCTATTAAATGTCAGATTACAACATTTCTAAAGAATATATTTATGTAGAGTGTGTTTTGTATTTTAAATTATATTCTAGCTTAGAAGTAGGATATTACATGTAAAAAAAGCAAACAATGACTGAGTAGCTTAGGGGATCGACTTTCCTGTTTCCTCTGGGACCTGACTTTAAATCTGGCTTTGAGCAAACTGAAGAAAAATCATTTCAATCTTATGGCAGCAGCAAATAAAAAAATCAGATAGTTTGAGTTTCCTGAAGGTAGCAGTAAGATTTTTTTGCTTTATAAAATGTCCAGAATTCTGGAATTTTTGGAAATAATTGGCTTTAGAGGATGCATGCCTGATTATAAATTGAAAAATACAAAAGATGTTGAGTATAATTTGCATCTGTCATAAACAGTTCCAGCCCTGCTCATAGCATGAGTCTTAACAGGGGGGCATGAAGTCTTGAATCTTGCTGAGGAAATGGATTCATTTTGATACACTCAGAATTCATAGTGGAGACTGCTTTAATGTTAAGATTCATAAAAAGAAAGAAATTAAATACAACCTTTTGGTTAGAACTGGATAAAAGTATCTGAAAATGTTCAATATAAAGAAGGCAAGCTAAAAAAATCATTATATTCAGGTGAATAGCTAAATACTTAAAGCAGTGGACTCGAGTCCTTTTAGTTTAAGCATTTGGGGAATTTATGCGCAGCTTTATTATCTACTTCATATATTAGGATTTGTCCTTCATTTATTGTAGAAATGCTTAAAAATATGTAAGTACAACTCAAATTCTTCTCACCCCTAACAGAATAAATAATTTGACTTCTTAGAGATCTTAGATAAGCCATGAGCACTGCCCATTCCCCTGCCGAATGGCTTTGTATAAATTATTTATATAAGGATAATGCTAGTTTTTCTAGAGTATAAAAATGGGATTAATGTCTAGATCAACACTGAAGCCATTTTCAGGGACCTCTGATATATATAAACTATGTTCACAGGAAATAATTTAGAAATTAGAGCTGGCCTTCTCCCCAGGTGACAGTGGGAGTCATGGAGAAAGGGAGAGATTCTGATAAAGGATTTTATTTCTTTCCTAAGTAAGCATCACCACTCAAAAGAGAGAGGAAATTCAAAAACCTGATAAATAATTGGGAGTGTTCACAATTACTAGTATGAGAAAGGTAGTTAAATAATTAGTAACAGGGGTGGTGACATTTTTAAATATGTTTTGTATGAACTTCCATTAAAATAGTTTTAAAGTATATTTTGTTGAGAAGTAAAATATAAAAAAATAATCAATTACACTATCCTGGATATCAATAAAATATTCTTTGGCAAGAGTGTTTCCAGTAATTGTGGATAAAGGTAGCAGTGAGATTTTTGCTCTATGAAGCGTTCATTATTCTGGGCTTTAGGGGACCTTTCATTATAAGAGAATATACTTCAGTTCACATCTTAGCTGATTTTATGCAGTCACTTTAGACTTACTGGAAATTTTATAATTTGTCAAAAAAGAGTATGTCCTTGTAGGAATATGCATCTATGTGTTTTATACAGTTCTGTAAGAGACTCTTCAAATATAATAGCTTTATTGTCGATAAAAATTAATAGAAATCATAGGATTGTGTCTGTTATGTGCAATGAAAGGACTACTTAATAGATGCTAATTTTCACTTTAGTCAAACTAAGTAAGAGTCTGATTAACATCAGTTACTTTTATCTTACCATTTTAGATACTTGGTGTATTGATCACTTCTTTAACTATGTTAAGTTTAAATAATCATCCAACAAAGTAACAGAGACTAATAAGAAGTCCTATATTTAAGACTAAGCATCTAAATATGCTGCATCAACTCAGTGCACACTCTAAAGGACAGTAACTCTAGAAAAGGCTCCTGGGCATGTAATCGTCTAAAGTCTAACGTCCTAAACTATGAGTTATTACCAAATCCACACAAGGTCATATAAGTAAATGAGAGTATTGTAAAACATTTCAGAGCTGTAAAATAAATGTCTTTATTGTTTATAATCAATTTTTGATTTGAATACTTTTTTCACCCATATGCCAGATTGCATATAAAGGTCTTTGATAAAAAGATATTGCAAGTGGAAAAAGTTTAAGAAAAGTCTTGCTGTCAACATTCTGTTCTAATTCAATTCTCTCTCTCTCTCTCTCTCTCTCTCTCTCTCTCTCTCTCTCTCTCTCTCTCTCTCTCTCTTTCTGTGTATGTGTTTGGTTTGGGGGCCACACTGGTGATGCTCAAGACTTGCTTTGATTCTGTGTTCAGAGTTCACTCCTGGAGGTACTTAGTATGTCAGGGATCAAACCAGGGCCAGTCAATCATGAACAAGGCAGACACCTTAAACTCTATACTATTTCTCCAGTTCTTCTAGTTCCATTCTAATGCCAAGGTCCTACACAGACAATCCAAGGCTCTGAGCAAATCTGGTCCATCCAAAACTTACTGAAAATGAGAAAACTTGGCATATCAAATTGAATGACTGCTGTGACAGAATATAGGACACCCCTTCTTGGATAGAAGGCCTAGATTCTCCCACATAAACACATAAAATGCAGGCAGAGTATAAAATAAAGAATGGCTGAAATAGATGCGTTTCAATGGGTAATACTCTATTCTTTAAAATCTAATTTATGACTTTCATGCAACCTTTGCCACCACAAAGTAAAGAAACTAAGATTATGTGGAGCTGCTTGTGTTTCCCCTGGATCTCTTGTCACACTGAGCTAGTCATGGCCATACAATTTGTTTGTAGTTGAAACATAGAGTATTTCACCCAGAGATTTTACACTTTTTAAAGATCATTATGCTCATCTTCATAATTGTCTTGATAGAAAAATAAGACTCAGAGAAGAGAGGTAGTTAAGCAGTGTCATACACTTAATAATTGACAGGATTCAAGAGACACCAAAATTTCTTGACTCTCAATCAATAGCCCATTCCAATATACCAGTTTAACATTTTTATCAAATGTTAAATCATTTTATTTTGTTATAATTATTACAGTGAAATTTGTGTAAAAAAAGGATAGCCAAATAACATGCATTTTTCATGTATAATTTTTTGTAATTCTTTAATATATCACTTCTAAAGCTATTGGCAAATTTCTTAACGTTTTAAGAGACAAAACAATTTAATCATTTGGCAACAGCCAATGACACTGCTATGAAATCCCAACATATTATATCTCAGCTCCTAAATTCTCTACATATGCAATATATCCTTGGAATAAAGAGATGCATTCTCTTGTGTATTCAACAAAATCATGTTTGTTATGAATTTGGAATATTTCAAGAGAAAATTCTATAAATATTACATTTGAGGAACTCCAGTATTGCCTGTGAATTGTGGCAATCAGAACTTATCAGAACATCAATTTGTGAACTTCATTCTTATTCAAATGCTAGTTTCAGCTAATATTTTGGTGAAATCTTAATCTGAGTCATATTATACTTGCTAAAATTTCTGTTTAGAAACAAAATAAGTTTTTCAATATTCCGCTTTAGAGTAAACATTACAGCAAAAAAAAAAATGGGCAAGAGTGTGGGACCATGTTGGAGGAATCTTGACACTGGTGGAGAGATTGGTATAGCAACATTGTAAGTATAAAATAATGATTTAAATACTATCACAAGCTATGATACCTCAATGAATATTGATTTGGAAAATGAAAATAAGAAGCAATCTTTTCTAAAGTAAAATTTATACTTATAAATAAAAACCACTGAGAGTTATTTTATAACTGAAGAAAATATTTGTTCTTCTCGCCAAGCTAAGTGAAAGAAGGTGCCTTTGTACATTCATGATCGTGAATCACGAAATCCCGTTGATCATCGAATTACTCGAGCGGTCTCAGTAACCTCTCCATTGGTCCTATCCCTGAGATTTTTAGAAGCCTCTCTCCACTCAACCTTCCCAACAATGCCGCATTGGAGGCTCTTTCAGGGTCAGCGGAATGAGATCCAGCTTGTTACTGGCTTTGCATATGAATACACCATGGGAAGCTTGCAAGGCTGTCCCATGTGGGCAGGAAACTCTCAGTGGCTTGCTAGTTTCTCCCAGAGGGAGAAATAGGTTATAAGACATAGTGGGGTGAAGCAGCCTCTCGCTTCTGAGAGCTTGCTTTTAATGTTGTCCGTTGATGGGATTACACACACCTGGGTTCCTCTGCCGGTACCTTCATGCGTGAGGCTTGTCTGAACATGTGGAGAGGGGCCTTGAGCATGGCTGTGGCTGGGTTCCAGAGGTCTTGGGCCGCCAGGAGCTCTGCTCGGGGCGGGGAGGGAAGCTGGAACCCATCCCCTCTAAGGCGCCCCAGGGAAGACAACCACGAGTGCAGGCAAGAGACTGTCTTGTACATTCATTCTAGGAAATATTGCAAGAATTTTAAATTTTTCAGTTCCTTATTTGTAACAATTTCCTGCTTGAGTGTTCATGTTCTATATAAGAATTATTTAGTGATAGAATCTCAGACCAATGGAATGGAATTGAAGGCTAGGGACAATTCTTTAGGTTTATACCTAGCTCATCTTTGACAAAGGAGCTATGAGTATGAAGTGGAGCAAAAAAATTCTCTTTAATATAGAGTCTTTGGGAAACTGTTAGTCACGCGTAAAAAATGAACTGAAACCACTATGTCACACCATGCACATAAATCAGTTCTAAAAAAGGATTAAAGACCTCATTATTATACCAGATTTCATAATTTACATTGAAGAAAAATAAGCAGAAGTCTGACTGACTGTAGAGGCATCTTCAATGATTCAATGCCATTGGCCAAGCAAATAACCCAAAGATAAAGAAGTGGGACATCATAAAATTAAGAACCTTCTCCAATACAAAAGAAACAATGAACAGAATGTAAAGAACTCACAAACTGGGAGAAAACATTTGCCACAATTCATCTGACAAAAGATTAATACGCAAGATATATGAAGTGCTTGTAAAATAGACAATCCTTCTCTCCACACCGCTGAGTCAAACCCATCAAAAAACTGGAGAAAAGATGAACATAAATTTCCTCAAGGAATACAAAGGAATGACCAACAAGTTTCGAAGGTCTGCTCTGCATCACTTGTCATCAAGGAAACGTAAATCAAGCAAACCGTTACCACCTAACACTAGTTGAGACTGACTCACAACAACAAAAAACCCAAAACAATCAGTGATGGTGTGGATGTGGAGACAATTAAACCATCATCCACTGCTGGTGGCAATGTTCGGTTCATCCAGTTTAGAAAAGCATTGTGGACATTCCCAAAAAACTAAAAATTGAGCTTCCATATGCTTAATTCCACTTTTATTATTTACTCCTACGGTCCAAAAATTCTAATCAGATAAGACACCTGCACTTCTAGTTTCATTGAAACACCGTTTCCAATATACAAATCCAGAAACAAGGCTGGAGGGATAGTATAGGAGGTAAGACATATGACTTGCATGTGCCCAACCTCCCAACCTGGGATAAATACCCAATCCCCCATATTGTCTCCCCAGTACTTCCAGGAGTATTCCCTGAGCACAGAGCCAGGAATAAGCTCTGAGCACTTCTGTCCTCTGTGTATACTGACCACCCCTCAGCCCCAGAAACTCCCTACACCCCCCCCCACACACACACACTTCAAAAAGAATCTGGAAACAACTCCATTGTTCAAGAATAAATAACTAAATAAAAAAATTATGTTACATATACACAATGGAATATACTGGGTTCCAAGAAAAAACAAAATCATGCAATTTGTTGCTGTGTTTCTATGTAGATGGATCTGGAGAATATCATTTTGAGTGAATAAAATCAAAGGAAAGAAACACATGTAGAATATAAAGAAGCACAGTAAGGGAATAAAAAATGATCAAAAGTAACAGAATCTGAGAATTGGTCTACTCACTGAGTTCACCATGCTGTGAGGTGGAAGGGTGGAAATGAGGGGGAGAAACTCTGAGAGAATGGTGGAGGGAAACTGAAATTCCGGTAAGGTCTGGTGTTGGAACATCACATGCATTGTACCCTATTGTTGACTCTACTGTAAATCACAGTGACCAATTTTTTTTTCTCTACAAATAATTAGTAGACAGGATAGTTTTGTTTTTGTTTTTTACCCTACACATAAATGTTTTTGATTGCTTATTTATGCTCCCAGATAACAAAGCAAAAAATAGAAAATCAGGTTATTGAACCATAAAACAACCAAATGTATTGCTGTTCTCCAGTACATTTTGCTTTGATATATTTAAGTATTTTGTTGTTTTATATGCCTATAGTCTAGAAGAATACTAGCAGTAAGGACACATCTTTTCAGATAAAATTTTTCACAACAAAAATTTTAATGGAAATTATACTAAAGTTAGACAGAAATTATTGTCTTAAGTCTAACTTTTCCTAATAAACATTGGTTATAGGACATCATAAAAAAAGTGAATCATTCAACAGAATAGAAACTGGGCATTCTGGAAAGCAACTAACTCAGCTCCAGGATGCAGGACTGGGACACCTCCAGACTGCAGGGGGGCACTGAAGTGGGTTGGCGCCAGCCCAGCCTCCAGGTCGCCCCAGCTGCCGGAAGTCATGCCCTCGACTCACCCTCAGAGCCATCTTGCCACATTCAACAGAGAAGAAACCGGGCGTTCGGTAAGCAATGCAGCCAGAGAATGCTTCGGAACTCAGACCCGGCCAGCCACACCGGGGAGCCAGACAGAGGAGGTACAACCGGTACACCTTCTCCAGATGGAGCCCTGGCGACAATGAGCAGCAACTAATATGGCTCCGGGATGCGGGACTGGGACAGCCGAAAAATGAAAACATACAATCTATTGATGACATCCGACATGTCTGACTGTTGGAGGAAAACCTCCAAATAATAATAGTGAGATCCCTGTTGAAAATTGAATGTAATCAAAGTAAGGAAAGAGTAAAGTGAAAAATGTCTGCAACGCAGGCAGAGGGGGAGTGGGAGGGGGGTATGTGGGGGTTTGGTGGTGGATCAAATATAAAAACTTTGTAACTGTATCTCACGCTGATTCAATAAAAAATAAAATTAAAAAAATAAATAAATTTAAAAATTTTTTTAAAAAGTGAATCATTTGAGTTTTTGAATGGCTACAGATATGCTGCTGAATACCCTTCATTTAAAAAATAAAATAAAATCCTCAATGATGCACTCACATTAGCAATTCAAGTTTTTAAGACAATGCGCAAAGTTCATGGGTCTGATCTCAAAGAAGCCACAAATGACACACTTCACTTGTATCACTTGTATCACTTGTAATCCCGTTGATCTTTGATTTGCTCGAGCAGGTGCCAGTAACATCTCCATTTGTCCCTGTCGCGAGCTAGTGTAGCCCAATGATACCTGCTTGCTCCAGGAGCAGAAAGAACCTCAAATCGTTCACTTAGAGATTTGATGAAGAAATCTGACCATCTAGTTGGTGGGAGGCAACGAGGTCTTCTGACGTCCAATGGAATCCAGTCTGTAACAGCTCTAGTCCAGCAGTCGTCTCTGAATCGCATTACATGACCAGCCCATTTGATTTTTGATGCCTTGGCAAACGAGACAGTATCCCTGATTTTTGACCATCGATGGAGGTGAGAACTCCAGATTCCTTCTCTCACTTGAGTGAGACGTGATATTCCCAGCATAGCTCTTTTGATTCCTCTTTGGGATACCCTAATAGCATTCTCATCCTGCTTGCGTAGGGCCCAGGTCTCTGAGGCATATGTTAGTGCAGGAAGAACAGTGGAATTGAAAAGATGTGCCCAGAGTCGGAGGTTCTTCATTCTCTTAACCACCTCTTTGACGCTCTTGAATGCATTCCACGCTGCTCTCTTCGTCCTGCGCAGTTCTGGCACCAAGTCATTCCTCATGTTGATTTCTCGACCCAGGTATACATAGCTGCTGCATTTGGAGATGTTCATTCCATTGAGAGCAAATGGAGCTTCAGGGACCAGTTCGTTTTTCATGAACATCATCTTGTTGAAATTCAGCTGCAATCTGACCTTTCCACACTTTCGGTCGACGACCAGCATTTGTGCCGCTTGGCTAATGTTTGGCATTATGAGAACAATGTCATCAGTGAAGCAGAGGTCATGTAGTTGGCGACCATCTATCTTCACTCCCATTCCTTCTCATTCCAGTCGTCGCATGATGTTCTCAAGGGCAGCACTGAAGAGTTTTGGTAAAATGGTATCACCTTGCCACACCCCTCTCTTTACATCAATGATAACTTCCTTGTAGAATGGTGAGATCCTGGTGGTGAATCCACAATACAGCTCGTGGAGGATTTTGATATACTGAGTTTGAATGCCCTGTTTGACAAAGGCTTCGATGACCGCCTCAGTCTCAACAGAATCGAAGGCCTTCTTTAAGTCGATGAACATTAGACAGAGCGGCATCTTGAACTCTCGAGAAACTTCAATGAGCCCCCCAATATGGCAGCATTAAATGACACACAATTGTAAAAAAAAAACCTTATACTCACTAGCTAAAAATCCATACATTAAGATATTATAAATACAACCCACTAAGGAGCATCTCTGGTTATATGGCTTTCACACTTTTGCTTATGCTTATATTTAGGGAATAACATTGATTTGCCATTTTATTGTGAGTAGTTGTCCTGTATTCCAGCTCTGTTGCTGTGGAATTATGATTTAAGCCTGTTTTAAAATCTGATTTCAAAATATGGCTGTTTGTCTTCTATTTTTGAACTTACATGCTTGCCTATGTTTAGGTATATCAAAACCAGCTGAGGTCAGTTTACTTGCTGCTGAGAGATCATCGTTGCAAAGAAATCAGAAAGCCAGAAAGTTAAATGAAGAAAGCTGTGAAACATATTAGTTGAGAAGTAAAGAATCAGAGAAATAGGAAAATACGATTTAGCTGTGAGCAAGAGGGAAAATAATAATCACTGTCACTGTCATCCCATTGCTCATCAATTTGTTCAAGCGGGCACCAGTAACGTCTCCATTATGAGACTTTGTTACTGTTTTTGGCATATCAAATACACAATGGGTAGCTTGCTAGGCTCTGCCATGCAGACAAGATACTCTCGGTAGCGAAGCGGAGGAATCAAACCTGGGTTGGCCCCATGCAATGGCAAATGCCCTACCCACAGTGCTATTGCTTCAGCCGGTATAAGGTGATAAATAAGAATTTTGTGTGATAACACAATAAGATGCAATTTATTCTGGAAATTAATAATACTTATCAAATGAACTAATGACTTATATCAGGAAATGCATTAATAAGCTTTAGTTGTTTTTGTTTGTTTGTTTTGGGGCCACACTTGGCTATGCTCAAGGCTTACTGTTGTCTCTCAACTCAGGATTCACTCCTGGGAGGCTTAGAGGGTCATATATGGTGCCAGAACTTGAACCCTCATCTGTTACATATTAGGCAAACACATTACCTGCTTTACTTCTTTCTGGCTACCAAATTTTACATTTTCATCAACAAAATTTTACATTTTCATCAACGATGTGCATGAAGCTCATAAAACTAGAGGATGATAATCTCTCTATATCTTTTTTTTCTGGGGGGGGCAATATAGAGGGCATAGGACGAGCTACACCTGACTATACTACCCTTCCTTCTCCCTCCCTCCCTCCCTCCCTCCCTCCCTCCCTCCCTTCCTTCCTTCCTTCCTTCCTTCCTTCCTTCCTTCCTTCCTTCCTTCCTTCCTTCCTTCCTTCCTTCCTTCCTTCCTTCCTTCCTTCCTTCCTTCTTCCTTTTTTCCTTCCTTCCTTCTTCCCTCCCTCCCTTCCTTCCTTCCTTCCTTCCTCCCTTCTTCCCTTCCTCCCTTCTAGTCTCTTTTTCTTTCTCAACAGGGAAGACCAGGAAAGATATTGGTGCAGAGCCAGCACCACCAGGTGTGCACCTACCTTCCTTCCCTGAATCAAATAAGACGCGCCGGATCAATGTTTTTCCAGTTGTATCCCTAGAGCTCAAAGTCAGTTGTCATTTGTATATATCTATTTAACAATATTTAACAATGACTTTCTGAAAATGTAAAAAGAGTCCTGACTTTGCAATTATTGGTGTAAATAGTTCTTCAATGACTGATTGCAATCTGCCAATATAATGCAACTAAATGCAAAGCTGGGCAGAGATGCATACAACTGGGTCACCTCTGTCAGTGTGGCTGGCCCTGGCACACCACATCAAGCACATCAGAGAGTTTGGGAAGGTCACACTTCACTAGGCCAACTCTTCATGAGAACGGTGCTCTTCAAGGGGCTGGAAAGGAGCAGGGGATTTGTCTTGCATGAACTTAGGTTCTGTCCCTTGCACCTCATATGATTCCCTAAGTCAGGCAGGATTAAGCCTTGAGCAGAGCTGGGTGTGGCCCCAAACGCCCTCCCTCAAACGAACATATTTTTGCCTTTATCTCTGTGATATTTATAAATTACTAAATACAATAAATATTGTGACTTGATCATTGTTAGACCTATAGGAAGTTAATCATTCATATTCAAAAGAGTGAATTGATAATTTGCAATATGTGTTAGACTGCATTCTGTGATATGCCTTGTCCAAAACAGAGGGAAAAACAAAAGGGGAAATTATCATTTTAAAATTAAATATTCAGACTAGAAGACCTGTTATATTTATATTAAACTTTATTTTAAATTTCATGAGAAATTTTGGCAAATGTTCTCTGTTACTTTTAGAATCAAGTAAAAAGTGTGACTTTATTTTAGCTTCATGAAAGTGTTTTCATTATCAAAGACTCAAAGGTAATTAAAACACAGAATAGCTAATAACTCATGAACATAGTCTAGTACTATTAGAAAATAGTGTACATTATTAGGTATAAGAAATGTTAAATAATCATAGTGGCTCTAAAGCTACAGTAATTTCCTAAATTAACATTAACACCAATATTATATGAAATATTTTATCTAATGGCTTTTTCTTTTCTTTTTTTTTTCTTTTTGGGTCACATTCGGCGATGCACAGGGGTTACTCCTGGCTCTACACTCAGGAATTACTCCTGGCGGTGCTCAGGGGACCATATGGGATGCTGGGAATTGAACTCGGGTTGGCCGAGTGCAAGGAAAACGCACTACCCACTGTGCTATCACTCCAGCCCTGGCTTTTTATTTTCTTAGTTTAGCAACATTCCTATTTAGTCTTCAAATGTATAAATGAAATACTTCAGAATCTGAGTAACACTGCTCTGTAGTCGCTCTGGGTTTCTGTGACTTCTATGTATTAATGCACAAATAGGGTCTTGAAGAAACACACTTATCCAGATTTTTAAAAACAAGACTTTATATAAAAAATAAAGTGTGTAGCCATTGTTCTCTATGCCAGACCTAACAATTTTCAGCCAAGAAAATAGTCATTATCATATCAATTGTTGATGATCATTTACAATTTAAATTTTTAACTTCTGAGTCAAAATTCCATCACTAAAAAAATTTACTACCTTAAAGAATATATAGTAGTATGAGCCTTTTTAAAAAATTGAAATGTAAAGATTAGAGGTTTGAAATCTCCACATTCATGTTATATTTCCTCAGTCTCAGGATCTCAGGTGGGGCAAATAGTTTTTAAAAATAATAATGAACAAACAAAAATGTAGCAACCTTAACAAAATATGCTTAAATTTTTCTAATAAAATATAGTTACTATTTTTATTTGTTGATGTCCTTCAAAAATATTATGTTCATCAATTTTGTTTATGTATAAATTTCTATTTATCAAATCTACAGCATAGATATGTGGAATACTGACTCTGAAATGGCCAATAGGGTTTAAATATTATACTGGCAGCCAAACTGACATTTTATTTGGCATCAAAAGTGATCTTCCTATTCCTCCTCAATGGAAATCACAATTTATCAGGCATGCCAAGGGACTATAGTTTTATATCAATAGAATGATATGATTCTTTAGAAAAAAGTCACAAAACTATTCATTGAAAACTTTGAAATTAACTAGGATTTCATTGTAAATTTTCAGAAAAAAGAAATTAAACAAACTGGGCTGGAGCGATAGCACAGCACTAGGGCGTTTGTCTTGCACGCAGCTGACCCGGATTCAATTCCTCTGCCACTCTCGGAGAGCCTGGCAAGCTACCAAGAGTATCTTGCCTGCATGGCAGAGCCTGGCAAGCTACCCGTGGTGTATTCAATATGCCAAGAACAGTAACAAGTCTCATAATGGAGACGTTACTGGTGCCCGCTCGAGCAAATTGATGAACAATGGGATGACAGTAATACAGTGAACAAATAGAACTGAACTGATGAGGTGACCATTAAACGCTGATACAAACATAGGAATTCAATCAGGATGTGTGACTAGAAATTTGCTTACCTAGTCTAATTGAATTGCACATAAATTCTTTGCTATTTAATGTCCCCCCAATATTTAAAAATAAGAAAATGCCCAGAAACTTATGTGAAACATGAGAAAACTCACGTCACTTTTTTAAAAAAATAAAAACAAAATACACAAGCAATTAAAACTTAAAAATTATAAAATAATCAGCACCTTTGTAAGTTACTTTTGCTTTGACATAATTTTTTTGACATAATTTTTTATTGGACACTCATGCCTTATCTTGGTTGTACTAAATCAGTTTTGCTTCTTTGAATAACTATAAATTTAGAGATTAATATTTTTGATACTTAAGCATATCTATAATGTACCTAATAAATAGAATGTGTGTTTGCTAGTGGTAGGAAAAAATGAGGAAACTCATTACACCATAAAATTTTGAGGTACAAAATTGAAAACATTTTTTTGTTTACCTTTATTTAATGTTTTCAAAAGGATTTCTTTATAATGAAGGCAGATTCTCTAAATGAGAAATCAGCAAAGACATCAGTTTGAAAATGTAATTTGGAAGGTGCTAGTAGGAAAAGCATGAATGAGGTTCATAATCTGTTAGTGCCTTGTATTGTATTAGCAAAATACCATATCATCAATCTCCTTTCTTTTCCTATGTCTGACTCTGCCACCTTCTTGGCTTGCACACCCGGAGCAGCATAATTATAGGCATGTAACATATGCATTGTGACTTTGAAGGTATGGAATTTAAATTACTTCAGTACATAAATCACCCTTAGCCTATAAGTCCATATTACTGTGCAAATGAGGAAAAACCTAGTTCTTGTTTACCATACTTTCTAAAACTTTAAAAAAAAACAGTACATTGCATAATTATTGGATTTGTAAAAACATGCTTTGATCAAATGAAATAGGCATTTAGTTTGTTCAAAGCTACTTTCCATAATCCATTACACAGCATAAATTTCACATAACTGCTCACATTGCAACTTATAAATATAACCACGTATTTTTTCTTCACTTTAACATTGAAGAAAAAAGTGATTAAAGATATAGTGTGCAAATTTCTTTCACTTACAGTTCTTCGTTCATCTGAGGTAAAATAAAAACCAAAAAAAACCCTAAAATTATAAATGTTAACACGAAAGCTTGCAGCAAATCTGCACATCTGACATAATTTTTCTCTTTATTTCTGCATTTTAAAAACAAGACATAAAAAGGTTGTATAACTGGTAAATTTTAAAAATTCAATAAGATGTAAATACACAGTATACTATCCTTCCAATACCTGAAATAGACATCCATTATATACAAAAACCTAACACAAATAGAAGCCCAAAGTCTAATCTTATCCCAAATTAAGATAAGGGAAGCTTGCAGAACATCATTTTGACTTTAATTATTATCTTCTGAAAAGCAGTGCAATATTCTGTGGGGCATGCACAACTAAGGAAGATTAGAGTCCAGTGAGAGGTTCCATTTATTTTTTCATCCCAATTTAAAAGATGAAAATATTTAAGAGTTTTGATAAAAGAATATAACCTAAACCAATGAATATATATTATCTTTTATCATACAATTTTGATGATACAGGCTCATTCATTTTTAAGCCCAGGTCCTTTAGTATTTTATTTTCCATCTCAAGATGACTATGAAAATACTAAATAAGTGGTGCGAAAGTACATTCCTCCCATGAAATCCATTCTACGCTTAAGGAAAAAATCAGCAGTAACCCCTAACAAAAGTCAGCCTTGTGCTTCAGATATAAATTTTGTTAATCAAACCAGAATCTATACTCACCAGGGATGCAACCTATATATATATATATATATATATATATATATATGTGTGTGTGTGTGTGTGTGTGTGTGTGTATTCATGTATATATTCCTCTTAAAGAAATGTCCTTGTCTGGATTTATCAGGGTAAATGTTAGTCTCATACAATGAGTTTATAAAAACCCCTCCAAATTTTGTACAAACTGTAAAGGATTGGTGGCTATTTTCTATAAAATGCGTTTGGTATAATTCACCAGCAAATAACATATAATTATGGGAACTATGATGTTGGGAAATGTTTGATTATTTATTCAATATTACTCAATTACTCAGTAGCAATCTATTCAGATTTTCCATTTTTTTCAATTCAGTCTTAGAAGACTGAATTTATAAGTTTATAAATTTATATTTATAAGAATTTGCTCATTTTCTCTCAGAGTTGTCCTATTTTCTCATGGAATAGATTATAAAAGTTCTCATCATAGAAAATTAAATACTAATTAATTTAAAAAACAATTATGGCCGAATGTGCTAATAGACCTTATTTGCAGAAAAGATTAACAATATCTTTCAAAACATTGTTATACTCTTAAGATTTATATACTATCATTTATATATCAGTAAAGATAAAATATGTCTAGAAAAACAGAAGTTATTATAACTAAAGCAAATAAGTTGATAATAGGAAAACTTTAGACTATTAAATATTGAGATTAATAATATAAATGAAAGAGGTTATATTTTATATAACTCTCAATGATTTTAACTCCTATAATCCAGATTAGTTATGCCTAATAATATTGTCTTCTGATCCATGAATATGGCATTCTCTAAATTTTTTTTTTGAGCATTCTCTAAATTTTTATTTAGGTTTTGTCATTTTCAAAGGTTGTTCAGGTATTTTTTTGTAAGTGTATTGTAAGTAAAACCTTAAAAATTTTAAAAAAAATTATTCTAAAGTAATATGTGTCTCTAATTTTAAGAAATAGCAATCTCTAAAGTAATAATTATCCCTAAATATTTTATATTTTTCAAATTGATTCTTAAGTTATACACAATTTTTTCGCTTTTTTATGCCATTTATAGAAATGTAATTGCTTTTCGCACACTGAATATGTTTATATTGTCTTAGTCATCTCCTGTAGGCGCAAATGCTGTTCATAATATTCCATTATTTTATTTTTAATTTCTTTAGATCTATGGTGGTGTCCAAAATTTCAATGCTAATATAGTTAATTTGTATCATTGAGTTTTTTCCTTTGTTGTTTCGTTATTAGATTAGCTCTAAGACTAAAAGCAAGTTATTAAATTTATTATTGTTTTGCTGCATAGTTGCTTTCAAATTTTCTTTTCTAACGTATAATCTGTAGTCTATTATGTATATAGATATATCTTTCTTATTTTCTATTGGCAAGGGACTCAGTGAGTATTTGAAACTTTAAATACATTTTAATAAATTTGCAAACATTTTAGCATATTTTTTAAAATAATTTTTCTGCCTCTGTCTCTTTCAATCTAGGATTTTAATCGCATAAATATTTTGCTTCATTGTTTCATTACCACAAATTTGTAAAATTCTTCCCTTGTTTTCCCTTTTTTCCTATGGATTTATTTGGAGAATTTATATACTGATCCATTTTAAATAAATACATATTTTTACCCATCTCCAATATGCAATTTTACCCACACTGTTATTTTAGTAGTAAATGTTTAATTATAAAATATTTATTTTAATGTGAAATTTACAATTTTCTATTGATATTTTATCTATTATTGATGTTATATTTGCCTTTAAATATTTTAACATATTTTTATTTAATTATTTGAAGACATTTAGAATATAATGTCTTTATTATTTGAATTAAAGTTCTTGACAGTTGTATATAAAACATAATCTCTTTCATTTATATTATATTAACCTCAGTATTTAATAGTCCAAACATTGATGTTATCAACTTATTTGCTTCAGTTATAATAGCTTCTGTTTTTCTGGACATTTTTTTATCTTCACTGACATATAAATGGTACTATATAAATTTTAAGAATATAACAGTGTTTTGATAAACATATTGATAATATTTTAATATTAATTATTAATTAATATTAATTATTAATTAATATTTATAATTATTAATCTAATAAACAAATAAGTTTATTAGAATTTTTTTAATTCTCTGTTCATTTCCATATCCAAATCTACTATGGATAAAATTCTATTAAATGCTTCTTGTAATTTTTTTTCTCCTTTTTACTGGCTATATTTTTCTGTCTGTTCCTTCGCATATCTAGAAGTTTGGTTCTTTGCATATTTTAGTGACAATGGAAAATATTCTGACGATTATTGGATTTTTGTTCTAATGGAAGTTAAGTTGCCCAAAATCAAATTACCAAATATTTCTACTATAACTTATTATGGGCCGGAGCAATACCACACAAGGTAGGGCATTTGCCTTGCACATGGCAGACCCAGGTTCGATTCCTCCATCCCTCTCAAAAAGCCCAGCAAGCTACCATGAGTATTTCACCCACATGGCAGAGCCTGGCTAGATACCCGTGGCATATTCAATATGCCAAAAACAGTAACAAGTCTTACAACGGAGATGTTACTGGTGCCCACTCGAGCAAATCGATGAACAAAGGGACAACAGTGCTACAGTGCAGTGCATGACTTATTATATCTGTGTCTTATATTTTGTTTTCCATTGCTGTATTTTAATTTATATTAATCCACGTGGGTTTTCCTTAATCTACAAGATTTGGTAGCTACCCTTGCTTTACAAACTATTCCTAATTCCAGCTACTCTGCTGGCTTTGCGCTCTTATGACCTAGCTCTTCAGGTTTATTTGCACCTTAAAGATTACTACAAATGGTGAATATACTACTTGAAAAAAATATCAAAATTTACATTTTTGACTACCTATTCTTCTAAATTTCAAAAATTCTCCTTCCTTCCTTCCTTCCTTCCTTCCTTCCTTCCTTCCTTCCTTCCTTCCTTCCTTCCTTCCTTCCTTCCTTCCTTCCTTCCTTCCTTCCCTCTCTCCTTCCTTCTTTCTTTCTTTCCTTCCTTCCTCTATGTGTACATCCCAGAATCTCACGCAAAGCAAGTGCTCTGTGACTGAGCTATATTCACAGTCCTGCATTGATATATTTTCTCACGCAGTTCTATTTTGAGTTTTTGTTCAAAATTACACACACACACACCCACACACAAACAAAAAAAAACGAAGATTTATGTCAAAATGTTGGCTTCTCCAGGATTTGCTTTACGTGATTTTCCTTATTAGACATTTTAATATGAAATATACATACTTTCACAATGTTGATATAATGGTATTTAAATTAGCGAGTAAACATGGTTAATTTAAGTGTTCTAACTTCTTTTGAAGACTTCCACATATCTTATAACTCTTGCTGATAAAATGACATAATTATTAGCTCTAGAGGCTATCATCAAAAACATTAAAGTGTGACTCTAGTATAAGAAGCACATTCTGTTTACGAAACAAAAATGTTTTTATTTAGTCCATACTAGAAAAAATATTTATAATGTCTACAAAACATTATTTTTTGCATTAAAGTTTTTATCATGGAAGGAAGGAAGGAAGGAAGGAAGGAAGGAAGGAAGGAAGGAAGGAAGGAAGGAAGGAAGGAAGGAAGGAAGGAAGGAAGGAAGGAAGGAAGGAAGGAAGGAAGGAAGGAAGGGAGGGAAGAAGGGAGGGAGGGAGGGAGAGAGGGAGGGAAGGATTTTATTCAATGCAGAAAAACAATAAAATAAGCGATTATGTTGTTTTCCTTAATAGAGTAATATATCTTCTGGGCCCCTGAGATGTGTTGGTACTTAGGTTCCTTATCCTTTTTAATACACTGGAAATATATAAAAGTCGCATTTAAGAAGCATTAATCATATCATAAATTTTAGAATAAATGTTTAAAATATATGAATAAGTTCTGTGTTAAGAAAAATAATTTTAAATGATTTTAGCATAAAGGGGGTGAAAAGCTAAAAGAATTTACTTGTGTTCCATGATACTAAAAAAAAAGTATTAAAACTCTTTTTTAAAAGTGAATGGTTTGTCCTACTCAGCCAAATTACTTGAATCTTGGTTACTTCTGTAGTCCTGAGTTGTAAGTGACCTATTTTTTGACTATAGATATGTTCTTTTTTTCTTCAGAAGTTTGTTTTACATTCATCACTTTTGATATTTTCACACCATTTTAGCTCCAAGTTGGCATAAGTAGTGATACTCACACACCATTCTATCTTAAAACTTGAATTTCACAAAAGAAAAAAAGTCTAAGCTTTCCATTTCTCTAAATTGAAAAAAATATGGTAATGTAGAAAACAGATGTTAAGACTATAGATAGGATGTATCAAAGCTTTTACAACTTTACCCCTCTCCTCACCTCTGAAAACAGAACACTCTGGGGTTAAGAAAAGCTAAAACAGCCATCCAGAGAAATAGTACAGTGGGTAGGATGCTTGCCTTGCATGGAATATATCCGAATTCGATCTCGCACACCCCAAGTTGTCTCTATAAGTAAGTCTTGAATATTGCCAGGTACTACCCCAAAACCAATGTTTTGTAGTGATGAGGACCCACATCAGTGAGTACAGATCAGCGGAGTACTTTGGAGCCCTTCTCAACTTCCCTCTACCTTCTTCTTAATTACCACAGTAAAATTCATTTCCATTATTTTCTGTACTCACTATTTATGTTCATCATGTTCTTTAACTGCACACAGGTTCTCCCTGTGAACCTATGAGTTTCCATGTAAACTACTAGAATATGCATAAACTGTCACATCACTCTATCTCTGTGGGGCATAATATCTGATTTCCTTCTCTCTTTGAAACTGTTCTCAGGCCCATGCTGGTAGACAGATATCCATCCAAATGAGTTATTTTCATGCCAGTAAAGCCTTCCCTTCCCCGCTCTTTTTTCCCATTTAGCTACTCCTCTGCTTTTTCAGTGGACTCATGTATTCATGTATTGATGTTCTATTCAACTAAACAAGTTCATTGACTTTTCACTGGCTCTGATCATCTAAATTCATGTTCATAATAAAATATAATATATCAAGAAGGCAAGTCACATCAGATCTAGGAATAGTTCCAGAGTTAAAGACACACAATTACTATGACTGTAGTTAGAGTCATCAATTAATAATAGTATTAAATGAGAGAAATCCAAAACCTCACTGTTGTGGACAAATAATATGCATCAGTCAGAGAAAAGGTTAAATCTAAAATTGCAATTCACCAAATAAATGTACTTAAGAACTCATCTCATTAACAAAGAGAGTTTCCTGAGCTACTACTCCACTCTGATATCTGTCTGAAACCTCAAATAGTCCGAAATTCATTGTTTCAAGTGTAATTACTACTTGTTAAGTACTTGCTTAAAGGGCTTAGATCAGAAAGATTCTTATTCTGGAATGGCTAGGTAATAACCTAAATCTTGTACAACTTTATAATCCAAATCTTGTAAAACTCCACAGTTTTGTTTCTACATAAATTTGTTCCTCATAGAACCTAATGAAGAGTTGCATATTCTGAGGCAGTTTTTTTCCTGGACATACTCTGAGAAATGGAAATGAGAAATATGAATATAGAAAAAAACTAATTTAATCATTTCATACATTTAATTCAATAATATCTGTGAAGAACATCACAGTTTCTAATATGCAAAGTTCACTTTTCTTCCAAGGATAGATAAGAATAACTACTTTTCCCCAATTATGTTTGTCTTCAATAAGATTTACATTGCAGAGCTGATTTCTGCCATCTATTTTAGTGCCAGTTACTTATTGAGAAAGTACTCATGGGAAGAAAGGACAGTTTCAGTTAGATACCAGCTCTGAGTCAACCTCTCCAGGGAGAACTAAATCCAACACAAAATTAGTTCCAGGTGGTGCTATCTATAGTGGTGGTTGGCTTTTGGAGAGTCAATCATTGCTTATGAGTTATCTAGATTGTGGCACAGAGATGATGCTATATCCTATTGCAGGCAGGTAATGGAGGGTAATTCTCCAGGACAAAGTGCAATGATGAGGTATTAGCAGACAATCTCCACAATGCTGAGACAACTGCACTTGATTGTATTGGAGGCACCGAGCAGGGCAATCATCAACTGACCACATAATTGTGGTTTCCACAAAGTAACCAGTAAAGCATTCTGATAATACACTGGGAAGAACACTACTCTGAGAAGATCATGCATCACAGTTTTGGCACCTATTTTGCACTCTGTCATGCTAACCTCTGGGAAATCCATTGCATTCTGGCAGAGATATCTCAAACTCTGTAATCAGTTTCTCAACAAATAAAATCACAGACACTTGGGGAGAAAACCTTGAAATCTGGGATAGTGAGAGTAAATTCATGTAGGAAACTAGGTTCAATGTGTAAAACCTAAATTTTCAAATAATATTATTGGAATTTAGATATTTTTTCATCAGAAGCTCAAAAGGTTTTTTTTTAAACAACTTTTACATTGAATGAAATGTGGAAATTTGTTTTATAGTTTGAATGAATGAACAATTAAAATTATCATTTGCAAAAATATAAATTCCAATTCATCGTTACAAGAATGATGTAAGTTTGGACATGCTTGTGTTCTATTAGAAATATTTCCAATTTTTACCTAGTTCACTATTTTGTGCTACTTTTATGAGCTAAAATATTGAAAATGGTACTCCAGTTTGTAATTGTATCTGTGCTATTATAATTCACAGTGTAAAAGTATACTAAATTTCTGGAATTAGAAATGACTAAGTCAAGGAATCCTAACTTTTCAGAATAATCAATTATATTGATATCAATTCAATTGTATGTAATAGTGACTTTCAGTATACATGCAGTTTTATAATTTTTAAAATGACATTTTTTTCTCCTCTACTACCTACTGTTTCTGCTATTGTAGAAGCAGCTGTTACTATGTTTTCTATGTTACTAACACCCCAAATAAACTCTTTTGAAAATTCTAAACCTTAGGGTTATCCATAATACTGAATTTTTTTGTGTGCAAATTAAAGAACAGGATTTATAATATTTGCCTTTTATAGAATATCCAGTTAAAACTATTGAGTCCTTAATTATCAGAAAGTGGAATAATATGGACTTCCTCAGAATTAAGTACTCAGCTTTAGAATAGTGTTAAGAAATAAAATTATAAGACGAACTGGAAGTAAAGATGTTCAAGTAATAGCTCTGATAAAATATATTATTTATGAGATATTAAGAATTCTCAAAACTTTATTAATAAGGAAAGTGAAACTCAGTTTGAAAATGGGAAAATTTAGACTACAGAGATAGTTAACAGAAAACTACAGGTGTTAAGAGACTTGCTTTGCATGTGGTCTCTTTTGAGCATGCATCTCTTGTAATTTCTTTTTCTTTACCCTTACTTTCCAAATTAACTGGTTTTATTTCAAAGGCAGAGAGGAGAGTAGGAATAGAAGCAAATCTGACTTCTTAGAAAATTTTTAAAAATTAGATATTTATTCCAAATTAACACTAAATATCAAACAATAGATATTATACCTAAAGCCCAATTTTGTAAATGATGACATTTTCACTGTTTTCATGAGTTTCAAGCTGCTCATAAAAATCTTTCATTTGCAAAGCTGGAAAAAGATAAAAACCAATATGGTTACTTGTGTAAAAATCAGCTCAAGATCTCTCAAATTTCTTTGCCAATAAGACTCCAGGTGAACAGAAAACTGAAAATGCCCCTAGAGAATGGTTCATGCTCCTATAGTACTATGTCCTGATGTTATAAATGAGAAGTCTTTTCATAGAGTCCTAGAAACTTGTAGCAAACTTTATCTACTAGGTGAACCTTAATAACCTCAACTTTAACATCAAGAATATTACCCTTGGAAACATTTCACAGCCCTGCAAGTTGCTAAGAATATAATTTCTCTCTCTCTCTCTCTCACTCTCTCTCTCTCAGAGCTATTAACTCTCACAACATATTTCCCGAGCCCTTAATAGTTCAGACATTCAATTATAATAATCACATTTTTAAAATTTCTCTTATAAAACGAGTTGCTCCAAATTTTACATCGCAAAACAAACTGGGGTCAAAAAGCATTAACAATTTATTCACTTTCCAGCTTATACTAGTTCTTACCATGAAAATGCTACTTTATTGACACTATGGAGTATACATCAACCCTTAGGAAATCTTTTCCAGGTTATGCAAGATTCTTTAGAGATATTATTCTGAAAATGTTATTAGGATGTCATAAATTCATACAGAAATAATGGAAGAAATACCTGTCTAGATGTATAGATCTTCATTAACACAGGTTACCATTAAATTGTTTTTACTGGAAAGTTATATTTTTTTTCAACTTTATAACTGGAATTTTGGGAATTTATTCTAAAAACTTATTAAGGAGAAAAGCTTACTGAAACTTAGGAAGATGTTTGTATAGATATTCCATCTAACTTGCAAAAGTTTAAAAATTGCCTGATTTTAGGAAACACAGAATACTTTAATCCAATACACACAATAAACGTCTGAACTGGTAGCACTAAAATAAATCATACCACTCCAACTTATTTCAGTGGATTCCTTGTGCCTAGAAATCCAAGCAACAGAAAAACCTACCTTTCATACATCTTGCTTTACCACCTTTGTGACTTTACTTAAACAGTTCATTTGCCTTGAATGCCATTCTTCCCTCATCTCACTGTGCCCAAATCCTACACATTCTGTAAAGGTCATGTCAAATGTAGTTCCCTCCCTAAAGCTTTTGTTTATCAACCAACAAGTTAATAATTTTTTAGATCCCATTTTTACTGTAAATTCTATAGCTCTTCCTTTATACCTAATGGCATTTAATTATTTTTCCATAGAATAAAAACTATCAGTATACATTTGCTATTCCCGGTGCCGGATTATAATATCGTAAGAGTCACAAGTTGTTTTCTGATATATTTTAAGTCATTTTTCCAGCCATGCCTATTTAGTACATATAATACAATAAATATTTGACCAAATGAAGGAAGGGAAAATAACAGTTCATAGTACATTGCTAGTTCAATAAAAATGAGATTGAGAAGTATGCATATTTTACATACTAATTAAAAATAATCTCTTATTTATCATTTAAAAAAATGTGTTACATCTCAAGAGTTAAAGGAGCGATTTTACCAAAGAAGTGAAACTAAGGTAGTGAGACTCAGTGAGACTATATGCTAGCGAAATTACTATTATTTCCTCTAAACAGTTTATTAACTCAAAACTATTATACCAGAGTTAGATACAATGTCAGAATATAGTGTGTCTTCAAGTTTAAACCTGCAGAGAAGAAAAAAATTAATTTTAATGATAATAGAGATGGGGAGCCTAATAGTCAATGTCTTTTTAAAATAAATATAATGGAGACCAGATAATATAATGGGCAAATTATTTGCTTCACACATGACTGTCCCTGGCTCATTCCCCAGCACCACATACAGTCTTCCCAAGCACCTCCAGGAATGATCCCTGAGAAGAGAGCCAGGAGTAAGGCCGTGAGCAGAGCTACATGTAGCCTCAATGTTCCTCCCCAAATAAGCATCGTGAAGAAAATCAATGTGATATATTAAATGAAACTGTAGGAATTCTTTACTAAGATTAAAAGTATAAAAATATTCCACTGATTAAAAAATGAATCAGACAGGATAAAACATAATAAGCAAGTTCTACTTGCATAAGAAAAAACAAGTAAACATAAAATAACAATAGTGACTCAACTGAAAGAAGAAAGGAAAGAATATTAAATATTAAATTTTAGATTTAAAATTTAAGAAAACTTAAAGAAACATTTACGAAAATAAGATTTAAGAAAATTAAAAATTTGAAGACACCCTTCAAGAAACTCCATACTCAATTAGGACTGGCAATATAAATATAATTAACATACCAGAAAGTGAACAGGAATTCAGAGATAGTCTTCATAGCAACCACAAAACAAATACCTAAAGAAAATACAGAGAATAAAAAATGAAGAATTTAAAATAATTACCAAAAGAACTATTCAAATAAAAAGGTAGAAACTTATGGAAAAGAAACACTAAAAATATGGGAAAATATGATAGAAAAGATACAACAGCAGAAATTGAAACCTTAATATTAGTAATTATGCTAAATGTGAGTGGCCTGAAATCAATCAAAAGGCTCAGAGTAACTATAGGAATATAATAGCAAATCCCATATATATTAGGCATTTAAGAAACTATTATCGGGGCCGGAGCGATAGCACAGCGGGTAGGGCCTTTGCCTTGCACTCAGCAGACCTGGGTTCGATCTCCGGCATCCCATATGGTCCCCCGAGCACCTCCAGGAGTAATTCCTGAGTGCAGAGCCAGGAGTAACCCCTGAGCATCGCTGGGTGTCACCCGAAAAGCAAAAAAAAAAGAAAAGAAACTATTATCAGACCTAAAGACAACCAAAATTATGGTAAAATACCGAAACATGCTATGTCAAGCCAATGACAGAGTAAAAGACAGAAAAAGCTATAGTCAAATCTGGCAAAGTAGACTTACAGTCAAATAAATGTAATGACACTACAGGCACTATATAATGACCAAGAGAAAAAAATCTTCAAGAAGATACATTTGTCATTTTTTTTTCTTTTTGGGTCACACCTGGATATGCACAGGGGTTACTCCTGGCTTTGCACTCAAGAATTACTCCTGGCGGTGCTCAGGGGACCATATGGGATGCTGGAAATCGAACCCAGGTCGGCTGCATACAAGGCAAATGCCCTACCTGCTGTGCTATCACTCCAGGCCCTACATTTGTCATTCTTATCTATGCAACTATGCAAGTAAAATTAAATATAAAAATAGTAAGACAAGATAAAAATGGTAAAAATATTAATAACAGGTGGTTTCAACACACCATTAATATCAATGAATTGGTCATCTGGACAGAAAATTACAATAAAATAATTGTTTTAAATGAAATAATAAATTAGAAAGAATTAATAGAAATTTACATCCTTAATGAAATAAATATATTCTATTCTCAAGTGCACAAAAATTTCTCAAAAATAATTTTTTGGAAACAACATAAGCATTAATAAAATATAAGCATATCAAAATCATTATTTTTTTCTGAGCACAATGGCAAGAAGTCAGAAGTTAATTATGAATAAAAGAGGAACAAATTCAAACATGTGGAGAGTTAATGATATATTCTAAATAATTCTTAAGTAAAAAGTGAAGTCAAAAGAGAAATAATTTTTTTCTGGAGACCACCAACAAAAATGAAGAGATGAGTCTAGATAGGTTTCATGTAAGTGGGGTCCAGGAAACCATGAACCATCTATTAACTGGGAAGTTCCTTACACCAGGGTCAAAGTAACTTGCCTTAGTCTTTTCTGTTCTGGTTCTAGCAACCAAGTCTCTAGTGCTTATTTGCATTGTGGATTGTCTAATCTCTTTCTATGTTCTTTAAATTCAAGCTTACATTTGTTTATGTTTCTACATATGAGTGAGATCACCTAATATATATCTTTCTGACTCACTTCACTTAGGATAACACCATCCAATTTTATCTAAGTTGAAGCAAACTACAAACTTTTGTCTCTTATCACTACTACATAGTATTTTCTTGTATGTATATATGGTAGATGTACATATAAATGGCACATGTATGGGATATAAATATACAGAATAAAAATAAAATTGTGCCTTTTGCAACAACATAAAGAAATTTGAGATAGGTAAATTAAGTTTTTTTTTCATATGTAGAGAGAAAAACAAGAAAAATGTACTAGAAAAAATGTAGCTATTAGAATAATTGTGAAAAAATTAGATTATCAGCAAAAAATTTACAAAGAGGTGAAGAAATTGGTAGAAGTGTTTATTTTAATTATTTAATGACATTGTAACTTTGGTAGTGAGTTTGGTAAGATTTATGCAATACAAAAGTATAAATCTATACTCCTGAAATTTTATTGTATTTTAAGACAAATGGTAAATCAATTTTAAGTCTTCTTTTTAATATTATTGAAATAAAATCTTTTTAATGAAGTTTCATTAAATTAAAGGCTGGAGCAATAGCACAGCGGGTAGGGCGTTTGTCTTACGTGCGGCTGACCCGGGTTCGATTCCTCTGCCCCTCCTGGAGAGCCCGGCAAGCTACCAAGATTATCCTGCCCACACGACAGAGCCTGGCAAGCTACCCATGGCATATTTGATATGCCAAAAACAGTAACAAGTTTCACGATGGAGATGTTACTGGTGCCTGATCGTGCAAATCGATGAGCAATGGGATGACAATGACAGTGACAGTGACAGTGCTAAATTAAATTAAAATTTCAGCAGAGAATTAGAGTAGCAGTTTAAAAGTCCACCATATTCTCAGAGATTAGTAGATTTTTTTCATTCGGAAATTTTAATAAACCATTTCATTAAATCTTTTTAAATGCCTCACTTCCATCAACTCTTTTTGTAAAATATTGTGGAAAAATAACTCAGTATGTTTGAGTATGTATAAGACTCTAAATAAAAGAGTAGTTTCTATTATTAAGTTTCTGGTCATTAAAAAAATAAATCATGATTCAAGCTTACATTTGTTTATGTTTCGTTTTGTTTTATTTTGGGACCACACTTGTTAGTGTCTCAGGACTTATTCCGAGCAGTGCTCAGGTAATCTTTTATGGGTGCCAGGGATCAAATCTGGTTCGCTACCTGCAAGACAAGTGCCTTCCCAATATACTATACTTCTGTCCTCTTAAGTATATATATATATATATATGTATGTATATTTATATATGTATATATACTTTATGTATATATATAATACTTTACCTTGGGTTATTATTATTCCTGTGAATTATTTTTAAGAAATAAGTATTAGCATAATGCTTGGAAGATAATAAAATTAATTACTAAATTATATAACATATATAACAGATAGGGCTGGAGAGATAGCACAGCGGTTGGGCATTTGCCTTTCATGCGTCAGACCTGTGTTTGATTCCTCCGCCCCTCTCGGAGAGGCTGGCAAGCTACCGAGAGTATGGAGCCCGCATGCCAGAGCCTGGCAAGCTAACCGTGCGTATTGGTTATGCCAAAAATAGTAACAATAAGTCTCTCAATGAGAGATGTTATTGGTGCCCGCTGGAACAAATCGATGAGCAACAGGATGACAGTGACAGTGACAGATTTAACAGACAGCAGTTTGATTTAATGAATAATTTCACGTTGTCACCTAAAGGCCTATCATATATTCTCACTATGCCTATTGTCAATAATGTCTTGTCCAACCACATTAAAAATAATACTAAATAATTAAATTTATGAAACCTACTTATTACATTGTACTTTATATTTAAATGGATACTAGGAAAGTTATTGACTGGAGTTGACTTGTTAGACAATATATTCTACTCTTCTTAAGCTAAGGATTAAAATTGCACAACATCTAAAATGTCAAGATGTTTTATGTTTTAAGTTTTTAGGACTTGATTCTCAAGTTTTAACTGCAGGCATTTAATGATAATAATTGCCACTAAGTAGAGACTTTAATGTAGTATTTTAAAGGTAATTTCAGAGAAGAGTTGCTGTGTTTCTTTTCCTCATATCTTGAAGAAATTTTCCTTTTTACTTAATATTTTAAAATTGTAAATATATGGGGAATAAAATGAATGTTTTCACTTATGAAATAATCGAAGTGCTAAGCAGTCAAAAATGTTTATATCACTGGCTAACCCATGCAAAATATTTGTCTCTGATGATGATCTAAGAGATACTTGTCACAATATATCTCACCCAAAATTGTGCTGACTTTTCTATGTATGTTCATAATTTTATCTCAGACACTCTGTGTTGGAGAGTTACTTCTATAACCTTTCTATCTGCACCACCTTTGCAAACAAGATAGAATAAAAATTATACAAAATTAGTGTACAGCTACTTGTGATATATAAGATCACAAGATTCTCACACATCTTTTTTTTTTTTCTTTTTGGGTCACACCCGGCGATGCACAGGGGTTCCTTCTGGCTCTGCACTCAGGAATTACCCCTGGCGGTGCTCAGGGGACCATATGGGATGCTGGGAATCGAACCCGAGTCGGCCGTGTGCAAGGCAAACGCCCTCCCCGCTGTGCTATTGCTCCAGCCCCTCTCACGCATCTTTTATTGTTTGTAACAATACTTTTTATTGTTTTCAGCATGTTGGGCAGAAAAGTATCTGTTATGGTTGGCCAGAAAGACTGTACAGGGGTTAAGTAAGCTGTAGTTTGATCTATACCCAATGTGGTTCACTGAGTAATTAATCCCCAGCACTGCAGGGCCCAAGCAGTACTCTGCATCCATGGGCCTTTGCATTAAATCACTGTTCAAGTTAGCAGAAAATTGATGTATGGGTCCTTTTATCATCTAGGCTCCCTGAGAGACTCCCCAACTCCATAAGAGTCTAGGAGCTGGATAGATAGTAGAGTGCATAGGGTGATTGCCTTGCTCTGGATCTCTGGCATCCCAGGTAGTCCCCCAATGCCACCAGAAGAGATCCCAGAATGCAGAACCAGGAGGAAACCCTAGCACATTTGGGAGTGGCCTCAAAACAAACAATAACAACAAAAAAAATCCAAAGTCCTTATAGCTCTACCTGTAGAAATTACATTATCCTGCTGTTGAATAAGGTGTTTCATGCATTAAGAATTTGTAGTTTCAGTCGAACCCCTAGTCCTCTGGTTTCTAGATCCATGTTTTTATATCTGCAGAACTATTACTGGATTTTAGATTTTCACTGATTTGCACTCACCATTTCGTCTTTCGAAAATCACATTTCTGCGCTCCACCTTCCTGAAGAAATTTTTTTTTCTCTACCTACTCCACTCTCAAACTCCCAATCTTCACATCTCATCCAGGATTTTTTCCCCTTCAATTGAGGTCCTCTAAGTTTTATCTTCCTCTGCATGGATGTATACCAAAGATTTTCAAAAAAGTAATGTGGCAGCTCACTTCCTAAGAGGAATTAGTATAATAAATAGCTGTAATTTATTACTGCTGCTTTGAAATACAAAATTCTTCCAAAAGTACCCCAGTTTCAGCTCTCGGGGAATTTTGTAAAATAATACTATAAAAACAGACCTTCCTAGCATTTTCATGATTTTGTTAAAATATTATCATTTCTCCTCTTAAATTGCATGTTTTTAAACTATTTTTTTATTTAATAAGATTCGGGATGTTTTTGTTCCTCCTATTTTAGGATTGAAACTTTATTAAATTATTTTTGAAATACAGCTATAGAAACAGTTCTCGCTCATGATGGTTCCTATACCTTGAAAAAAAAAAGTCCAATGATCTTCTTGAATATAACAAATGGCAATAAATTAAAATAGGAAAACATCATCTATCTAATTCAGAACTCAGGTAAAAATAGGGCCTAAAAGCTAATTTCTTTGTAAGTTACAGTAAATGTGCAACACTGAAATGAGGACAATAGTAGTTCAAAAATCAGTATTGTCTACTGATTATTTAGACTACTGATTTATTAGTCTAAGCTTAGACTAATAAATATTTTTCAGTGTTTCTAATGTACTTTTTTTGCAAATGAAATCTGAAAAACTAAAACTGTCCCGAAGAAAGTATTTTATGAGATGGGTCTTTTAAAATAAAATACATAATAAATTACACTTTCAATAGAATAGTATCTAGAACTATATATATCAGTATATAAATAATTGGAAAAGATTAAAACACCACAACTTGTTTTAGGCAAATATTTTTTAAGATTTTCAATGTGCATCTTTGATGTTACCATTTAAATATAATGATTTTCTCCCCCCTCTGAAACAAACAGATATAATTTATGGTATAAAGATTGCAAAGACATCTATACAAGCTTTTAAACTATGCCTACATCGCTACTCTACCAGATATAGATTGAAAGAATCCATTATTAAAAGAGGGATCAAAACAGGCTGCAATTATGCCCAGTTAATCCCTTCAAAACAGTGTGGTATTTCTTGAGGAGAGTAATTATTTGCACAGGAGAGAAAATAACAACCATATAGAACAAATTAAAACTTTACTTTCAGATGCTACCTCAATTGTTATGCAGATCTCACTCTATTCAATGAACAGCAATAGGATTACATAATAAGGTTTTACTTCACTAATAAAAATACTTTTAAATTGTCTATTCCCCAAATGATTAGAAATGGCTAGAACATTTCATATATTTCCTCTTTTTATTACCATATACATTTGAGCATACTCAAAGGATGTTTTGAAATACCCATGTATTAAAAGGGTGAGCAAATACATCAAGCATCCTTAGAATTTCTGTAGGCTGCACCTGAATGCATGTGCAAACACACATCAAATGACCAGTGCCGTGTACAAACTGCTTGTTTAGGCTTTTTTAAATACGACGATCACATGTTTAAATGTCATGCTGGGATTTAGTTAACTAAGGTGGCAGGTTCTTAAGATGGAGAATTTATTATGTTGAAATTTTCAAATGCAAGACTGAAAAGGAAAAAAATGTGTCAACTTTTATTTATTTCTCATATACATACAGGCAATTTAGTTCTTCCCCCAAATACAGGCGCATTAGATGAGTTAGACAGTAGTCAATTCATTTTGCATAGGAATGGCTCATTTAAAAAAAAAAAAGGGGGACCCTGCATTTGTATTAAGCTCTGATTGGACAGAGCACAAAATGAATTTACAGTGTCACTCAGAGATGTAGCAGGACTAATGAGGAAGGAATGGTGCAGCCTAGGATGGGTAAATCTGTAGAGTGTTCATTCATTCCTTCAGCTGGTATGGCTCATGAAAACCGAGGTGTCCCTCATTATGCATGTGTCCCAGGGGCATTCTTTAATATTTTAATAAATAACAACATCAGCCCAACAAGAAATTAATGAATAGTATCATTAATAATGAGCTGGAGTCTTGTAGTGATAGGACAGATATTAAATTGAACCACTGTGGTGCTATCTCTAGAGACTTGGGATATTTCCAGTGGCAAACAAGGCATCTGAATGAAGCAACCACCGCTCTGTGCCAACAGCTTTTACAACAGGTTGGGAGTAATAAAAGAGGATTTTCTGCACGATAAAGTTAAGCCCTAGAAAATCTGCTGGTGTAGATCGGTGTGAAAAGTACTGCCAAACGTGATCCTTAATTAAACTTTAATTAAGATAAAGCTTTTATTTTTTTTCTCTTCCAAGAAAAGTAGCAGCCAAATGGGCCTTGGCTATTTTCTACCAAAATCTAACCTAAAATCATTTTGTATTATACCATAAAATTATGCTCAAATAATATTCAGGTGTTGACTTAAATCCACCAAATGAGAATATTATGAGGAATAGTTGAAATGGCATAATAGGCCACCACAAGAGTATGAAAATGTGAATATATCTGGTTTCATGAACAATGAAGAGATTTTCTTCCTGACTTTCTTTTTCTATTATTTTTATATTTAAACCACATCAGTTTTTTAATTTTTTACATTATTGACACCATTTGTGTTTAAAACTATGACATGACTTATGTGACTTTTCAGTTAATCTTAAGACTCAGATAAAATTTATATCATATAAGAGTGATTAAAACTTTAATAACTCATTATTTTAAAAAAACTGCTTCAGACACTGAAAAAATTGACAACTTAAACTTTTATCCCTCTAATTGGGTGACACATTGCTGCTAGATATATTTATGTTAATAATATTTTTCCTATACCTTTATAATCTGAGAATATATAATTCATTTCCAGCTTCTCCATAAAACTATAAATTGTGCAGAAGTGTTTGCTAATGACCAAGTATAGTTTTTGGAATCATAGCAATAAATTTTTATTTAAATGTTATATATAGCACTTATGCTATTGTTGTGAAGCTATATTTATATATTTTTTCCAATATAAAAATATTAAAATATGTGATTAAAAAGTTAACTCATGGAAATCTAAAATTTCATTTTTATATAGATGTATAGCTGATATTTAATAAATAGAATAGATGACTTAAAACTACAAAGTACACCCATTCCTTCAATGTCCTTTGTTTTTTTTTGGTTTTTTTTTTTTTTTTGCTTTTTGGGTCACACCTGGTGATGCACAGGGGTTACTCCTGGCTCTGCACTCAGGAATTACCCCTGGCCATGCTCAGGGGACCATATGGGATGCTGGGATTTGAACCCGGGTTGGCCGCGTGCAAGGCAAACGCCCTACCCGCTGTGCTATCTCTCCAGCCCCAATGTCCTTTGTTTTTAATTCATATGCAATTACATGCCTTATAAGATGTTAACAGATTTTAAGCATGTTTAGTTCACTAGTAGATAATCTTCATATTTCTAAAATTTTATGTTAAATGATATGTAAATAATTTATGCCAGATATTGTTGTTGAAATTTATTGCAAATTTTTGCATGATATAAAATTGATAGCTACCACTTTTTTAAGGAATGGTTTCCAGCTTATGTAAAATTTAATTTAATCTTGAGGAACAAACCTAAATATAAATAGGATATAACAAAATATATACACACTTTTTTTTAGGGAAGTAAAAGTTTTATTTAGAAAATAAGAGGAAAAAATGTGATGAGGGAGATAATATGGAATCTTATAGAATAAAAGAATGGAATTACAAACCCTAAGTGAATATGTTAGTGATTTCACAGTGGAATGCACCACAAAGAGGTTAAAAAAATTTTCTTTATGTATATATATGTGTGTGTGTACATGCATATATAGTTTTTATTTTGGAATTAAACACATGGTGCTCAGGGCTTACTCCTGGCTCTGTATTGAGGGCTCACTTCTGGCTGTGCTGAGGGGACTGTATGGGACTCTGGGAATCAACCCAAGTCAGCCGTATGCAAGGCAAGTGCCTTAACTGCTGTGTTGCATCTCTAGTCCCAAAGTAAAAAGGTTTTAACATTATAGTATCTTTGATTAGCACAGTTATAGAGTAATCTAGATCTATACAGGCCTTCCCCTATAAAACCTTTTAATGAAGATACATTTCCCCCCCCTCTGGTAATGTTCCTGGGTCCCCCTCCCAAGCCCCCGTTTTGTTTTCATTGTGTCCGCACAGTCACTTGTAAAGTTTAAGAAAGAAACATCTTTCCATGTTGGGAAGAGTACCAATGGGTTGAAATAAATCAGAAGTAAGGGGAGCTATAGTAAATATCTATTTGATGACTTTATGACATTCAAAATAGTCTAAGTCTTAAAGTGAAATTCCAGTGAGTTTCTGACAAATAAGAACAATGGCTGTAGGACTTCAAGTATTAGATAAGTAAAATAATGTGTTCCTTTTCTTTGATAGAGTTGTAAATAGTGAGTCAATGAAATGAGATGAAGAGTTAGAGCTCTTACGCTTCCCCAAAATATCATTCATTTGTTATATGAATCACCTTATATTTGATTCTGAAAATAGTTCACTGTGTCTCCTTTTCACAAAGTGGTTATGCATACCTGAAATCAAATGACATTTAGTTTAGTTCTACTCAGACAATACTGAGTCATCTCCAACTGACAAATTATATGCTTTCAAGGAACCTTAGTTTTCAGAGTCCCATCCAATGAGTGTTATTTAACCTCAGAACTGAATTAGTTTATAGTTTATTAAAATAAAAATTACAACTGCATTGTATTAGATATTATTATGACTGCCTACCATAGTGTCACTGTTTTCTCGGTTAACAAAAGAATAGATGTTTTATTTCAATTCAAATAACATTTCGTTATAACAATATTTAAGCTTCAGGTGTATGTGCATATATTTTAGTATATGCATGTTGAAAATAATGCATATTGAAAATCAACATACATATACTGCATTAAATTCACCACTAAAAGTTCAGTTCTATTCTTCACCATACAATTGTTTGGTTGTATTTAATTAAATACATAAGATAAATAAATTAAAGCTTTTAATTTAAGCAGTTCTCTTTCACCTTTAGTTTTTTTTTTCACTAATTGGTCATATTATCTGAAAGATTATTTTAGTCTTATTTAATCTCATTTTGTTATCTATAAACCATGTATGAATAAAATCTTATGGTCTTTTTCTTTCTTTGTCAGATTTATTTAACCTAGTATAATTCTTCTAGATCATATTTTTGTAAATTATAGGATTTCATTACTTTTTATATAACTTTTTAAATAACATTTGATTGTTCAGATATACCACATCTTTATTTGCTTCTCAGTAGATGTACAACTTATGCTGTTTCAGGTTTTGGCTTTTTAAAATAATACCACAATAAATATGGGAATTCACATATCTTCAAATTATTTTTCAAGTTGTTTTTGCATTTTGAGTTATTTGGTGGGTGGGCACACCCTGTGGTGTTCAGGCTCTACTTTTGACTCTGTGCTCAGGATCAAGCTTGGTGGCGGTTTTTAACTTTTATAAAGTTAATGAGGTTTTGTTTTTTTTAATGTATCCTAACACATGGTTCTTCCTTAAGAATCTTTCATGAACACCAAAATTATGTTTATCGTGGTGCTTTACTATGGAGTGCTTGGTCAATTTCTAATAAGTGCATCTTGTCTATTTGGTAATTTAAGTTCATTGGTTCCTTTGTGATTTTCTTTCTAAATGATTTGTCCATTTCCATGAGTAGAGTATTAGAGTGCCTTCTTAGTATTATGTTGCCTTTGTCTTCCTTTGATCTGCTAATATTTGCTTACTGCATTTTGATGCGAATATGTTGCATACATACCTACAGGTAGATAGAAAGATAGATAGAAAGATAGATAGATAGATAGATAGATAGATAGATAGATAGATAGATAGATAGATAGATCAATGGTTAATCTTCCTCTTGTTTTGTTCCCTTTTTGATAATGCAACATCTTGCCTATCTATTCTACTCTTTTAAAATCAACTTTTGTTTCCTTAAAATCTCTAGATTAGCAAATTAGAAAGTTTAATTACTTTTACTTTTCCATCAGGTGTTGTTGATTTTATTTGATTGATTTAATTTTTAAAAATCTCTGCTAGCCTCTATAGGTATTACATCTGTATTTGGATACTGCTGTATCAAGCACATCAGACAGAGATTTGAAGGAGTTCATCTGGTACCAAACCCACACTTGACTGGTTCATACTTGTGACAACTTTTGTGTGCCTTCTCTCTGAGGTTCTAGATATAAAACTATCCAGTCTGTTTGCCACAGTCAGTGCACTTTAAGTCAACACCCATCCTGAGGAATGCTAGAGAGGGAATGTAGTTCAGAGTGTTTATCTTTGCTGGGATCTTCACATATGTAGATTTTGGTAAACCATATTTGCATCAAGGGCATATGCCTGCAGAATTTTCATCCTTCCTTCCCTTGGAACTCTGAATTGAAGTAGCCCTGTTGTCTCTGACCCTTATCCTGGGTCACAGTCCTCAGGCATTTCTCATCACCCACCTTCTTTCTAATAAGTGTTCTTCGTGTCCTGTCTAGTGTCATCTGTTTTGATTTCAAAGGTTCAAGTGTTGTTTCAGCCTCAATCTGAACTCTAAGAAATTGTCAGTCTCATGTCTATCTGGTTAACTGTTATATTTTCCTGGTGGAATCAAAGCTTGCAACTAACATTGTCACCATTTACTCTGTCTTTTTAAAAGCAATAAGAGCATCTTTTGTTAATATTGAATATTCTATTCACTGTATCACTGTCATCCCGTTGCTCATCAATTTGCTCGAGCGGGCACCAGTAACATCTCCATTGTGAGGCTTTTTGTTACTGTTTTTGGAATACAGAAAATGCCACGGGGAGGTTGCCAGGCTCTGCCATGCAGGCGAAATAGATACTCTCCAAGAGGGGCAGGGAAATCAAACCCGGGTAGGCTGTGTGCAAGGCAAATGCCCTACCTGCTGTGCTATCACACCAGCTATTATGTATAGTATATATTTACAGCTTAATCTTAACATACTGTTTAAGTCTCTTTCTTGATGGAGCAACTCATGTGGATCCTAACTGCATCTTTCTACATGTGAAAAACCCTAAGTATAAAGATGTTTACTTATAGTTGTAGAATTACTTTTAGTTGTAGTAAATTGGAATTATCCACAGATTATAGTGAAGGGGTTTATTAAGTAAAATGTGGACTAGACTATGAGGTAACTATTTATTATAAAATAAAACCTGCAAAATATGTTTAGTTATGTAATAGATTCTTATATTATAAGGTAAAATGTAAATTGCAAAATTATAAATGATAAAAGCCCGTTATGGTCTCTAATAGCCACCTACTGGAATTCCACTATGTCCAAGCACCTTGGATTTTAGCTCCTATAACAACTAACAAAAATTTAAAAGCAGAAAGGAAGGAAATCAATTCATGTTGTAGGTGTGTAGGAATGCTCATAGAATTCCCACATTATCCTGATATACAAAGAAGACAGAGATCATACAAAAAAAAAAGAAAAAGAAAACTATCGACAATACCTCTGAAGAGCAAACAGCATAGATCCTCATATTTTAGTGAAATGGAAATATATAATCCATGTTCAAACATTTGAATAGTTGACATTGTTAAAATGACCATCATACTTAGAACATTATACATATTGAATGCAATACTTCTAAAATTCCAAAATATTTCTCAACAACATAGATCAATATAAGTAAAAATTTATATGAACCATAGTTGAAACCCCAAAGTAACCAAATGACTCATAAGGAAAAGAAGATAATAGGCTCTGTGACCCCTTATTCTACACTAACCTAGATTTACAGAAGGTAGACATATTCAGAAAAAAAAGCAAACATTCAGGCCAGTGGGATAGAATAGAGAATACGGAGATGAACCTCACATTTACACAGATAGTATTCGACCAAGTATCTAAAAACATTTAATGGAGGAAGGAAACCTCTTTAAGACATGATATTCAGGAAACTAGGCAGTTACATGCAAAAAAACAAAGAATGAAAGAAAGGAAGGAAGGAAATGAATTGGACTAATAATTCATATCATGAATAAAATATATTAAAATTTAAAAGTTGAACTTCTGTCCGTAAAATACATCAAAGACCACATAAGCTAAACATTCCATTAAATTGGCCTAATTTATATGTTCAGTGATTCAACTTATTGGCTAAATAAACAAAAGCAAATATTAGCCAATGTGATGGTATAGAACTAAAAAACAACTCCATTGTGAAACAAATTAAAGACTTTGCATTGTGGAACAAGCCATCATTAAAAAAAATAAATACAACTGAAAAATTTCCTTGTACATCATAGTTCTGGCAGAGAGTCTCTTGCCCGCACACCTGACTGTCTTCCCCGGGGCCCCTCGGAGGGGATGGGCTCCAGCTTCCCTCCCCACCCCGAGCAGAGCTCCCGGTGGCCGAAGACCACCAGAACCTAGCTACAGCCATGCTTGAGGCCCCTCTCCACACGTTCGGACAGGCCTCACGCAGAAAGTACCGGCAGAGGAACCCAGGTGTGTGTAATCCCATCAACAGCCAACATCCAGAGAGAGACTTAAAAGCAAGCTCTCAGGCAATATCTTTAGCCTACTTCTCTCTCTGGGAGAAACTGGCAATCTTCTGAGAGTTTCCTGCCCACATGGGACAGCCTTGCAAGCTTCCCATGGTGTATTCATATGCAAAATTCAGTAACAAGCTGGATCTCATCCCCCTGACCTTGAAGAGCCCCCAGTGCAACATCATTAGGAGGGCCTCGTAGAGATGGATTTCTAAGATTTCAGGGAAAGGACAAAATGATATGTTACTGAGCCCGCCCGAGAAATCAGTGATTAATGGGATTTCGTGATTTAGTGATCATAGTTCTGACAAAGGGATAATATTTAACGCATATACACTGTCATCCCATTGTTCATCAGTTTGCTTGAGCGAGCACTAGTAACGTCTCCGTTGTGAGACTTGTTGCTACTGTTTTGGGTATATCGAATATGCCACGGGTAGATTGCCAGGCTCTGTCATGTGGGCGGGTTACTCTTGGTAGCTTGCCGGGCTCTCTGAGAGGGATGGAAGAATTGAACCCGGGCCGGCTGCATGCAAGGCAAACACTCTATCCGCTGTGCTATTGCTCCAGCCCAATCTTTTAATGATATAAAATACAAAATTTATGAATAAAAGAACAAATAATACAACAAAAAATAGAAAAGAAGGATTGAACAGACACTTTTCCACAGACAAAGATGAATGGTGGACACACTTTTTAGAATGTTCATTATTATTGATCATCATGGAAATGAAAATCAAAAAATCGATGAGGTGTCACCTCACACCAGTGTGATTGGCACATATCAAAAAAGATCAGAAACTCATACTCATGCAGATGTGAAGGAAAAGGAGCCCATATCCACTGTTGATTTAAAAAAAGTTCAAGAGCTTCTCCCTCTCCTCACACCCAAAAGAAAATTATAGGTAGAGCAAGCATATAATCCAGTAATTTAGCTCTAGGTATATATCCTAAGAACACGAAAACACTAGTTTAAAAAAAAAAACAACAGATGGGCTGGAGCTATAGTACAATGTGTAGGGCATTTGCCTTGCATGAGGCTAACCTGGGTTCAATTCCCAGCATCCCACATGGTCCCCCGAGCACCGCCAGGAGTAATTTCTGAGTGCAGAGCCTGGAGTAACCCCAGTGCATCATTGGATGTGACCCAAAAAGAAAAACAAAACAAAACATAAGAAACAAACAAATACATGCATGTCTTTGTTCATTTTGTTTATCGCTGCACCATTTTCAATAGATCTGAAAACAGCCCAAGTCCCCCAAACTGATCATTGGATAAAAATGCCACAATATGAATGCTACTACTCAATTGCAAGAAAAGTAAAAAAACTTGCTATTTTGCTACCACATGGAAAAGAAAAACTGGGACATGTATTCTATGTGAAATAAGCCAGAAGCAGAAAGAGAAGTACGATATATCTCATTCACATGTGCTATTATAAGATACCAAACAAGGGAATAGACAATGTCCAGAAAAACCTTAATCTCTGACCAAACTGAAGTTACCTAAGGGGAAAGATAGAGTGGAAGGGAAAGGTCTTATGGATTATGGTGAGAGTAAATGCATAAATGTGATATTGTAAGATTATACCCCCAAACATTCTAAATATTTCCTCTTTTGCAAACTAACTTTCCATTAATAAATCAATAGGTTTTTGTCCTTTGGGGGCCATACCTGGCTGCCCAGGATTTACTCCTAGCTCAGGGCCCATGGATCACTCCTGGTGATGCTTAGGGGACCATATATGATGCCAGGGATTTAATTCAGGTCTTCTGCATGAAAGACAAGTATTGTACCAGTTGTACTGTTTACCCAAATACATTAATAATTTTTAAATATGCAAAGCAAATAAAAAACAAGCATACATAGAATAATGGTTTATAATGGCAAAAGCTGAAAGAAATAAAGAAGTTTAGTAAAATTAAATTGTTGTAGAATGTGCTTTAGTTTGGACTTCTCCAGAAATGATGAGGCAAGCTAGATACTTGGGGAAATCTCAGGAACCACAATGAAGGTGAGAATAAGTAGGACAGGTGAAGGAAAAAGAGAGAGAAACGTACATTAACGAGTAGAATATCACGATGGGGAATTGGGATGTAGCATCATAAGCTACCCTAAGAATACATTGAAGAATATATTATAACTGAGCCATACAAAAAAGTAGGCAGGAGTATCTATCCTTTCACTCTCATCCCTTATTGATTGATTGTCATTGAGACTACTGACTCTGATATTGGTGTTTGAATATAATCTGTAATGAACTATTGTGAACCACTTATATGAAAATAAAATATATATATGTATAATTAACCCAACAAACAAAAAATGTGCAAAGTTATGATTCCTAGCATAATTCTCTGTGTTCTACAATTAATAACAATCATAGAATTGTTCCCATGAAAATCCTATGAAATTAATCTCATCACTTTATAAATGAGACTAATACACAGAGATTAAATACCTTAGATTAAATCTGTAAATTATGAAAGAAGCAGTTTCATGAATCAAAATAACTTTATTCCAAAACAGACTACTATAAAATAACACAAATAAGTTTTATAAAGAGGCCAAGATGTGATCCCGGGGGCCGCACGTGTGTGGCCTCTCTGCAGCTGCACGAGCATGACTTCAGAGGCCAGCTAAACTACTTTTGGTATCAGCAGCTCCTTGCAGAATGTCTCCAGACTGAGAACTAAGCCACAGCCCCATGCCTGCCCAGGAAGGGAAAGGTATTTCTCTCTCTCTCTCTCTCTCTCTCTCTCTCTCTCTCTCTCTCACCTCTCTCGCCTCTTCCTTACCAGGGGTGAAGGGCGTGGCGACCGCCATATTATGACGACCACAGATGAGAGTTACAAGCTTGCAATGATCCAATATCTGGAAGAAATCTCCCTGGACTTAGTTGCTAAAGTACAGAAATCCAAAACTGCATGACCGCATATCTCTCCACAACAGGTCTGACTCTAGTGGGGAACTCCTGACAATAATAGTGAGGTTTTTGTTGAAATATTGAATGTAACCAAAGAAAAGAGAAAGTAAAGTGAAATTTATCAGTTACGGGGGGGAGGGGGTGCGGGATTGGAGGTATACTGTTTTTTTTTTTTTTGGTGGTGGAATATGGGCACTGGTGAAGGGATGGTTGTTTCAGTATTGTATAACTGAGACTTAAGCCTGAAAGCATTGTAATTTTCCACATGGTGATTCAATAAAATAAAATTTTTATTAAAAAAAGAAAGTTTTATCACATAACATATGTTTACAAAATTGTTTATCCAGATACAAATATTAAATTTCAGCAATACTTTAACTATACTATGCAGATTATTCTCCAACCTCAAGAACATAGAATTGTTAGTTAACATGTAATGCCTTAAAAATTACTATAATAATCATGAACTTGAGTATTAATAAAAATGAAAAAGAAAGAAAATAGAATTGAAAATGGAAATCTGATTTGAAATTAGTCACAAGAGTGGTGTGTGTGTGTTATGGTATAGGGAATCCATGTCTCATGCATACAAAGCATGCTCTTTGCCCCTGAGCATATCCCTGGTCTGCAAAGAGACTTTTTTAATTAAATCACCATAAGATACCAAAGCTGTTCATTGTCGGGTTTCAGTCTCACAGTGTTCCAATACACAATCCTCCAGGGGTGTACATTTCCCACCACCAATGTCCCCCAGTTTCCCTCCCATCACCCTCCCCACACCCAGTACCTATGGTAGGCACTTTTCTTTCCTCTCTCTCTCTCTCTCTCTCTCTCTCTCTCTCTCTCTCTTTACTATCTCTCTTTCCCCCTCTCCCTCTCCCTTTCTCTCTCTTCTCTCTCTGTCTGTCTCTCTCTCTCCCCCTCTCCTCACATACTCTCTCTCTCATTCTCACTTTCTCTCTCTCTTCTCTCTCTCTCTCTCTCTCTCTTTCTCTCTCTCTCCCTCCCTCTTCTCCTTCCTTCTCTTCCTCCCTCCCTCCTTTTGGCCATTATGGGTTGCAATATAGATACTAAGGTATTATAATATATATCATGCTTTATCCTTTACCTATTTATTTTCAGTACCTGTTCATTTTTTTAAGGTTATATGTTTGTTTTCTGGCCATCCACAAAAGGAAATATTTAAAAAAAATTTTTTTTGAGTCACCAAAAGATACAGTGTTACAAAGTTGACCATGGTTTTGTTTCAATCATGCAGTGTTACAACACCCATCGCTCCACCAATGTACATGTCCCACCACCAATATCCCTAGATTCCATCCCACCATTCTCCACCATCCTTTCCCAAAGGGGAGTGAGAGAGACAGAGACAGAGACAGAGACAGAGAGACAGAGACAGAGAAAGAAGGAAAGTACCTGCCCTACAGCACCAGTTCTTAACCAGAGTGATCATTTCCAACTATCTTTGTCATAGTGGTCCCTTCTTTATCCCAGCTGCCTTCTTCTCCAGCACTTGAGTCAGGGTCCGAACCATGGAACAACTCTCCTGGTCCTTGTTTCTATTGTACAAGGGGACTTTTAAACTGATTAGATAGTGACAGATAAAATAAATTATTGGAAAATTCTAAAGTTTGACAAGGAACAAAATAATCTTATGTACTACTGTTTTTTAAAAAAAGTTATGTTGGGGGCTGGAGTGATAGCACAGCGGGTAGGGCGTTTGCCTTGCACGCTGCCAACCCGGGTTCGAATCCCAGCATCCCATATGGTCCCCTGAGCACTGCCAGGGGTAATTCCTGAGTGCAGAGCCAGGAGTAACCCCTGTGCATCGCCAGGTGTGACCCAAAAAGCAACAAAAAAAAAATTAAGAAGTTATGTCTATGTATTTTCAAATATTTATTTTTTTGAAAGTACATCGATAAGTAGGGCAGGTAGAATTAAATGTATTAGTATTTATATGAATTTATATGTGCACAGATTATTTTTAGAAAAATGTAGAAGGAATTAGGAGCGATTGCTTTGGTGGGCATAAATCCACTGGCAGACATGGTGAGGAAGGCCAATATTCATGAGACTTTGTATTGATTTTCACACACGCATGTGTTTGGTTTTCAAATAAAGTCACTGCCACTGTCACTGTCATCCCTGTTCATCTTTTGCTTGAGCGGGCACCAGTAACATCTCCATTGTGAGACTTGTTGTTACTGTCTTTGGCATATCAAATATGCCACAGGTAGCTTGCATCATGTATACATCATTATTTTTGTTCTTTGTCAATAAATTTTCTATTTTATCAGCTACATTATTGTTATTTCATTTCAAAATATAAATTTAATAACTACATATATTTCTATAGTGTAAGCTATGTTGATTTTTTAAATAGATATTTATGAACAAATTAAAGTGCAGTTAGAAAAAATTCATTTTTTGTGCTTTATTATTTATTAAGTTATTCACATACTATAAACATTCCTTAAATAGAATGATAAATTAAATTTTTAGTTTGCTTCACAACAGCATAACTGAGTCTTTGTGAAGTGTAGATATATAATTTGGTCCAAATTGTTTTCTCCATTTGTGATGTTAGTATTTAAGAATCCTGATCCCTATTTAAAAGCTGCATAGTACAATCATAAAATGAATACCAACACTATTTCTAGAAAAATTTAAAATGCAAAGGACCACTTTATAAATAGCAACATAACCTCTTGGCATTAACAATAGCAGGGAATCCTGTTGCCAGACTTTCTTATGTAAGCATATCAGGTAAATGGCAAAATTTGGAAAGCATGATTTTGGTTTTGGTTTTGATACTGATCACTGAAAGTTCTCCTTCCTTATGACTGAAAAGATATCATATGTACATCAAAAAGACCCACTTAGGCAGTGCGGTATGTACAATTTGGCTGACTACATTTGAACTTTGAGTTACAGTTGCCTGCATTCTGTTATGGTCTGAATCTTTCTGTCCTTCTGAAAATAAAATGTTGAAAATCTCACTCTTAAAGTGATGGTACTAAGAGATGGAGACTTGTGACAGTGAGAGGTCATAAGAGGTTGAGACCAGTGTTCTTGCAAAACAGATTTCAGAAAGTTAGTCTGTCTCTTTCACTACATGCTGCACAGAAAGAAAATGACATATGTAAGTCAGAAAACAGGCCCTCATTAGATACAGAACCTGCAGGTATCTTGATCAGAGACTTCCCAGCATCTAGAGCTGTAAAAAAATAAAATTGTATAGCTTGTAAGTAACCCCGTATCTAGTATTTTGTTGTTGCAACCCAAACATATGGAGACATGCCTTAATCATCAATAATAGCATTAGTTTTGCCTTGTTGAGTTAATTTTTGTTTCTGGGCAAGAGTCTTTGTGCTTTCCGAATTCACAGTCTGGCTAAAGAAGAGTTTGTTGATACTGACAGCTAGATTTTCAAAGAGGTTTCCACTAGACCTTTGACTTGTACTCTTTGTGCCAAATTCTGCACCCAGAATTGTGTGTGGGCACAATTGTACCCATGATAAAGAAACTGTGAGTACTTCTACTTTCAAAATGAGGTCAGATGGCTAATTGTGCTGGCAAATGGTCATCTGTTGGCATTACTGCAGCACAGTTATTTGTATTTGTGATTTGAGGTCCAAAATAATTCGCACCACAACTACACAGACTGAAGAGAAGGGATCATTACTTTTAGAGTCTGTCTTCTTCTTGCCAATTAAATACTTCCCTATCGTCTCCTAAATAGAATGCTTATTTTATTCAGCAATGAGAATTGGACAAGATATTCACCATGGTGATAAATTATGGAGAAATTATTTTTATTGAAGTGTATTATTAATTAGGCATAATGAAATAGGTGGCCTTTTCAACTGACAGCTAAGACTTAAATTCAAGAGTGCTGTTTATTATATAGTACAAATCACATCAAGATTCTAAAGTACGGTATGAGGAAGGTATGTCTCTACAATCACCAGATGTTCTTAGTGTCATGTAGCAATGATGCACTAGCCTCCAAGTGCCTTGTGATATTTCTCCTAGCTTTTCTGTTTCTGTGTGGGGAAAGAATAGTGGCAATCCTCCATTTCTCAGAGTTAAGTCAGTCTAAACTAGATACAAAAAAATATTCAACAGTAATTTATCTAAAGGATACATTTTTAAAATGACTACTTCTTTATGCCCCATCTAAAAAACATTTAGCTTAAAACTCGAAAATCATGTACATACCCCTAAACTCTTTTTTAAGATTATCAAGAGAGAAAAAATGCTTTTACTGTACACACACATATACCTATATTTATCTATCTATCTACCTATATTATTATGTATTATATTCTTTGGATGCAATACCTATATCTATCTGCATATAACTTTTATACCCATATCCATTTAAAGATATGTGTATCTGTGACTCTGTGTATATATACACAATGGAGAATGCTATTTAGGTCTCTAAATGATTTCTCCCTGCCCTTAATCTGTATTTAATCAGGAAACCATTCTGTAATGAGAAAACTGTTCATTTTAGTCTTTTATGTTTGCGATCCCAAGGTTCCTCCTTAGTGATTACATTTAGTAACTCCCTTTCGCTTTCTGAAAGCACAGGCAGTTTTTCCATAATAAAAACTGGATTAGCATGTATCAGGAAGAGATACCACCAGCTGTCACTTTGAAATCAGACCACTCAGCTCTATTTGTGATGACAATGGATAAACCTATAAGTGACAGGCAGTTTTCCTATATTTATCTACTAAGTGGTTAATATAGGCTAACACTTTCTATAATAAAGCTGTGAAAAGGGCCAAAGCAGAAGATAGTTATATTTGAATATGATCTATATTTTTGGCAGAGAAAAATTCACTAAGGGACATTGCATTATTTAATTTATTCAGTTAATTTGTTATTATTGTCATTAATATTTTTGCCTCTTTTTCTTATGTGTTTCTGCCTCCTTGTTCAGTAATAGTCAGAGTCACATTACATTTTCTGTGCAAATCCAAGGATAGATATGTTTAAAGATAGACTCTAAAATAGTTAAAACTTGAAAAAAATGTCTCTTCTAAAGATTTTTGCACATCAGGGTGTTTCAGAGAAATTTTGAAATTGCAATTGGTAGAAAAATTTTTAATTCTCACCCTGTATAGCATGTAACATGCTTAAAATTGACCTCAAATATTATTTAACATTGTGAAGCTGCTCTTGACTAGAGAAAAACTAAAATCAAAGATATAAGAAAAGTATATCCAATGAGAGATTTAGGAAGTACTATTTTCTTTCTTTATTTTTTTTTTTTTGGAAGTACTTATTCTTGACAATGACTGTCTTTGACCAGGAAATTTGTGTAGTGTGATACTCTGGCCATCGCTGTTCTGAACTTTGGTTTTGGGAATTTAATGGATTGTAGGCTTTATGGTCTTTTAGTTAAATGATTTTACTCTGTTTTCTTCCCTAAATGCTTAAATTACATTAAAAAACTTTTCTTTTTAAATATTAAAAATATTTATTAATAAAATCTGATTATTCTATCATGCTTTTTCACTTTTGCCTGCTCAGCTACCTTATTTCAACACATAATTGTCATAGATTTTACAATATTTTTTTCAAAATAGTAGGGTGCAACCTTCATGTGAAACTTTAAAAAAAAATTTTCTGATAATACTTTAACAATTTTTTTATTACTAGACTGTCTTTGGTTGAAAAATTAGGATACTTGAAACAGTCATGAATATATATTTAAATTTTAAAGTCCAAATCAATGTACATCATCTCTTCAAAACAGTTAAGTGACTGTTTTTTCTGATCTGATAAAAATGTGTAACAGATCAGTTATTATTTATGCATTATAATCAAAAGATTACATTTGAGAAAACTTACTTGCAATTGTATGGTAATGTGTACATTTATAAGATATAAACTAAGTAAGATATAAGACATAAAAGATATAAAATATATGAAATTATATTCTGCTCCATTGTCATTGGTTTGAATATCTGATGGTCACTCATGTAAGATAGATGTTAGATTTGTAGAACCTTATTTTTTATGGTGAAGTTATTTCACTTCATTCACATGGTTTCAAAAACTAAAATGAGCAGAGCCCACAATTCCAGTATATTTCTGGCAGATGAACTCTATAATTTAGCAAAAACAGAAGATTTGAGTCTTTATATATCAGATGATATAATCATGGAAGGTCATCTGCCCTCTGTCTCCCATTCTGGCTAGGACTCTTCATTGGGTCCTGTGACAATTACTGCTAGTATTACTGCACTGCTCGTAACAACTACACAGTAGGCTTCAGAAATATACTGAAAATATGCATGCCCTGGCAATTCTGGACTCACAGATCACTGTGCACAAAAACACAACGGTGAATCCATACACCACTGGTGAATACACTGCTACTCTATTTACCTTTTAAGCAGTGTGATGAGCATCAGTAGACCATGCAATGATTACCTAATGAAAGGCTATAAACCAATCTTTGGACTGACAAAACAGGATGCAACAATTTTTCAGTGAAACAAGATAATTTGTATTAGTAGATCGATATTTATCTTTACATTATCTTGTTCATATGCTATCATCCTTATATTTGTGGCAACAAGACCAGTACAAAGACAATCTACAGAATGGGAAAGGATATTTACACAGTACCCATCCGATAAAGGGTTGATAACAAGGATATACAATGCACTGGTTGAACTCTACAAGAAGAAAACTGCCAACTCGATCAAAAAATGGGGTGATGAAATGAACAGAAACTTTCCCAAAAAAGAAATCCGAATGGCTCAGAGGCACATGAGAAAATGTTCAACATCACTAATAATCAGGGAGATGCAGATCAAAACAACAATGAGATATTATCTCATACCACAGAGACTGGCCCACATCCCAAAAAACAAAATTAACCGGTATTGGTGTGGATATGGAGAGAAAGGGACTCTTCTTCACTGCTGGTGGGAATGCCGACTGGTTCAGCCCTTTTGGAAAACAATATGGACGATTCTCAAAAAGTTAAAAATTGAGCTTCCATTTGACCCAGTAATACCACTCCTGGGAATATATCCCAGAGAGGCAAAAAAGGTATAATAGAGATGGCATCTGCATTTCTATGTTCATTGCAGCACTGTTTACAATAGCCAGAATCTGGAAAAAACCAGAGTGCCCCAAAACAGATGACTGGTTAAAGAAACTCTGGTACATCTACACAATGGAATACTATGTAGCTGTCAGAAAACATGAAGTCATGAAATTTGCATGTAAATGGATCAACATGCAAAGTATCATGTTGAGTGAAATGAGTCAGAAAGAAAGAGACAGACATAGAAAGATTGCTCATATGTGGAATATAATGTAACTGAGAAGTACAAGTTGGCAACGATGCAACTTCTGGCAGATATTTCTCTGGACTTAGTTACTTAAATACTAAAATACAGAAACCCAAAACCGTGAGGCCGCTAAGTGCGGTCACTCGACCTCATACCTCTTCATTCTCAGCAATGGAAAACAAATTATCTAATGCTTCCTTTTCAGCAGGTCCAACTTTAGGGGAGAGACTCTCCAAACAATAATAGTGAGTTTTGTTGAAATATTGAATGCAATCAAAGTGAAACTAAAGTGAAATTTATTAGTTACACAGGCGGGGGGGCTAGGGGTGTGTGGGGGGGCTAGGTGCGTGGGGAGGGCTAGGGGTCTGGGGGTGTGGGGTGGAGCTATACTGTGATTCTTGGTGGTGGAATATGTGCACTGGTGAAGGGATGGGTGTTCGAGCATTGTATAACTGAGACTTAAACCTGAAAACTTTGTAACTTTCCACATGGTGACTCAATAAAAATTTTTAAAAAAAAAAATAAAATAGTTTCAAAAATATTAAAAAAAGAAAACTTGTGAAAGTTAACAATCTAGTAATGGGCAGAATTTCAGCAAAGTTAACTCACATCCAAAACCTACATCAGAACTTATGCTGAAAGCTGGATTCCATTAGATTTGGTGTTTGAATAAATGAATGAGGGAAGGTAAAATTGCAGTTCGTTGTCATATTCAATTTTGGGAATCCAATGACGTGATGCCATGCACATCTTGAAGAACAGAAAACTGCAAAGAAAATGACTGAAAAAATAGTCAAAGGTGTAGATCAAACAAGTAAATCTGAAATCACAAATGGCAAAGAAGAGGAGAGTCATCAAAAGTAAAAGTAATCAAAAATATTCATCACTTCAAAGAGACAAATTAATAAAAGCTAAAATTAGAACACTGAATGTGTCACTTGAAAACCTAGTCCCCATTTTTGCCATAGCAATTAATAGAGAGGTAAATAAACTGAGGTTGTGACTGTATTGCCATTAGAACAATTTCATTTGTAATGTTTCTATTTATGGATGATGCTTCCTAGGTTAAAAGATTGAGATGGTTCTGGAGTCTGTCAGTATATATATATATGTTTCAACATACTTTGTCCCTGTATTCTTCTAGCTGCCCCATAGCAGATGGTGGGCAGAGCTACTAGGATTGCCATATACTTCTCTGTCCCAATTACTTGTAGGAAAATGCTTTCAGAAGCTCTATAAACCCTTCAGATGTTAGGGAAAAATATATTTCAAATGTTACGTTTTACTTCTCTGGTACTTCCTTATACACAGTAGATATTTACTGAGATTTCAGTATGAGCACACACAAATAAATGCACAGATACCACACATTACATATTTATATGTATATGAAATATATGAATATGTCAGATAATGCTATTTTAGAAATGTAGTATCTCATATAAATAAAAATATTTTCCAGAGAACAAAATTTGTATTTGTTATCACTGCTATATGGTCTTAATGCCCTTTTTTTGAAGGTGTGGCATACCTAATAGTCCTGGGAAATTGTGTGGTACTAATGAGGAAACTTAGGCTCCCTCGTGTAAAGCAAATGCGTTGCAGCTTTTTGAGCCACCTCTCCTCCCCCTCACAATTTTAACTTTCAATTTTTAAATTTAAATATTTAAGTCTTATGTGCTGCATATTAAAGGTTTTTGAACATAGGATATTTTTTGGAAGAAGGAAGGGGCTTTAATGATTGAGATAACATATAGCAAAAATACTATTTTCTGTAGTAAGAAAATAACGGAAAGAATTGTCTGAACTCTCACTTTAGTGATTATTTTGAATTTATGTCTAATTAAGTACACCTGTTTAGAATTTTAGAGTCTAAAGCACTTTCACATATAAATACCTATTTTAAGAGCTCAATGAACAATTTTCCATCATTACACTTTGTTCTTTTATATTCTCATCATGTGTGTTAGTTGGCTGGTTTCTTTTCAGTCACCCTTAGGTATTTCTTTTTTTAAGATTACAGATATACTCTTAGTCATTTTAATCATTATTTATAGCAACAAAATAACATGAATAAGGGGTTTTCCTTGCCATTGTTTTATTTCAATAAGATTAAACTTAAGTTTTAAATGTGGAAAATCTTGAGTTGCTTATCAAAAAGGGTAAAGGTTTCTTAAAAACATCTTTGTATGATTGCTAAAACCCTGAATTTGACTTGTTGTTCTCTTAACTTGACTACATAGATCCATGACTAAATATGAATGTTATCCCATGGTCCTGTTTCAGAATACTGACAAAAGTTTAAAGTTGTGAGATATATACACATACATATAGATAAGTCAAATAAAAATATCAGACCTGAAAACCTCTTTTTAATTACTCATTTTCCGTTTATCTCTATTCTTCTTTATAAAGAGAATGTAGTTTAGTTTGAGCATAGGGCAATCAATTTTTGACTATGTCTCCCTTCCAATGCTGTTTCCTTCCTGTGTTCCTACTGTTTGTCCATCTAGTCCTGTGTCATGGTCCCTCTTACATAATTTTTAACTGTGGACCACTTGGGACACACTAGAGGCTCACAGAAGGATCATCTGGATTCCAAATAAGAAACACCGCATTGGGGGGAGTTGGGTAGTTAATCAGATCCTGTGCATAAATCTTGATTAGTGATAGTCAGACATTGTGAATCTGGAAACTTTGATATGATACTTAAAAATGAATTCAATGGATGAAACTTAAATGAAAGAAACATTGGGCAGATGTTTTCAAAAAAGAGACATCACACAGTGTTTCTCATACATTATTATTATTATTATTATTATTATTATTATTATTATTATTATTATTTTGCGTCACACCAGGCAATTCTCAGGGGTTAGTTCTGACTCTACACTCAGGAGTAACTCCTGGTGGTGCTCGGGGGACCATATGAGATGCTGGGAATCAAACCCGGGTCAGCCATGTGCAAGGCAAACGCCCTACCCGTGGTGCTATCGCTCCAGCCCCAGTATTTCTCACACTTTAAAGTATGCACGCATGTGCATGAGAGGAAAATAAGAGAGGAAAATATGCTCCTAGTTATGTTTTGTTAGTCATTTTAGGATTATGACAAAATTAATCTGAGATAAAGTATACAAGATATGACAAAATTGTTATAAAAGATATCAAAATGCTTGATTGTATCACCTGATGCTAAATTGACCAATCTTTTAATTTTATTAAATTATTCAGTGGAAAAATGAGTTTATCAAGGTCATTAGCTATTAATTCATTATAAAAATTCATGGTATACTTTTGTTAGTATGCAATTGGGTAGAGTGTTAGTTTATAATAAAAGTATTTAGAAATAAATATTAAGATATGAGCAATGTCTAAGAAATGGAGATATATATTAACTAAAAAAAAGCTACATAAAATTGACTTGATTTCAATATAGTTTCAATACAACTATTGAACTTTGTATTCAATACAAATCCTAATATAATTTTTGATAGAAATTATAAAGGGATTCCAAAATGTATATGAAGTGCAAATGCTTAGAGGAATAAAACAGCAAGATGTTGGAACATCATATTACTAAAACTCAATCATGAATAACTTTGTAACATTTTAAATCACTGTGAGTGAAAAATCCCAGGTTTCCAACAACAGAAGAGTACGTAATGACATTGTAATATATATACAAAATGGAATATTATGTAGTCACAATAAATGATGATAGCCTGCAGTTCACTTCAACTTGGATGGGATTAGAAGATCTCGCGCCAAGTGAATTAAGTCATAATGACAAAGAAAAACATTGTACATTTTCATCAATATGTGTTATATAGAAAAACATGACTAGGGAATGAAAGGTATCAAAAGTGGACAAACTACTGACTCTAGGTTTCAGAAATGAAAATGTGAGAGAATGAGAGAAATGGGAGGGAGAGGGTGTGAGAAGAATCAGTCTGGATATAAAATAGGGACAGGGCTTAGGACTTTTTTAGTTCATGTGCAGTATAGAAGCAAAGCATCTATACTTATTTAAACCACCACTAGATCCCACAGTACTTTACACATGGGATCCAAACTACACTAACTAAACTTTTAAGAAGTGTCTGCTAAGGATATAGGTTGGAGGGTGGGAGAGAAACTGGGAAATTGGTGGAGGGGTGTGTCACTGCTGGAGGGATTAGAGTCAAGAACCCTGTATACCTGAAAATCTATTGTCAAAAATTTTGTAGATCACAGTGTCAAAATAGGCATAAAATTTTAAAAAGGAGCAAACTTGGGGCTGGAGTGATAGCACAGCGGGTAGGGCATTTGTCTTGCACGAGGCCGACCTGGGTTCGATTCCCAGCATCCCATATGGTCCCCTGAGCACCGCCAGGAGTAACTCCTGAGTGCAAAGCCAGGAGTAACCCCTGTGCATCACCAGGTGAGACCCAAAAAGAAAAAAAAAGAAAAGAGCAAACTTAATGATCTTAAACTAATCAATTTTAAGACAATATAAAATTATAGCAATCGAAACATTATGGCATTGTCAAAGGATAGGTATTTAAGTCAGTAGAATAATATAGTTGAGAAATTCCAATACATATATGGTAAACTGGCCAAGACAAAGGGACTAAGATTAGTCAAAGACATATTTTAATAGTTTCAAGACAGTTGGGTATTTACATACAGTTAGTAAAAGTTTGCCCTTATTACTCATTATTTTCGAAAATTTACTTGAACTAGATCACTGTCATCACTGTCATCCCATTATTCATCGATTTACTCGAGCAGGCACCAGTAACATTTCCATTCGTCCCAGCTCTGAGATTTTAGCAGTCTCTCCTTGCTCATTTTTCCCAACAATTAGAGGTTCTTTTCAGGGTCAGGGGAATGAGACCTGTTATTGTTACTGTATTTGGCATATAAAATACACCACGAGGAGTTTTCCAGGCTCTTCCGTGTGGGCGGGTTACTCTCAGTAGCTTGTCGGGCTCTCCGAGAGACATATATATATACACATATATATGCGTAAATATACATACATGTGTATATACATATATATTTCCCTTTATGATGACTTGAACTAGATCACAGATATAAAACATGAAGTCATTATAAGTGGATCAACATGGAAAGTACCATTCAAAGTGAAATGAGTCAGAAAGAGACAGACATAGAAAGATTGCACTCATCTGTGGAATATAAAATATCATAATGGATGACTAACACCCAAGAATAGTAGAAATAAGTACCAAGAGGTTTGCTCCATGTCTTGGAAGCTGGCCTCACATGCTGGGGGAAAAGGCAGCTGAGACAGAGAAGGGAACACCAAGTAAAGTGTGGTTGGAGGACCTGTTTGGGAAGGGAGATGCGCACTGAAAATAGACTATAGATTGAACATGATGGCCACTCAATACTCCTATTGCAAACCACAACACCCAAAAGAGAGAGAACCAAAGGGAATGCTCTGGCACAGAGATGGGGTGAAGTGGGGGTGATAGAGTCGGGGGGTGGGAGGGATACTAGTATCATCAGTGATAGAGAATGGGCACTGGTGAAGGGATGGGTACTCAAGCATTGTGTGATTAAAACAAAAGCATGAAAATATGTAAATCTGTGACTGTTCCCTCACGGTGATTCACTAATAAAAAATAATAAATTAAAAAATATATATAAAACAGGGGCTGGAGAGATAGCACAGCGGGTAGGGCGTTTGCCTTGCACGCGGCCGACCCGGGTTCAAATCCCAGCATCCCATATGGTCCCCTGAGCACCGCCAGGGGTAATTCCTGAGTGCAGAGCCAGGAGTAACACCCCTGTGCATCGCCAGGTGTGACCCAAAAAGCAAAAAAAAAAAAACAAAAAAATATATATAAAACAAATATGTATATTCTTCCTAAAGAAAACAAAAAAACAGTTTTTGTGAGCAAAAGAAGTCGATTACTTACATATTAATTCATAGCAGAATTCATAAAAGAGTAAAATGAGACCTTGAGAGATAGTACAGGAAATAGAGCACTTGCCCTGCATTCAGTTACTTTAAATTCTGATGTAATCTATAGTACCGCATATGACCCCTGAACACCAGCAAGGATCACTCTTAATGTAGAACTGCCAAGTGTAGCCCATACAATGTCCCCTTAAAAAAAAAAACTTTTTTGTTTATTGAAATTCACTGTATATAAAATATTTACATCTCTTTAAAAAACATTTATAAAATATAAGTTAAAATCATAATGTGATGCTCATAACTGCACACTTGAATGGCTAAAATTAAACACCATACATAACCTGTGTTGTTGAGAATGTAGAACAACCAGAACTCAAGAGCTCTACTTTGCTACGAGAATAAAAGTGACAACAATCTTCTTAAGAAATAATTTGGCAATTTCTTATGAAATTGGAGATATGTCTTCTATATGATCTAATAATTGTTTGCCTACGTATTTCTTCAAGAAAAAATATGCGTGTTCAGAAATGAAATAAATTTTTCATAAAGACTTTATTACTTATAGACAGAATTGCAAGTCCTTGTTACTGATAAGTAAATGTGTTTAGTATCCAGGCTCTGCATTCAGGAATCACTTCTGATGTGATCAAGGAACCATGTGGGGTTCTGTGGATTGAACTCAACTTCAGTCTATAAGGCAACACCTTATTCACTGTACCATTGCTCCAATCCCTCATTAAAAAATTTGTACTAAATTAAAGAAAAAAATCAAAAGACTGTACACCATATAACTCAATTTGTGTAAAATCCTAAGAAAGGAAAATAATTAACAGATATGTAATTTTTCAGAGGCTAATGATGGAGTTGCAGCAAATAGCACAAGAGATTTTATTGGTTGATATATATATTCTATATAAAGATTAGCTATAGATTAACCAACCATATGCATTTACAAGTCTAATTTTAAATATAATAGGATTTTGTGCATTTTATTTTGTGTAACTATGCATCAAAAACAATCTTTGAAGGAACATTTGTGCATTCTATCATCATTTTTCACTGTTTTTAGTTAACTCAAGTTAAGATACAAATATTCAATATGTTGCTCTGCTATCCGATTCAGGTACCAGCCCAGGTCGGGGCTCCTGCCCGAGGTTGCGTTTTGGCCCGTTTACCAGGAAACCCGGTTTTCATCCTTGGTCTTCGGGGGACGGGGATTGAGGGACACTGTGCCGCATCCAAAGCTGAATCATTTCATGTGCTCTCTGCCACCCAATTCAGGTACCAGCCCTGGTTGGGGCTCCTACCTGGAGCCTCGAGCGAGTTTTTCTCTTCCTTCCATATTCCACAAGAACCAGAAGTTACCCTTTTAGCTAGAATTTTCACCAGGTTAGCTTAACCAACAGAAACACATTAGCCTATATCTCATTAAGCCCACCTAAATTAATGTTGCATCACAAACAGAATAATATCAGTGAGTGTGAAGGGCTGAGCCACATAGGACACAATGGTAAAGCAAAGCAGATCCCCACCAAGCTTACTTATTGAAGAGGCTAGTCCAGAAGACCCCAACAGCAATGAAGTGCTATACAACCTCTCTGACAAGGAATTTAGAAAGAAGCTACTGGAGCTAAAGGAGAATGTTTAGGGAGCTAAAAGAAACAATGGATAGCAGTACCAATAAAATATAAGAAGATTTGAAGGTAGAGATGCAGAAAATACAAACAGAAATGTCAGACGTGGAAAAACCGAGTAGGAGAATTAAAAAACTCACTGGACGGCCTCAGCAGCAGAGTAACAGCTGCTGGGGACAGAATTAGTGAGCTCGAAGATGAAGTCCAGATACTCTCTAGAAAACAGCAGAAAATGGAAAAGAGACTGACAATCTGGGAACCGATGGCAAGAGAAGATTGTGTTGAAGCCAAGAGGAGTAATATAAGAATTATTGGCGTCCCAGAGGGACAAAAAGAAAAGTCTGATGAAGAAGAAACTGTCAAAGACATCATTGCTACGAAGACCCCAGAGCTGAAGAAAACATGTGACCACATTCAGGAGGCCCAAAGGGTACCAGCTAGAAGAAATCCAAATAAAAATACCCCAAGACACATCCTGATCAAAATGACCAAAACATTAGATAGAGACAAAATCCTGAAAGCAGCAAGATCAAAGAAAGAAATTGCCTATAAAGGAACATCCTTAAGATTCACAGTCGACTTGTCTGATGAAACCCTCACAGCCTGAAAACAGTGGTGGGATATGTTAAAAAACTCAATAAAATAAATACCTCACCAAAAAAACTTTACCCAGTTAAACTCTCATTCATAACAGAAGGAAAGACACACAGTTTCACAGATAAACAACAGCTCAGGAACTTCATAGCCTCAAAACCATGGTTACAAGAACAACTGAATGGGCTACTTTAAGAGAAGACAGGACCCTCAGATACACCAAACTTTAGCAGAAAAATGGGACAAAACCCCATAACAATAATCCCTCCCAACGTCAATGGGGAAAACTCCCCAATTAAAAGACTAGATGGATTAGAAAATTGAACCCAACATTCTGCTGCCTGCAAGAAACACATCTCAACAGTCAGAGCAAACACAGGCTCAAAGTCAAAGGCTGGAAAACAATCCTACAGACAACTCCCATACAAAAGCTAGGGTAGCCATACTAGTATCAGACCACATTGATTTCAGACTGAAGAAGGTCACAAGAGATAGTGAAGGTCATTTCTTATTGATAAAGAAACAGAAAGAACTAACAATACTAAATATATATGCACCTAATGAAGGACCAGCAAAATACTCAAAACAACTACTCATAGACTTGAAGAAAGATATCAATAGCAACACAATACTAGAGGGAGACTTCAACACCCCTTTATCACCTCTTGATAGATCAACCAGACTCAAGTTTAGCAAGGACATACAGCATCTGAGGGAAGAAATGGAAGAAAGGGATTTAGTAGATATATACAGTACACTTCATCCTCAAAAAGCTCAATATACATTCTTCTCAAGTGTGCATGAAACATTCTCCAAGATAGACCATATCCTGAGCCACAAAACATACCTCCATAAAATTAAGAAGATAGAGATTGTATCAATGATCTTCTCAGACCACGATGTGCTGAAATTAGAAATAAATCACACACAAACAGAAAATGAAATCAAACACCTGGAAATTAAAAATCGCGCTAATGGACAATGAGTGGCTTAGAAAGGAAATCAAAGAGGAAATAAAAAAATTTCTGGAAACAAATGACAAGAAGGACAGGAGTTACCAAAATCTATGAGACACAGCAAAAGCTGTGTTAAGAGGAAACTTCATAGCTCTATAAGCATTCCTCAAGAAGGAGGAGCGAGCCCACATTAGTAACCTAACCTCACAGCTTCAGAGCTTGGAGAATGACCAACAAAATGAGCCCAATATAAACACGAGGAAGGAAGTGATAAAACTCAGAGCAGAAATTGATGAGATGGAAACCAAAAAAACAATTTGAAAAATCAATGAAACCAAGAGCTGGTTCTTTAAGAAAATAAACAAGATCGATAAACCACTAGCAAGACTCACAAAAAAAAGCGAGAGAGAAAAACCTAATAGACTGAATTAGAAATGAAAAGGGGGACATTACAACAGAAACAACAGAAATTCAAAGGATTCTCAGAGATTACTTTGAGAATCTTTATGCCATAAAACATGAAAACCTTGGGGCCGGAGTGATAGCACAGTGGGTAGGGCGTTTGCCTTGCACGCGGCCGACCCGGGTTCGATCCCCGGCATCCCATATGGTCCCCCAAGCACGTCCAGGAGTAATTCCTGAGTGCACAGCCAAGAGTAACCCCTGAGCATCGCTGGGTGTGACCCAAAAAGCAAAAAAAAAAAAAACATGAAAACCTTGAGGAAATGGATAAATTCCTAGAATCCTATAGCCTCCCAAGGCTGAACCAAGAAGATCTGGAAAACCTAAACAGATCTATCACCATTAAAGAAATTGAAACGTAATAAAAAGTCTCCCCAAGCACAAAAGTCCTGGCACAGGTGGATTCACTAGTGAATTCTTCCAAACTTTTCAAGAGGACTTACTCCCAATCCTCGTTAAGCTTTTCCAGGAAATTGAAGTATCAAAAACACTTCCATATAGTTTCTATGAAGCAAATATCACCCTGATACCAAAAACAGATGAAGATACCACAAAGAAAGAGAATTACAGACCCATATTTCTGATGAACACAGATGCAAAGATCCTCAACAAAATATTAGCCAATAGAATCCAATGACTCATCAAAAAGATCATACACCATGATCAAGTAGGATTCATCCCAGGGATGCAAGGATAGTTTAACATTCGCAAGTAAATGAACATAATTCATCATATTAATAAAAGAAATAATAGAAACCATATGATCATATCAATTGATGGAGAGAAAGCATTTGACAAAACCCAGCACCCATTTATGATGAAAACTCTCAGCAGAATGGGCATCGAAGGAACTTTCCTCAATATAGTCAAAACCATCTGCCAAAAGCCCATGGCAAGTATCATTCTCAGTGGGGAAAAACTGAAAGCCTTCCCTCTAATATTGGGCACAAGACAAGGTTGCCTGCTTTCGCCACTCATATTCAATATAGTACTGGAAGTCCTGGCCATAGCAGTTAGACAAGAAAAAGATATCAAGGGCATACATAGGAAAGAAAGAGATCAAGTATCACTATTTGCAGATGATATGATACTATACTTGGAAAACTCTAAAGACTAAAGAAAGTCCATGGCTTTCTAATGTACAATGAAAGAGAAGAAAGAGATATTAAAAAACAATCCCGTTCACAATAGTACCTCAGAATTTCAAGTACCTTGGAATAAGTTTAAACAAGAGGTGAAAGACCTATACAGGGAAAATTACAAAACACTACTCAAGAAATAAAGGAGGACACTAGGAAATGGAAACACATCCCCTGCTCATGGATAGAGAGAATTAACATCAAAATGGCAATACTGCCCAAAGCACTATACAAATTTAATGCAATCCCTATCAGGATACCCATGAAATTTTTCAAAGAAATAGACAAAACACTCCTGAAATTTATATGGAACAATAAACCCCCACGAATAGCTAAAGCAATCCTTGGAAAAAAGAAGATGGGTGGTGTCACATTCCTCAACTTCAAACTCTACTACAAAGCAGTAGTAATTAAAACAGCATGGTATTGGGATAAAAACAGACCTGCAGACCAATGGAACAGAGTTGGATATCCTGTCACAGACCCCCAAATATATGGCCACTTAATCTTTGACAAAGGAGCAAGAAATGAGAAGTGGAACAAGGAATGCCTCTTCAACAAGTGGTGCTGGGAAAATTGGGTAGCTACCTGCAAAAAAAAATGAACTCTGACCTCTGTCTAATGCCAGGCACAAAAGTCAGATCAAAGTGGATTAAATATCTCAATATCAGACATGAATCTATAAGGTTCATAGAAGAAAATGTAGGCAGAACTCTCCATGACATTGAAGCTAAAAGCATCTTTAAAGATGAAAAGGCACTGACCATGCAAGTGGAAGCAAACATAAACAAGTGGGACTACATCAAACTAAGAATCTTCTGCACTTCAAAAGAAACAGTGACCAAAATACAGAAATAGCCCACAGAATGGGAAAGAATAATTACCCAATACCCATCTGTTAAGGGATAAATATCCAGGATATACAAGATACTTGTAGAATTGCATGAGAAAAAACCTCCAACCCCATCAAAAAATGGGAGGAAGAAATGAACAGAAATTTCCTCAAAAAAGAAATACAAATGGCCCAAAGGCACATGAAAAAATGCTCCACATCACTTGTCATCAGGGAAAAGCAAATCAAAACAACAATGAGATATCATCTAATACCACAGAGACTGGCACACGTTCGAAAGAACAAAAGCAACCAGTGCTGGTTTGGGCATTGGGAAAAAGGGACTCTCCTTCACTGTTGGTGGGAATGCCGACTGGTCTGGCCTTTCTGGAAAACAATATGGATAGTCCTTCAAAAACTAGAAATTGAACTTTCATAGGACCGCGCAATACCACTTCTGGAAATATGTCCCGAGGATGCAAAAGAGCACAGTAGAAATGACATCTGTACCTATATATTCATTGCAGCACTGTTCACAATAGCCAAAATATGGAAACAACCCGAGTGCCCTAAAACAGATGACTGGGTAAAGAAACTTTGGTACATATACACAATGAAATACTATGCAGCTACTAGGAGAGATGAAGTCATGAAATTTGCTTATAAATGGACATACATGGAAAGTATCATGCTAAGTGAAATGAGTCAGAAAGAGAGGGACAAACATAGAGGGACTGCACTCATTTGTGGAGTGTAGGGTAGCATCACATGAGGCTGACACCCAAGGACAGTAGATACAAGGGCCAGGGGGATTGCCTCAAAGCTGGAAGACTGCTTCATGAGCAGAGGGGAGAAAGCAGATGGAATAGAGAAGGGATCACTAAGAAAATGATGGCTGGAAGGAACCAGTTGGGATGGGAGATGCATGCCAAAAGCAGATAATGGACCAAACATGATGACCTCTCAGTGTCTGTGTTGCAAGCTATAATGCCCCAAAAATAGAGGGTATGTGGAATATTGTCTGCCTTAGAGGCAGGGGGAGAGTGGGAAAGGGGGGGTGGTATACCCAGGATATTTATGGTGATGAATGTGCACTGGTGGAGGGGTGGGTGTTTGATCATTGTGAGATTGTAACCCAAACATGAAAGCTTGTAACTATCTTACAGTGATTCAATAAAATTTTAAAAATTAAAAAATATATATTCAATATGTTACACTTTGAAGCTGTTTTAAAGAATGTAAACTTTTTGGAAAAAGTCTTAATCTTTAGAAAATAGCTATAACTCTCAATAACAACATCTGTCCCAGATGCTACTGTCCTTCAAAATTAAAACACTGATATCATAAAGAATATTTTGTTTCCTGTGACAAAAAAATCACTGGAATTAAAATCTAAGAATAAAAGAACAGTATATGACCAGTTTATTTTCTCCTCATGCCCCATATTTGCTTGTTTGATAAACAATCATTACAAAATCAAACGAATAAAAGACTTCATCTTTAACTATATTAGCCTCGGTCTTTCAACAGACTTGAAAAAGATTTCCAGTCATATTTTAGCCTAACTCTCATAGCAAAGCATCAATCCAACATATAAAAATTCCATTTTAACTCTTACAATTAAAGTTTATAGCATTTAAGAGTGAATTAACTATAACATTATTCTTAAATTAAAATTATTTTAAGATGTAGATATATTTAGTTCACGTTTTACTGACACTTTTTTGGGCAGACTATGAATAAAAATATTATTTTTAAGGCATTTGTAATGTTGCTACAGCCAAGAAAAGTGAAAAAGTTTCTGACAAGAATTCCATCCTTATTCCTCAACAATAGAGACTCAAATAAATCTCAGCTCTTAATCTGAAATCTGAAATGATTTAGCCAAGAAAATCACATGTGACATTTTAATACTTTCTATATTTACTTCTTCTTTCTCCACTTCCATTGTACATTATAGCCATTTTTTCACAGAAGTTTATTTTCATGCTTTTTAAAGTTACTATTATTGACACAGATAGCAAGTGTTTATTCAGAAACAATAAAATTGGTTAAAAGACATAAGATATACTTTGATTCTCATCTGGCCTCAGTTGTTAAATTTAGCAATTCTTATTTTATTGTTCAGTTTTCTTGAATACATAAGGAACAAAATATAGCTCTGAAAATAATGCTCACACACTAAGGACATATTGTTAGCATGACATTCACATATCATTCAACAGTATTTTCTATATTTTTATCCATAAAAGACAATAGTTTTTTTCCATGTTCTAAGATTTCTTTTTATTTTAGACATTTTTTTTCTTATTTCTGAAAAGGAGCCAATCTATTTTCTCTGGTTGTGTTTTTTTTTTTTTAATAAATTTTAGTTGGGGTGTTTTTTTATTGTTGTTTTTCCAGAAGAAAAGAAGGTGATGCTCTGTCTTTTTACTGCTGGACATCTTTTATTTTTTACATGATCTTATTGTTATTTGAAGATCTTTAAATATCTCTAAACTCTTCTAACTCAGTGTTTTTAAATTTCCAAGTAAATATAAGTGAACTTTAGAAAGGTGGCAAGTTGGAATCTAAATACTTAGGAACCACTGTATCTTTGAACATGCATACATTCATGTCATAATTACTAATATGATGTTGAAATTAAACAAAATGTTAATAAACATAAACCATTAAGAGAATCTTAGTTTTCTTTTTTTAAAGGCAACTTTAGTTTTCTTTTTTTCTGTACTGATGCAAAAAAAGTCCATATATTTTGAAACAGTTTTAATATCATTTAGTAATAAGCTAGAAACACTTTTAGCTGATGGAAAAGCTAGTCTCACAGTGCAAACAATACTTCTTGGTTTGAGAAGAGGGGGAGCTAAAGGCCAAAGGGTAAATTCCACTTGTAATATGCTGCATATTTTTGTGGGCAGAATCAATGCCAGAATGGTTAGCAGCCTTTACACCAATAGACCAGCTTGTTGCTAATGAAATCAACTTCCCTTAGATATGATGGAAAAGTGCCTTTGGAAAACTAAGTATATTGATAATTTGTTGAAAATTGACCCATCCCTTGCTTTTGTTACATTTCTGATTTCTACAACTGCTTTATGAAATTTTGCTTTGTGATGTTTTTGTCTTTGTTTTATTTAGAGTGTAGGAGGATGTTAAGAAGGAAAAGTCTGTGAAAGAGTTTGTTTATAACATTAGTTCTTATTGTTAAGCAGAATTTTTAAGCCACTATGGAAAAGGCCAAAAATAAGGAGAAGGAGTAATTGCAAAGATGATATTTTTAAGATTTCTTTTGAGAATAAGGGTAAAGGAAAAATAAACCAGTAATAAAGACTGTCTCCTCAAATCCAGGCTTCCTATCTAATTAGATTCTAGCAGGAGTTACATTCTAAAGCACTCTAAAAACATTTGGGAATTTAAAAAAATCTCTCTACAGGGGTCTGTATTGGCAAGCACAGACTCAACAGTGAAGAAAATGAAGGAATCAATAAGACATCCCAACTCAAAAGAAGAACATTCTTGCACTATACCTCCCGAGGGACGTATCTTTTACATATTAACTTGAAGCAGTAAAACTTTCAGAGCAAAAGACAGCTACCTATGTAGTGAAATGACTTGTTTTGATTCAAAGCAATTTTTAATGATTATTCTCTATAGACATGGATAACATTTACCTGTGGAGGTAAAATATTTGGGGTAGAGATCAAACACAAGCCTTGATTGTAAAAGTGTGGAACTCCAAAGGAATTGATTGGATGGAGATTATTTAGGTTCTTCACTTTTTAAACGTGGCTCAGAGCATTAAACGTCTTAAATGAAAAGTTGAAAGTTCAAATAGATTAGCCAAGAAAGATTCATTTCCATAAGACATGTCAGAGGGCTCAAAGTTGCTCCATCTAAAAAACTCTATTCTAAAAACAAGTACAATACTAAACAGACTGAACAGACTGGAAAAAAATCACAACTACTCTTGTTTCTTAAAAGAGAGAAGTGTAGAGGGCAAATCAGTGCCCCCATGAATTGACAGAGAAATGATCACAGGAATTCTTTTACTAACTACTGAAGGAACCAGGGCCGGGCAGAAAAACTTGAACTATAATGGACAAATTGCTGGAAACTTGGTGTGGACAAATAAGAAAGCTAAGAACTCCAGAAAAAGTGAGTACTGAGATAGAACCAGTGCATATCTGGCCCCCAAACAAAAAAAAACTCCATGAATTCTAGTCAGAGTGAATTGGGCCTTTGAGGGTGAGTGACGACATACTGGGAGATTTGCCTTAGAAATTCGATCAACTTTCACAGTAAATATTGACCAGAAATTCCCTCTTATTTTCCAAGACCGAGAGGGAGAAAGAGGAACAATTTTGAAATGAGTGTTTTGTCCATAAAATGATCAGCCCTCAAGAGAAATTTGTTAACCCAAATTTAACCTGCTAACAGACTTTCCAAGTCCAGCTGACCTGGGGGAAGGGAAATTGTCATTTCAAACACTTGAGTCCTCCTAGGCTGGCCTCAGGGCTGAGGTTGGGTGGGACCAGGAAGCAAAAGTCACTGGTAAAAACACTTGTAAAGTTAAAGACACATGAAGAGACTGAGGTCTAGTCATACACTAGAAAACACTTTCCTGCACTCTATACCCGGCAACCTCTTTCTAAAGACTTCCTTATATCAGGCCCTTCTACTTGGTACAACATGCTGAGCTATGAAAAATAAATAAATAAGTACATAAATAGCTCTGTCATAGCACTATCATCCCATTGTTCATCGATTTGCTTGAGTGGGCACTAGTAATGTCTCCATTGTGAGATTTGTTACTGGTTTTGGCATATCGAATACACCACGAGTGGCTTGCCAGGCTCTGTGGTGCAGGCGGAATACACTCAGTAGCTTGCCAGGCTCTCTAAGAGGGACAAAGGAATCGAACCTGGGTCAGCCGCATGCAAGGTAAATGCCCTACCCACTGTGATATCGCTCCAGTCCAAGTACATAAATACATAAGTAAAAAAATAAATTACAAAAAGTAGAGGCCAGAGTGATAGCACAGTGGGCAGGGCACTTGCTTGCTCATAGCTGACCAGGGTTTGATGCCCAGCACCCCATATGGTCCCCCAAGGCCACCAAGAGTAAGGCCTGAGTTCAGAGTCAGGACTAAGTCCAGAGCACCATCAGACAAATCCAGACAAAAAGGAAGAAAAAAAACACAGAAAGAAAGGGGGAAAAAAAGCATAAGTTGTGGAGACAGAAGAAGCAACAGAAACAAACATGGCAGAGATAGTAGAATTAGTTTAAAATAAGTATGATTAATATGGTATGGATGCTAATGTATTAACACATAAACAGCGTGCAAGAACAGATGGGCAAAATAAATGCTATTGATTTAAATAAACACTATTATAGAAGTGAAGGATGCCTCTAATATGAAGATGATAATGCTATGATTAAGGGAAGAATGTCAGAGCTGAGGAAATATCAATAGAAAAATTTTAAATGCGGACTATTTTCTTGCTGCTCTCCACCACTTCAGTGGGGCTAGTGTCTGGCTGACATCACTAGTCCTCTCTGAAACGGAAAGCAGGGCCCTTCTTTCTGACTCCGTCCCCACAGCCTCTACAACTATCCTGGGCCATATTAACTGATACACACTATAACTCCTGAAGTACATACATATACAACATATACTTTACATATGTATATACAGATATATTTCCTTATGATATTCATGATTCATAATCATGCGAGCCTCACGCATGAAGGTACTTGCACAGGAACCCAGGTGTGTGGGACCCGGAGCTGAGACCTCCAAGCCTGCTCAGATCTGGACTGGGTCTCTTCCACCCAGATTTCCCATTTTCCTGTAGCTAGGCAGTCACACCCAGGGACCACCCCACTGGCATCCTATAATCCCATCAAAGGCCAAAATCTAGAGAAATAAAAGCAAGCTCCCAGAAGAGAGCAATGCAGAGAGTCTCTGGCCTGGCTGTCTTCCCTGGGGCCCCTCAGAGGGGATGGGCTCCAGCTTCCCTCCCCAGCCCAGAGCTCCCATGGCTGAAGACCTCTGGAGCCCTAGCCACAGCCATGCTCAAGGGCCCTCTACACGCATTTGGATGAGCTTCATGCATGAAGGTACCAGCAGAGGAACCCAGGTGTTTGGGACCTGGGGTTAAGACCTTCAATCTGCTTGGATCTGGACTGGGCCTCTTCCGCCCAGATTTCCCATTTTCCTGTAGTCTGGCGGTCACACCAAGGGACTGTTTTCCCCCCACCCCCCACCCCCAATCGCCTATGGCCCACATCCAGAGACTTAAAACCAAGCTCCTGGAAGCTTGACATCTTATAGCCTTCTTCTGCCTCTGGGAGAACCAGCAGGCTACCAAAAGTTATCTTGCCCACATGGGAGAACCTCAAAAACTCCCCATGGCATATTCATATGACAAAACCAGTAACAATATTGGGTCTCATTCCACTGACCCTTGAAGAGCCTCTAATGCGTCATCGTTGGGAAGGACGAGTAAGGAGAGGCTTCTAAAATCTCAGGGCTAGGATGAATGGAGACATTACTGAGACCACTTGAGAAATTTGACGATCAACTGGATAATGATGATGATGATGATATTCATAACTGCTAAATATAAGTCTCCAAATTACTAGTCTGAAAATCACCACATTTATGATTTTGTGTTTTCCTAAATGGACTCACTCAAATGACCATTTTTTTCTTAAGCATTTATTAATCTAGCTATTTCCTGACTGTAGAGGTGATCTCTCTGTCCCTCTCACCCTCTCTCTCTCCATATAGCTCTTCTTTCCTCTCTCTTTCACTCCCTCTTTCTCACTATATGTGAGTTTTTAGATTTAATAATATTAATTTAAGTGTAATAATATAAGGCCACTAATAATAATATAAGGCCACTAATAATATAATAATAATATAAGACCACTAATCTATTCATGAGGACATCACCCTCATGACTTGATATACTTCTGGTGTTCCCATCTCCAAATACCATCAATGCGATTAGCCTTCAGTATAGGATTTTCAAGGATGACACACACATTCAGTCCTGAGTTAATATATCATCCACTTTTTGTGGATTTATTCATCTGCTGCTAGTTATTGGATTTCCTCACTTTGGGGGCTATGCTAAGTCATACTGCTGTAAACATTCCTGCGCAATTTTTTTGTGGGTGTTTATTTTCAAGTGTTTATTTGACTTTATACCCAAGGATGGAATCGCTGCCTTCTGTGACATTTTGACATTTTGAGGAACTACCAGCCTGCTTCTAAAATATACATTCCTACCAAAATGTATGACAGTTCTACTTTCTCTTCTTCTATATTAACACTGGGCTGGAGTGATAGCACAGCAGGTAGTGTGTTTGCCTTGAACACAGCCGACCTGGGTTCAATTCCTCTATCCCTCTTGGTGAGTCCAGCAAGCTACTGCATGGCAGAGCCTGGCAAGCTACCCGTGGCATATTCCATATGCCAAAAACAGTAACAAGTCTCACAATGGAGATGTTGCTGGTGCCCACTAGAGCAAATTGATGAACAACGGGATGACAGTGCTACAGTAACAATAATTTTATATTAATTTTATTAGGATAATACATTTGAATGATAGAGTGACAGAATCTGAAGATGGCTATATAAGAATAGTGGGGCCAAGGATCACCATAAAGTTTGCCTGAAGCAAGTAGAAAACACAGTTATAGATGATGAAGATGGGATAGGTTACAAGAGAAGGGAATTTTGATCAGGAGGTATATAAAGAGCATAGTAATGGAACATGTTTAATTCCAGCATCCTGTATGCTCCCCTATGTACAACCAAGAGTGATCCCTAAGCACAAAGCCAAGGGTAAGCCCTAAACACAGCCTAGTGACCCAGAAAAAAGAGGGAAAAAAAGCCCAATACTAATTTTGAGTATGGCATCTAGAGCAGAGCTTCCCCAATTAGACCTACTGCTTCTCATTCAGGAAAATAAAAATTACTCAGTGATTCCCTGAAAGCCAACCTCTTTAAACAAACAAAAATATTCAGAGTAAAATTTGCATTCTTTTATATATCTATGTTTCTATGCAAGTTCTACAACATAGTAAAGAAAGATGTTGTGGTAAATAAGACATCTTGAGATTATGAAGTTATTTATTGAAACCAAAACTAGTAACACTCATATTACACAAAAAACTTAAATAGCAAAAGATAATATTAAAGTAAAATTTACTAACAATCCTAAAGAGATAAATGAACCTAGTGCACTGCTATTAATTTTTTTTTATTTTGGGTGGCAACATTCACAAATCACTACATTAGCCATTTGCAGTTGGATTTTATTTGGTTGTTTTGGGGCCACACCTGGTTGTGCTCAGGGCGTACTCCTGGATCTGTGTTCAGGGATCACTCCTGATTATGCTCAAGGGGACAAGCATGGTGCTGGATTCAGACACTTGAAAGCAAACACCCTGGTTGTCTGCATGCAAGGCAAGTACTTTACCTGTTGTTCTATCTCTCTGGACCCTGGATTATTAATTAACACATTGGTGACCACACTGAACCAACATTCCATTAAATATGATAAAAGAAATTCAATGTACAATTTTCACATATAGCATGCATTATAGAACATATGTGAGGATATATTCTGTACATAAATATACTATATATACATATATATCTGTATACACATAAATAATCATATGTATCTCATAACCCAGAATAAAGTGTAGGTGTCTACTTTTGAATCCAGAATTGTTGCAAGCTATCATAATTTTGTTTGTTTATTCTTGAGCCACACCCAGTGGTGCCCAGGGCTCACTCCTGGCTCTGTGATATGGACCATTCCTGGTGGACTCAAGAGACCATCTAGGATGCAAGGATTGAACACTGGTCAGCTTCAAGCAAGACAAATGTCCTATCTGATATATTAGTGCTCTGACCCAACCATCTTCAACTTTAAATTTCAATTTCTCACCTGCTATTACAATTATCAGTTTTTATAAGTTTGCAGATTCTTCTGCATTTTCACTTGAAAAATGCTCTCAAATCTAATCGGATGTATTCATTTAAATAATTTCTTCAAATCACTGATTGTAGTCAGAAGGGAGAGCCTCCAAATGCTTATAGGTAAGTTACCATGTTTTTTTAACATTTTTTTCTGTTGATAATGTAGATTAGTTGAATTTCCTTCACCCTAAATTTCATTTTAACCAAAGTTTTGCCACAAATGAGAATAAACATTTTTTTGCTGTGGTTACTGAAGCAATAGCACAGTGGGTAGGGCATTTGCCTTGCATGGGCCGACCTGGGTTCGATTTGTCCATTCCTCTCGGAGAGCCCGGGCAGCTCCTGAGAGTATCGCGTACACACTGAAGAGCCTGGCAAGCTACCCAAGGCATATTCGATATGCCAAAAACAGTAACAACAAGTTTCACAATGAAGACAGTATTGGTGCCCACTCAAGCAAATCGATGAACAATGGGACAAGAGTGCTACAGTTCTACATTCAGCAAACCTGTATCTTGCAGCTATTGATTTGTTTCATCAAATTTACCAAATAAGTTTGCTAAATAAGTTAGGTCATTTTAATATATTTTATTTTTTTAGATTTGCACTGGACTGGAGTAATAGCACAGTTATAGGGCGTTTTTGCCTTGCACGCAGCCGACCCAGGTTCGATTCCTCCATCCCTCTTGGAGTGCTCGGCAAGCTACCTAGAGTATCCTGCCCGCACGGCAGAGCCTGGAAAGCTAACCATGGTGTATTCTATATGCTAAAAACAATAATAAGTCTCACAATGAAGACATTACTGGTGCCCGCTCAAGCAAATTGATGAACAATGGGACAGCAGTGCTACAGTGCTACAGATTTGCATTATGTTAATTTTATTTGAGGCATGATGATTTACAATTCTGTATTTGATAGGGTTCTTTCATACAGCATTCCACCACAGCACTGTCCACCATGTGTCCACCTCTCTGCATGTACCCTCGCATCTCCACTTCCATTCCTGCTAAATTCAATCCTATAAACCAGTTCTAAGGACTATTTGCTTCTCCTTTTAAGCTATGCATATTTTCAGTCAATTTAGCTGCTTAAAAAGCTTTAGCTCTGTTTTCAAGGATCTCTAGTACTAGGACAAAGAGTTTATAAAACCAATCCAAAAGGTACCTTATGATAGCTAATGGACTTATGTTTAGAGCAACAAGCAATTGTTTTTCTTTCCAAGTCAGTTTTTATTGGGGTAGCAAAGTTTACAACAATATTGATATTATTGTTTTCTACTTACAGTGCTGCTACACCATCAATCACTACAATTTCAGCTCTCTGTTACGCAACAGAGGAAACATATATGCAGTTTTTAAAAATACCCTTTTATTCTTTCTTTGAGCTCTTACTAACGCTTATTTTTATTCAACACCCTCCAATAGCATCTGAGGTTACCACTACCCCTTGGATATTAACAGTGCCACCCTCACTTTGTGAAACCCTGATCCAGAGTTTTAGGAAGACATTTGGTTGGAAGATAAAAATTTGGTTGTCATCAGTACATAAGGCTGAACTAAATTCAGTGAAAAAAGCAGACATCAAAATCTGAGCATCAATACTCTTCATTAATTATGATCAGATGGGAGAAGTGTTCTTAGAGAAAACTGCACAATTAGGTATAAAGGCCAAGGAAACCAAAGTGGTGCGAGGGAGGATTCTAATGGTGTGACTATTACTACTAGGACAAAGGCTACACTGTGTGGTCTGATAAAGAGAGAAAAGGTAACATTAATATACTCTAATTGCTATGAGGTTGCAAACCTGAATAACCATTACCAATTGACATCCTACTGCCTCAGTTACATTAAGGCTCAAATATTTAATAATATGAAGGTCTTTAGTGATTCTTGTAAGAGTCATTTCACTCAGTTGTTGGTTAAATCTTGACAAAATTTGTTCAAGAGTAAACAGAGGATGTTAACTGAAGAGAGTAGGTATGATTATTTTAGTGTAAATGGGATCAAAAATATGATAATACTGGAAGGGGATATTAAGTCAAGAGACTTTTTTTTATTTTATTGAATCACCATGAGATAGTTACAAGGTTTCATGTTTGGGTTACAATCACACAATGATCAAAACCCATCCCTCCACCAGTGCACATTCCCCACCATTAATATCCCTGATTTACCCACCCTTTCCCACCCTTCCCCTGCCTCCATGGCAGACAATATTCCCCATATTCTCTCTCTTCTTTTGAGCATTATGGCTTGCAACACAGACACTGAGATGTCATTCATGTTTGGTCCATTATCTACTTTCAGCACACATCTCCCATCCCACCATCCCGACTGATTTCTCCAGCCATCATTTTCTTAGTGATCACTTCTCTATTCCATCTGCCTTCTCCCCTCTGCTCATGAAGCAGTCTTACAGCTATGGGACAATCCTCCTGGCCCATCCGGAGACATTTTTAAGATGGCAAAATCTTGTTTTCTACCAATTTCCACAAAAATCATGTTTTAATACAATTTTCCAGAGCTGACTTTTCAAAAGAAATAAAAACATACAGAATATTTTGGAGAAATAAAGTGAAGAATTGCAGAAAAATGTATTTAAGATAGAGGAAATGTCTCTAATACATAATCACAAGAACTGACAGTGAATTTCCAATAACAAAATTATAGGTAAAATAAATTGACACTGAGAAAAATAAGTAAATAGGCACAGTAGTGGAATCTTGAAAGTTTTCTATATCAATAATTGCTTCTTTTATTCTAAAGTAAAATGAAACTAAGAACTTCCAAAATAAAATAGAAATTGGATTAGGAAGTGGTATAGGAGACTTGAGGTTCATATTGGTGATAGTGGTCTTTTAGAAGAGAGAGGCAGTGAATGGATTGCAGAAATATAGGATTAATGGAAGCACAAAATTTCTACTGGAATTAAACACAATGTAAAGAAATGTGCTTGTTAGTGATTTTAGTCTGAGATCTATACTCAGGAGCTAAATACAATGCTAAATGCAACTCTTTATTTTCACAATGCTATGTGGTATGATCACAACACACATATGTGTATATATATGAGTGTACATATATATTACTATAATTATATGCATTTGAATGCATTTTCCTTAGAAGGAATTATGAAAATTCCCTAGTCTGAAAGAGCATTTCATGCCTTTGATCCACTAAAAGGGTAAAAAATCTTTGAACTTTAGGGAGTACCCATAAAAGTAGGGACTACCAGTCAGAGAATAATATACTGAAGAATCTCATGCTTGACTTTAGCTGACAAAGAGATAGTGTTATGTAGAGAGAGCCTATTTTACTACAAGAAAAAGCCAATATTTGTTTAATAAATGAATATATGCACATCTGAAAACTTGGGCCACCCACTCTTGAAACATTCTTAGTTGTTCTGTAAATGTATAGAATAATATATTTAAGCTATGTGGTAGTAACAGAGACCTGGAATTACGTTCCAGGTACTGTTCTCATCATACACAGCAGGCTCTCTATGGTTCTGCTCTTTGTGGTTTCATATCCCATGAAAAAGTGTGTGTTCTCTGGCATGCCTGCAACCCAGTGTATAACATTCTAACCAAGTGTGTGTAACCAACCCATGGTCATTAAAACAATAAAGGGAAGGAGAGTGGAAAAAATGTTTAAGTATCAAATAAAACAAATCTTTTGGTGCATTTTAATTTAATCTATCCATATTTTATATCTTACATTTAATCAACATTATAAAATAGATTACCATAAATCTGGGTAGTGTATTCTCACAAGTATTTTACAGTTCTGCCAGTGAGCATGGCGTAAGAGATTAAAGCCAGGGCCTCACTCTTGTGAGATAAGAAATCTACAAGTGGGTAACATTCTTGGCTCCTCTCATAACAATTTGAAGTATAAGCTTATTATTTTCCATTTGTAATGTTTAGTTTTTCATTTTTCTATTTTACGAAATAAATTTCTTACTGCCGTAGTCGAATTAACTGGTATATATAGATTATATATATATATATACATATATGATATATGGGCTGGAGTGATAGCACAGTGGGTAGGGCATTTGCCTTGCATTCGGCTGACCTGGCTTCCATTCTTCCGTCCCTCTCAGAGAGCCTGGCAATCTACCAAGAGTATATCTCACTCACATGGCAGAGCCTGGCAAGCAACCCATGCCATATTTGATATGCAAAAAAACAGTAACAAATCTCAAAATGGAGATGTTACTGGTGCCGCTTGAGCAAATCGATGAGCAACAGGATGACAGTGATACAGTGATATGTGTGTGTATGTGTGTGTATGCTACATGTCTTTAGATTTTTATTTTGCAATGCAATTTCGGAAGGGAGAACATTGGAAACAACATATCCAGCCTGCAGAATTTGGTATGTGGGCAGGTAGATATGATATCAAAGAGATCCAAGTCAAAGTCGTGAATAAGCCTCTCTATTGCCCTTCTGGAAGATGTGAAAGATCCATCAGGACGTTGGAGGGCAATCATCTTGGTCTTGTAGTTGGCGAAGGACAGGCAAACATTCCAAATACTTCTGCTGCATCAGCCAACACTGCTCCTCTTCCCTCTTTGAGGTCTTCCTTTATCGCTTCTCTGCATAGCTTTGTGATCTCAGATGTTAGCTTGTGATTGCCTGAGGCTTTTTTTTTTTTTTTTTGCTTTTTGGGTCACACTTGGTGATGCACAGAGGTTACTCCTGGCTCTGTACTCAGGAATTACTACTGGCGGTGCTCAGGGGACCATATGGGATGCTGGGAATCGAACCCGGGTCGCCGCATGCAAGGCAAGTGCCCTACCCGCTGTGCTATTGCTCCAGCCCCGATTGCCTGAGGCTTGTGCCAAACCACGTTGGCAAATGAGCTCAAGAGTTTCCGAAGACAGCCGTCTGTTTGTGGCTTTCCCATTCCTCGTGTAGGCAGGAAGGTGCTAAAGCAGTCGATTGTATTCCTCCTCGATGTTGTCAATGACGGCATCTTCCCACATTGTCGCAATAGTGCCAAAGAGCTGCCAGTTTGTGGTCATTTTGAGAGTTCTCTTAAACTTTGCAGTCCTTTCTCCCCACTCTGTGAAATAGAATTTTGCACAAAGGAGATGGTGGTTTGATCTCGTTTGGAATTTGGGACAACAGCGACATCGGTCAGGCAAAAACATTTAATTGAATATGATGTAGTCAATTTCGTCCTGGAACTGTCCATCGGGAGACTCCCATGTCCAACATTTAGATTTGGCCTTCTGGAATGGTGAGTTATCATGCATGGTATTGGTGAACTCATACAGTCTCTCACCCTGTTTGTTCCATTCTAGGCCATGGGTCCCAATGAGGAGTTCACTGGGCGATCTTCTCAGCCCTATCTTGGCATTAAAATCACTGACAATGATATTGTAGAAGGTGTGGTCTTCTTTATAGAACTTCTCCATCTCCATGTGGAACTTCTCAATTTCTTCTTCATCGTAGTTGGATGTTGGTGTGTAGACGATGGAGATAGAAACTGCCAGCAGTGAGCCACATCTATTCAAGTGTAATTGCCCAATTCGGGTTGTTAGACATTTGAATGAATCAATGATCATGGCCAAGTTTGTGTTGACAAGGATACTGACATCACCGACGCCTCTACTGTTGCATGTTCCAAGGAACAGTTCTTCTCCAGAGTCGCAAACGGCGTGATGTACTGATGCCTTCTCGTCTTGGTCAGACCAATGATGTCAAACTTGATCTTCTACTCTTACACCATCAGGTCCTCGATGGATGTTTCTGATGCCAGCATACATGCGTTGAAAGTACAGACAGTCATTTTAATCTTTCTTTGTTTTGGCAGTCTAGTTCGTCCCTGAGATTTTATCAGCCTCTCCTTGCTCATCCTTCTTAACGCTGCCATATTGGGGCCTCTCTTAGTGTCAGTGGAATGAGGCCCACTGTTGTTACTGTTTTTGGCATTTTGAATACGCCATGGGTAGCTTGCCAGGCTCTGCCATGCAGGCGGGATACTCTCGGTAGTTTGCTGGTCTCTCTGAGAGGGATGGAGGCTAAAGGGTGGCCTCTAATCGCCCTTACAGGTGTTCCCATGGTTCACACCATATTTGAACCCTGTCAAGTATTGCACGGTAATTATGGAAAATGGATATTAAGTGTCTTATGTTCTCCAGAAAGCAGCCTGGAGCATGGCGGTAGCTGGGTAGTGGAGGTAGTAGAGGTCAGCAGATAAGGTATTTATCTGGCGCTGGTAGGGTGGGTCATCTGGGTGTGATTTCTGGGGTGCCAAAGATTGGGGAAGCAGGCAGTGGATCTCTGTTTCCGGGTCCTGTTGAGCTTGGAGTCCAAGGTCACAAAGTTCTGCTTTACCTGGTTCTGTGAGGCTTTACTCATGCGTGAGGCTTGGCCTGAGTGTCCAGAAATTGGCCTGGAACGTGGCAGTGGCTGGGTAGTGGAGCCACCTTCTGAAATCCGACATGACATTTTATTGGTAAAGACGCATACAGCACCAGGTCCAAACAAGGTCAGACCTGAACACCTGAAGAATCTGCCACCAGTACTCGTCAATACACTGACTCAGCTCTTCACACGGTGCCTGTCCGAATGCAAGGTTCTGTCCCAGTGGAAAACCAGCAGGACCTTTCTGTTGTAACAGAAGTGAGACATCCAAGACATTGGCAACTATCGCCCAAGCTGCCTGTTATCCGTCAGCAGAACACTAGATGAAGGACAACCATGCGAGCAAGCCAGGTTCCGAAAAGAATTCAGCACAATTGATCACATCCACACAATGACCAAACTCATTGAAGTTTTGTGAGAGTTCAAGATGCCGCTCTGTCTAACGTTCATTGATTTAAAGAAAGCCTTTGATTCCGTTGAGACTGAATTGGTCATCAAAGCCCTAGCCAAACAGGGCGTTCAAACTCAGTACATCAGGGTCCTCCGTGAGCTGTATTACAAATTCGCCTCCAGGATCTCACCATTCTATAAGGAAATGATCGTCGAAGTAAAGAGAGGGGTTCTTCAGGGCGATACCATTTCAAGGAAGCTCTTCAGTGCCACCTCGAGAACATCATGCGATCATGCGACGAAAGGAATGGGCAGGAATGGGAGTGAAGATAGATGGTCAACAACTCTACCACTTCTGCTTCGCTAATGCCATAGTTCTAATAACACCAAACATTAGCCAAGTGGCAAAAATGCTGTCCAACTTCAACCGCAAGTATGGAAAGGTCGAACTGCAGCTGAATGTTCATGAAAATTGAACTAATCCCTGACGTTCCATTTGCTCTCAACAGAACATCTACTAATGCAGCAGCTATGTGTATACCTGGGTCAAGAACCCAACATGAGGAACAACTTGGTGCCAGAACTGAGCAGGAGGAAAAGAGCAGTGTGGAACGCCATCAATAGTGTTGAAGAAGTTAAGAGTACAAGGAATCTCTGGCTCCGGGCACATATTTTTGACTCTACCATTCTTTCTGCATTAACATACACCTCAGAGATCTGGGCCCTATGAAAACAGGATGAGAATGCTATTCAGGTATCCCAATGAGGAATCAAAAGAGCCATGCTTGGAATATCACATTTCACTCAAATGAGAGAAGGAATCTGGAGTTCCGACCTCCATAGATGATCAAGAGTCAGGGACCCTGTCTCCTTTGCCAAGGCATCGAAAATCAGATGGGCAGGACATGTAATGTGATTTAGAGAGGACTAGAGCTGTTACTGACTGTATTCCACGTCAAAAAACCACGTGACTGCCCACCTATGAGATGGTCAGATTTCTTCATCAAAACCTTGAATGAATGGTTTGAGGCTCTTTGTGAACCTGGAGCAAGCAGATGCCATTGGGCTACACTAGCACTCGAATGGGACAAATGGCACCCGCTGGAGCAAATTGAAGATCAACGGGATGACAAGTGATACAAGAATGAAACTTAGCTTTCCTGTTTACCAATCTGGGATATAATTAGTGTCGACTTCTCTACCTTGCCATAAGGATGACTTTAAAGAACTTTTTTAAGGTTTTGTTGACATCAAAATCTTATTTATAAAATGAAGATAAGAATTATCTACATTGTAGAGTTGTTTTGAAGTCTCAATGAACTTATATGTAAAGAGCTTAGAAATGAGATTAACACATAACAAGAGATAGACTTTTTAGTTTTTTCTGATAGACCTCACATTTGGTGTTTTGACATTTTTCTAATAAAATATTAGAAAACCAAATTATATTTTATGCATTTTCCTGACTTTAAAATATAATTTATGATATATACAAGTATTCTAATTTGTCATTCATTTCAAAACTGTTTTTATCTCAATTATATTTTATTCTTAAAAATTACATAGAATTCTATTTTAAATATCCTCACAGATTAACAGGTTCTTAGCTAGATTAAATCACAGGATATTCTTTTGCATTTATTTCTAAATTTTCCTTTAATAACCAGATATATAGCTTTTCTTAATTTTATTAGTATATTCTAGATATTTTCTTACAAATTGTCTGCTTATTTATCAACCTCCTGAATGATCCTTTGAAACTTGAATAATGTCCATTATGTATGTATTTCATATAAATATTTACATTATATAATTTAAATATATATCATTTTATTAAGTTATTGAGCCCAAATATATTTATATTATTTGAATTTACTGTTTTTATTTAATCTAAATTTCCTTATTATTACTCATTTTGTATATTTCTGAGAGAAACTCAACTATCATTTTAGATTAGTTATTTCACCTTCTTTTTACAGGGTATCTTGCTTTAAATTTTGAAGTTGTTATATTATAGGTGAATAAAGGTATATAGCTATAAATATTAGTTTATTTTATTATGCAATATGCCTGAGTTTCAGGTAATGTTTTTGAGTTGACATTTTTGCCACAAATAATTTATATTGTGTAAGCAATGCCCTGTAAATACTTTTTATTCTTTCATTTTCATTTTTCTCTGTAATTTTGTTTCCTGTGGGATTCTTACAGCATTTAGCATGATTTTATTAAAAGACAAACCAAGGGTCTCTGTTTCAAAAGGTTACTTAACCCATTAATATTTATCATGATTTAATGTTCTGTGTAAGATTATTCCTGCTATAGTTTTTGTGTGTTCTCTTTAACCTGCTTTGTTATTGTTCTTGTATTTTTTTCCCACTTTCCTACCATTGGCTGGATTATTCAAGATTTTTTCTCATTTTTTTCTTTATTTATCTAGGGTTTTGAAAGTTATACATCCATTTCTATTCTTCTGTTAAATTTTTAAACAGTGTATTTAAACTTTAAAAAATGATTTCCAAGAGTTAATCCATATCATATTCATCTCTTTGATGGGCTAAATATAAATAAATAAATAAATAATAATGTCTTTTCATATTCCCTGTCTCCAGCTCTTATGTTTGGACACTTGAGGGAAAAAAAAATTTTTTAATTTTAAATACAAATCCCTTTACTTTTGTCATCTTTGAACTTTTACTTCGGTAGAGTATTGGTATTTGTATTTCAATTCTTTGTAAGATAGAATTTATAATCAAATATGGGTGTACCCTAGCAGAATTTTGTTATTATAAAATAAAATATGTCTATAGTTTTCTTTGAGTGCATTTTCTGTAGGTATAACATTAATTACAAACAAAACAGCACAAAAAGGAGTGAAATGCCCATGTGAGTATTTAAGAATGTGTTAGTTACGGAAAATGGACTACTTTATAAATGATCACTTGATAATTAACAACCTTCTTAAAAATATAGACCTATGTGCATATAGAACAAACCCCAGCTACAACTCATTTAAGAAGAGAGAAAAATGTAACACATTTAAATAAGGCAAGTTTGGAAATTTTATAAAAATATTTTGATGTTCTAAAAGTTGAAATGACTAAATAAGTTACAAACCTTGAAACTGAATAAAGGACACACTTAATGTATTTATCCATTTTATATTTATGTACAATAGTAAAAAGCAAATCTCCAAGTTAGGTAACCAATTTTCAATATATATGAGATCAAAATATTTATAATCTGAAATATAAATACAACAAAAATAGAAAGTAAGAAACAATTCTGTAATGAAAATAATAAGCCAGTTAGGTGGGAGGAGGGAATGGAGGAGGTAGTTAGGATAGAGAAGTCCATGGTGATGACTGGAAATGATTATTCTGGACAAGAACAGAGTGCTGGGGCCAGAGCAATAGCACAGCAAGTAGGGCGTTTGCCTTGCATGCCGCTGACCTGGGTTCAATCCCCAGCATTCCATATGATCCCCCAAGCACTACCAGGAGTAATTCCTGAGTGCAAAGCCAGGAGTAACCCTTGTGCATCGCTGGGTATGACCCAAAAGCAAAAAAAGAAAAAAAGAAAAAAACCTGAGTGCTGAAGGTTTGTGAAGCAATGAAGAGGATAATCTCTCAGTACCTGTATTTCAAACCATAGTGCCCAAAAGGAAAGAGAGAGAGACAGAGACGAGAGGGAGAGAGAGAGAGAGAGGGAGAGGGAGAAAAAAGAGAGAGTGACAGTGACAGAGAGACAGAGACAGAGATGATAGATAGATAGATAGATAGATAGATAGATAGATAGATAGATAGATAGATAGATAGATAGATAGATAGATAGATGAAGAAGAAAAGTGCTTGTCACAGAGGCAGGCTGGTGGGAGGGGTGGCAAGAGGGAAAAAGAGGGAAATTTGGGACACTGGTGGTGGGAAATTACACTGGTGAAAGGAACATTGTATGACTGAAACCCAATCTTGAATAACTTTATAACTGTGTATTTCACAGTGATTCAATAAGAAACAAAATAATTTTAATAGTAAGCCAATAGATATATGCAAACATTTCAACCTCACTGAGAATCAAACAATGGAAGGCGACCTAAAAATAGGATTTTTATATTTATAAAACATTGATAAAAAGAATATCTAGTGTTAGTAACTGTACAAAAGTCGGAAGGCGCTCATGTCAGGGATCCCTCCTGGAGCTGTGATTCTAACTAGACCTTAGGGAAGCCAGTTTTCATCCTTGATCTGTGGGGGACGGGAATTGAGGCACACTAAGAGCACCCAAAGCTGAAACGTTCTGGGCACCCTCTGCTTATCCCATACAGGTACCCGGCCCATGTCAGGGCTCCTTCCTGGAGCTGCAGCCACTAATGCGTCCTCGAGTTATTCTCCCCACTCCATATCCCAAAAGAACCATAAGTTATCCTCTTAGTTGGAACTTTCACTAGGTTAGCTTCACCACCAGAAGCACATTAGCCCATCGCAATTAATACTGCATCATAAGCAGAATAGTAACAGAGAGCGTGAAGGGCTAGGCCACATAGGTCACAATGGTAAAGTAATGCCAAGCTTACTTATTGAAGAGGCTTGCCCAGAAGACTCCAACAGCAATTAAGTGCTAGACAACCTCTCTGACAGGGAATCTAGAAGGAAGCTACTGAGGATACTTAAGGAGCTAAAAGAATGTAATGCAATGTCAATAAAATACAAGAAAATTTGAAGATAGAAATGCGAAAAATTCAAACAAAATTACAAATGGAAATGTCAGACCTGAAAAACCTGGTAGGAGAATCAAAAAACTCACTGGACGGCCTCAGCAGCAGAGTAACAGCTCATGAGGACAGAATCAGTGAGCTCAAAGAACAAGTCCAGAGACTTTCTAGAAAAGAGCAGAAAATGGAAAAGAGACTCAAAATCTGGGGACAGATGGCAAGAGAATATGGTGATGAAGCCAAGAGGAGTAACATAAGAATTATTAGAGCTCCAGAGGGACAGGACGAAAAACCTGATGAAGAAGAAACTGTCAAAGACATCATTGCTACGAAGTCCCCAGAGCTGAAGAAAACATGTGACCACATTCAGGAGGCCCAAAGGGTACCAGCTAGAAGAAATCCAAATAAAAATACCCCAATACACATCCTGATCAAAATGACCAAAACATTAGATAAAGACAAAATCCTGAAAGCAGCAAGATCAAAGAAAGAAATTGCCTATAAAGGAACATCCTTAAGATTCACAGCCGACTTGTCTGATGAAACCCTCACGGCCCAAAAACAGTGGTGGGATATAGTAAAAAAACTCAATAAAATAAGTACCTCACCAAAATACTTTACCCAGCTAGACTTTTGTTTATAACAGAAGGAACAACACAGTTTCACAGATAAACAACAGCTCAGGAACTTCATAGACTCAAAAACCATAGTTACAAGAAAAATGGAATGGACTACTTTAGAGAAGACAGGACCCTCAAATACACCAAATTTCATCAGAAAATGGGACAAAACCCCATAATGATAGTCTCTCTCAATGTCAATGTACTAAAGGTACCAATTAAAAGACGCAGAGTGGCAGAATGGACTAGAAAATTGAACCCAACATTCTGCTGCCTGCAAGAAACACATCTCAACAGTCAGAGCAAACACAGGCTCAAAGTCAAAGGCTGGAAAACAATCCTACAGGTGAAAAATTCCTGTAAAAAAGCTGGGGTAGCCTTCTTAGTATCAGACCACATTGATTTCAGACTGAAGAAGGTCACAAGAGACAGTTAAGGTCATTTCTTATTGATAAAGGGATCTGATCTGTACAACAGGAAGAACTAACAATACAAAATATATATGCACCTAATGAAGGACCAGCAAAGTACTTAAAACAACTACTCATAGACTTGAAGAAAGACATCGATAGCAACACAATTCTAGTAGGAGATTTCAACATCGCTTTATCACCTCTTCATAGATCAACCAGACTCAAGCTTAGCAAGGACATACAGCATATGAGGGAAGAAATGGAAGAAAGGGACTTAGTAGATATATACAAGATGCTTCTTTCTCAAAAAGCTGAATATACATTCAGCTCAAGTGTGCAGGAACATTCTCCAAGATAGACCACATCCTGAGCCACAAAACATACCTCCATAAAATTAAGAAGATAGAGATTGTATCAATGATCTTCTTAGACCATGATGCCCTGAATTTAGAAATAAATCACACACAAACAGAAAATGAAATTAAACACCTGGAAATTAAACAGCTGACTATTGGATAATGAGTGGCTTATAAAAGAAATCAAAGAGGAAATCAAAAAATTACTGGAAATGAACAACAATAAGGACAGGAATTACCAAAACCTATGGGACACAGCAAAAGCTGTGTTAAGAGGAAACTTCATAGCTCTATAAGCATTCCTCAGGAAGGAGGAGTGAGCCCACATAAGTAACCTAACCTCACTGCTTAAGAGCTTGGAGAATGACCAACAAAAGGAGCCCAATCTGAACAGGAGGAAATAATAGAACTCAGAGCAGAAATTAATGAGATGGAAACCAAAAAAATAACAATTTGAAAGATCAATGAAACCAAGAGCTGGTTCTTTGATAAAATAGACAAGATCGATAAACCTCTAGCAAGACTCACAAAAAAAAGGAGAGAGAAAACCCTAATAAACAGAATCAAAAATGAAAAGGGGGACATTACAACAGAAATTACAGAAGTTCAAAGGATTCTCAGAGATTACTTTGAGAATCTTTATGCCATAGAACATGGAAACCTCGAGGAAATGGATTCCTAGATTCCTATAGCCTCCCAAGGCTGAACCAAGAAGATCCGGAATACTTGAACAGACCTATCATCATCAAGGAAATTGAAGCGGTAACAAAAAGTTTCCCCAAGCACAAAAGTCCTGGCACAGGTGAATTCACTAGTGAATTCTTTCAAATATTTAAAGAGGACTTACTCCCAATCCTCTTTAAGCTTTTCCAGGAAATTGAAGTATCAAAAACACTTCCAAACAGTTTCTATGAAGCAAATATCACTCTGATACCAAAAGCAGACAGAGATACCAGAAAGAAAGAGAATTACAGACCAATATCCCTGATGAACACAGATGCAAAGATCCTCAACAAAATATTAGCAAATAGAATCCAATGACTCATCCAAAAGATCATACACCATGACCAAGTAGGATTCATCCCAGGGGTGCAAGGATGGTTTAACATTCGCAAATCAATCAACATAATTCATCATATCAATAAAAAGAATAATAAAAACTATATGATCTTATCAATAGATGCAGAGAAAGCACTTGACAAGATCCAGCACCCATTTATGATAAAAACTGTCAGCGGAATGGGCATCGAAGGAACTTTCATCAATATTGTCAAAGATATCTACTACAAGCCCACGGCAAGTATCATTCTCAATGGGGAAAAACTTAAAACCTTTCCTCTAAGATCGAGCACAAGATGAGGTTGCCCACTTTTGCCACTCCTTTTCAATATATTGAAAGTACTGGAAGTCCTGGCCATAGCAGTTAGACAAGAAAAAGATATCAAGAGCATATATATATAGAAAAGGAAGAGGTCAAGCTATATTTGCAGACGATATGATACTATATTTAGAAAACCCTAAAGACTACAGAAAAGCTCTTAGAAGCAATAGGTCGATATAGTAAAGTAGCAGGCTACAAAATCAACACCCAAAAGTCCATGGCTTTTGAATATACAAATAATGAAAGAGAAGAAAGAGACATTAAAAAATTCCCGTTCACAGTAGTACCTCAGAAAATCAAGTACCTTGGAATCAGCTTAACCAAATAGGTAAAGGACCTTACAAGGAAAATTATAAAATACTACTTCAAGAAATAAAAGAGGACACTAGGAATTGGAGACACATCGTCTGCTCATGGATAGGGAGAATTAACATTATCAAAATGGCAATACTGCCCAAAGCACTATGCAAATTTAATGTGGTCCCTATCAGGATACCCATGACATTTCTCAAAGAAACAGACAAAACACTCCTGAAACTCATATGGACCAATAAACCACCACAAATAGCTACAGCAATCCTTGGGAAAAAGAAGATGGGTGCCATCACCTTCCCCAACTTCAAACTCTACTACAAAATAATAGTAATTAAAACAGCATGGTATTGAGCTAGAAACAGACCTGCAGACCAATGGATCACAGTTGAATATCATGTCACAGACCCCCAAGAGTCTGTGTTGCAAGCCTTAATGCTCAAAAGTATAGAAATAGTATGGGGAATATTGTCTGCCATGGAGGCAGGGGGAGGGTGGTATAGGAGGGTGTATTGGGATATTGGTGATGGGGAATGTAGACTGGTGGACGGATGGGTGTTTGATCATTGTGTGATTGTAACCCAAACATGAAAGCTTGTAACTATCTCACGATGATTCAATAAATTTTTTTTAAAGAAAGAAATCTGATGCAAAAATTAAAATGCAACAGAGACAGAAAAAGAACATAAATGTTGAATAAATGAATATTCTTAATAGTGAAATGGATAAACAAAAATACTGATGTTCGGGGCTGAAGTGATAGCACAGTGGGTAGGGTGCTTGCCTTGCACACAGCGGACCCGGGTTCAAGTCCCAGCGTCCCATATGGTCCCCTGAGTACCGCCAGGAGTAATCCCTGAGTGCAGAGCCAGGAGTAACCCCTGTGCATTGCCGGGTGTGACCCAAAAAGCAAAAAAAAAAAAATACTGTTGTATTTTTTTGATGTTGTATAATTGATACATTTTTCTAATACAATCAAAAGACATTTGGTGAGACATTGCATTCATGATTCACAAATTCAGTTGTAAAAATATTGTAGAATTCTATAGAATGTTGAAATTTAGACAACTAAACATGAAAGTCTGAGTATTTGGTCAGATTATAATTAATTAAATGAAATAACTCTTTTTTATCAAAAAAGTGGGAAGTCTTCTAATGTTTATGCATGCATAAATAAAAATATGTACTGATCTTTGTTATAGCACATTATTTTAAAACTTGTTATATCATCTCAATGTTTAAATATTTATTTAATATATTACCTTAATGTTATATAAAAGTAAATTATAATAGACTATGCAAATATTTCTAAAAATATTTAGAACACAGCACATTTTTTATACCTAATGTATCTTATGCATTTTATACTTATATTCCTTTTGCATTTAAAAAAAAGTTGAGAAAAAATAATGCAGGAGAGTGAAAAGGAAAGGGAAAGAGGTGGATTCATGCAGGAAACATTTACTCTTCATGTATTATATACTAGTCTTTATCTCATAATAATGGCAGCCCCTGCTCTCTGAGAAAATTCTAGAAACTGACAAAGAAACAAAAATAAATAGATGAACAACTGGGTATATAAGAAACAAATCCTAATTATTCTTGCATTAAGAGTTCTTCTGAAGAAAATAATATATGAACACCATCGAGATTTTTCTCTATTCATTAAAGAAGAAGCACTTTGATCAATATTTGATTCAGAGATCAGGATTGAGGAAGATTCATCTCAGCTGAAATCTGACTGAGAAGATACATGCTAGAGGCAGGAAAGGGGACTCTCAAGCACTGAGAATGCAAAGACACTAAGAGCAGAAAAGTATTTAAATCAGTTAAGTAAAGAAAAGAAGGATTACTACTAAGACTGATGCTTGATCTCTTCAAGTAGATATGTGTGACTTTAGGTAGGAGACATTGACATGAGCCAGAATGCAAGGTGTTTAAATTTTTCTTTAATATAGTAGACTTGTACATACACTTAGTACACTCTGTCTGCCATCTTTCACCACCATCATGGTGAGCATGAACATCCTGGCTAATGCTATTAAGAGCATCAACATTGACAAAAATAGAAGCAAACTCAAGTCCTTATTAGGTTGTGCTCCAAAATCATTATCCATTTCCTACCATGATATAAAGCAGGTTAAATTGGGGCATTTGAAATCACACATGATAACTGAAGCTGGAATTTGGTGGAAAGGGCACATCCTGCAGTTCTTAGGAATTACTCCTGGATTTGTGAACTGGAATTACTGGCAGTGCTAGAGGTACTGTATGCAGTGCTGGGTAGCCTATGATTGGATGGGGTCAACACCAAAGCAAACACATAAACCCCTGTACTCTCTCTCCCAGGCACAGATTTAATGTGCAATTAAATCTCAATTCTAGAAAAATTGAGAACACCTTGTCTAATCTCTTTGGTTTCATGATGGTTTGGTTTCATCGTACTGGCAACTTCAGCTGGCTTCATCAGCCATAAATAAACAAGACAAAAGCATAAAAGAGGGAAAACCCTATATAAGGGAAAGAATTCTTGGATTTGTTGTGAATGTAATATGAATGTGCAAATAAAATGCCTCAATGAAAAAATCTGATTCTATGATTGTTAGAGGTTTTTATCTAGCAACAGACTTGATTTGGGTTTAGCAATATCAATTTTATGGCCACAAAAATATAAATTGTAGGGCACAGGAGAAGAACAGAGACCAGTTAAGAACACACTACCCATCAGGGAGATGCAGATCAAAACAACAATAAGATATCATTTCACACCACAGAGACTGGCCCATATCCAAAAGAACAAAAGCAACCCGTGTTGGCATGAATGTGGAGAAAAAGGGACTCTCCTTCACTGCTAGTGGGAATGCCGACTGGTTCAGCCCTTCTGAAAAACAATATGGACAATTCTCAAAAAATTAGAAATTGAGTTCCCATTTGACCCAGCAATACCACTACTGGGAATATAACCTGGAGATGCAAAAAGGTATGCTAGAAATGACATCCGTATTTCTATGTTCATTGCAGCACTGTTTACAATAGCCAAAATCTGGAGTGCCCCCAAACAGATGACTGGTTAAAGAAACTTTGGTACATCTATACAATGGAATACTATGCAGCTGTTAGAAAAGATGAAGTCATGAAATTTGCATATAAGTGGATCAACATGGAAAGTATCATGTTGAGTGAAATGAGTCAGAAAGAGAGAGACAGACATAGAAAGATCGCATTCATCTGTGGAATATAAAGTAACAAAATGGGAGCCTAACACCCAAGAGTAGTAGAGATAAGGACTAGCCAGGAGGTCTGCCCCACAGCTTGGAAACTGGCCTCACATGTTGGGGGAAAAGGCAGATCAGATAGAGAAAGGAAAACTAAGTAGAGGATATCAGAAGGACCCATTCAGGTTGAAAGCTGCAAGCCGAAAATAGACTATAGACCGAACATGATGGCCACTCAATACCTCTATTGCAAACTACAACACCCAAAACAAGAGAGAACAAAAGGGAATGCCATGCCACAGAGGCAAGCTAGGTTGGTGGGGGATGGGGTAGGGTGGTGGGAGGGATACTGGGAACATTGGTGAAAGAGAATGGGCACTGGTCGAGGGATAGATAAACGATCACTGTATGACTGAAATGCAAACACGAAAGTTCATAAGTTTGTAACTGTACCTCACGGTGATTCACTAATAAATTTTTTTATAAAAAGAACACACTACAGTAGTTCAAATAAGCAATTATAGTGGTATGAGTTGTCTGTAGAAGTGCATAAAGTTATAAACTCAGCCAGATTCAAGGGGCAGTGAGTCGGAGTCGTTAATGGGAAAGTGTTGAAGAATTATTAGAAATTATTTAAACTATGTAGTAAGTAGAGGGATGTAAACCAGAACTGAAATTAGATCACACAAATATTTAAAATATTCAAAGGAGAAACCATTAAAGTGGACTATGTACCTAAATATGGAGGGAAAATACTAGAAAAATTCATGTTACCAGCAGCTAGCAGCTGAGAAAGGGAAATAGAGGAGAGATGTAAAACAGAATATCTAACTGTGTCTCTTGATATTTCTAGAGAGTTTGAAACTCTTGAAATTAAGATGTGTTAAAACTTCACATAAATATTTTTCAAATTTATGTTCTATATATCATAATATTATAATAAAATTTATGTTTATTATATATATTTATTCTCTTTTTATGCTACATTATGTAATTGTTAAAACATGGATATCAATAGTTGCAAGTATTGTTCAGAAAACCCAGAATGTTGAATGTTTTGGTTTGTTGAAAGTAAAACAAATGGCCTTAAAATATTCTTCAAAGTTCTGATCCTTAATTCTGAAGGTTCAGACTCAGAAGAAAAGGAAGGAGAGACAGATATCATAAAAGTTTTCCTGTTCCTTGTCAGCTAAGGCAGGGTAACTATATATAGTCTCTATTTCTAAAAGAAAGAATAGGGTGAAAAAAAACATTTTAACCAAGTTTGAAGGGATATATAATTATAAACTTAACCGAATAAAAACTGCCGATATTCTATGAACTTCCAGTTATAGCTAGCTCGTAAAAAAGCTCATCATCCTGATATGATTATATGTTATATGCTTGTAATATATATTTACCTCATTTTATTCTAAAGAATTACATTCATCCTATGCTATAGCAATTTGGAAGAGGAAGCATATTTTTGCTCATAAAAACCTAGAGTAACCATTAAAATGCAATCCGTGTTTCTCTAAAAAGACTAAATATTCATTCACAGTCCACCATGCATTTCCCAGGATAAAGTAGTCAAATTGATCTATTCCTAAGACCTTTACTACAAATAGTTTTTTTCCTGAGGAAAAAAAGAAGAAAAAACATTCCTTCAAACCATTGTCCAATCTTGGGCAATGCTTAGGCAAGAGTACTTGAACACTTTTGCCTTTTTCCTCAGCCACTGACAAATGGTTTGAAAAGGATTTTTATAATCTGTAAGGGCACTGGACTACAGACAAATGATGCCCACCCATACAATACCTCTTGGAATTTCTAATCAAAATTTCATATCTGGAGTAACTTGGGTCTGACAGAGAGCCTAACCATGAAATGCCAATGTTTATTCATTCAGCACCCACCTGACTTTAAAGGAAAAGTCTGGCTTTGTCCTCATGCAATGAAGAGTGTGCTCTTACATTTTCAGACAGCATTTGACAAAGTTCCACATCATAGACCAAGGTCCTGGTAGAGAGATTGAGGTCTACAAAAGGAGGAACACAGAACAGACATAAATGTATAAAAAATGGATTGAATGTTGGCTAAAGGGCAGTGAGGGTATGGTCATAAATAAACTGTTCATGGTGGCAAAAGGTAACTGATATCAGATCAGTATGAGAATTCACCTTATTTATTAACCATTAAGAAAGTTCAATAATTGAATTTGAAGGAAATATTTGGTTCTTTAATTTTAATTATATTAAGAAATGAAAAACGTTATTTTAAAGGTCTCACTTTAGGAAGAAACAATAGTTGACTTTATAATCTTTATTTCACTAATAGATTCAATTAGCAAGGCATCTGCTAGAAATGTTAGTCTGCATGTCTTTTAGATATTGTAACTCCATTAATGTAAAGAGGAACAAGTAAGAATTATAATAACAAAAAGATGGGCCAGAGAACCAGTACTGTATGTGACTGACCAAGGTTTTATCCTTATTACCAAGATGGACTCCCAACCCTAAAGAGTAGACTCAAAATTAGGACCTAGGAAGAAAGAAGGAAGGAAAGAAGGGAAGAAGGAGGAAAGAAGGGAAGGAAGGAAGGAAAGGAAGGGAAGGAAGGAAAGGAAGGGAAGGGAAGGGAAGGAAGGAAGGAGGGAAGGGAAGGAAGGAAGGGAGGGAGGAAGGAAGGAAGGAAGGAAGGAAGGAAGGAAGGAAGGAAGGAAGGAAGGAAGGAAGGAAGGAAGGAAGGAAGGAAGGAAGGAAGGAAGGAAGGAAGGAAGGAAGGAAGGAAGGAAGGAAGGAAGGAAGGAAGGAAGGAAGGAAGGGGATAGAATCAGGAAATGAAAAGGATTTTCTTTTCTTCCCCCAGAAGATTTTGTAAATCATAGACACAGCACCAAATAATTTCTGCTTGTGAGTTCGTTTCACTGTGATGTATCACCAAGAGTTGAGCTGTCTGAAAAAATAGGGCCCTCACATACTAGGGTAGGTATCTCAATGAAAGTAATGCATGTTTTGCATGTGGGAGACTCCGGGACTGGAGCAATAGCATAGCGGGTAGGGCATTTGCCTTGCACGCGGCTAACCTGGGTTCGATTCCTCCATCCCTCTCAGAGCCTGGTAAGCTACTGAGAGTATCCCGCCTGCATGGCAGAGCCTGGAAAGCTACCCGTGGGGTATTCAATATGCCAAAAACAGTAACAACAAGTCTCACAATGGAGACGTTATTGGTGCCCGTTCCAGCAAATCGATGAACAATGGGACGACAGTGCTACAGTGCTACATGTTTCCCTGAGCACTGCTGGGAGCCACACCAGCTTTGGAGTGACCTCCCAAGATTGCTTGCTATGGCCCCTGATTTAAATCAATGAAGAACAGACTCTTTAAAGTATTATTTTTAAAAATAAATAAAAATATTTGGTATACCCCATATAATACTTTAGAGATATAGTGACACTAAAATTTGTTGTTTATCTGAAATTTAACTTTAATTAGATTTCCTGTTTTGTTGTTGTCAATGCTGTTTCCCAAATCTTGAAACTCTAATCCAGAGACAAGATGTCATCTCATAGTTTTGGACATTTGTAAACCCTCTGGGAAAAGAATGGGATACTTTGGTACATTGTTTGGAAAGAAAATATTGGCTATTATGAAAGTGGAGTCAAACTAAACCAATTATCCTTATTAAGTTAAATTTTGTGTGAATGGCCTTTGATTTTTATTTTTAAAAGAATCTTACTTCATGGTTTACTCTTTCGTCCTCTGCATTATAAAATAATTTTTAAGAAATATCATTTACTATTGGTAACACCATAGTATAATTTTAAGTCCTAAGAGTAATTTTGAGTTTTACCTTTGTTTTAAAGACAGACTGATAGGTTAAATAATTTCCTTAATAATATGTTGCAAATTTTTTTTTTTGCTGATAGATGTTATTAAGTTGTACTTTATTTAATGAAAAAATAAGTTTTGATTATTTAAAGCATATCAAAGCAATCAAATGAGTTGATGTTCAATTGATGTTGATGTTCAAACAACACTAAATTATGTTTTTAAAACTTTCTATTAATACAGGATAAAACAATTTAAAAATTTTTGATGTAATCAAGAGCCAGGAAATTCAGCTTATGTTTTTCCCACTAGTCGCATTTATCTTTGGATAAATCTGTGAAATATTTTGACCTCGGGGTGCTCACATATAAAAGAGTTAAATTATTAAGTCTACTGCAATGCTTCCTAAGTTAAAAGCTTTAAAATTATTAAAAATGAATCCTTTAGGAAATTTACCTTTTTTCCCATTATGCCATCTTTCACTGTTTCCTTTAAAGTGATGGGACTTACACAATTTTAAGTGTCTGAAAAAGTCCATTTTCAAAATTCAGGGCCTGGACTCACAGTCCAACAATATAGCTGAATGGTTATAGTGAAAACTTTTCTACCATGAAAGCATATTAAAAACTTGCAAAGTACATTAAAGCTTCAGTGTGCCTAGTTGGGCTCATCAGATAATCTCCAAAGAAGTTAATACAGACTTAGTTGTACTGTTTGTGCATGTGTATTAATAGAAGGACTTGCTGAGCTTTTTGCTATTTTCAATAACCAAGGAATTGTGATTTAATGGGCAATGGTCAAGATATGAAAGCCAGTAGCCAAGTAATGGAACTGGAGTTGAAATTGAGATACCCATAGAAATTCAAAATCTTTAAAAATCTCCACTGAGGGTATGGAATTTAAATACTTTCTGACAAAGAGATTTAAAAAGAAAGTTTATCATTAGTGTTACAACAAAATTAATTCTAATTTAAGAATGCTATTAATTTGTATAGGCATATAGATAATATGATATAGATAATGTAGTCTAACATATGTACCATAATTTTTATGTGATCTATATACTTACATATACAAGTTGATAACATTCTTAAATGAGAATTGATTTTACAGCAGACCATATTATCTACATATACACAACGCATACTACTAAAAGCAGAACTGGTGTTTAATTAGAAAACTTTCCCCATTCTCAAGGAAGGATCCTTCATAATCGTTGTTAGAAAGCTTTCATAATTGGTGTGGTTAGAAATAGCTGCATGTCACTTGTTCTTCTACTTTCCAAATGGAAGAATTAACTATTTTTGTTTTATCCCTTCTACAACAATTGTCTATTTCTTTGATAGGGGGTAGGAAGATAGATCATTTGTCTATTTCATAGGCCATTGGACCATGAACAATTTTATCCAGACACTGTAAGGAGAGACACATCTTCCAGAGATTCTAGCTGAATTTAGAATCATATCTCCTGTGGAGGATGTGTATGATCTATGACATAAAGGAAACATTTGAGAAACAGAAGTTAAATTCTTATAGGAGTAACCTAAATGTTCACTTAATAAATTTTCTTTCCATTCTAGTTATACAATTTGATGGCATTTCTTAGTTTCATTTGTGTCAGATGAAACAATTTTTAAAGCCTTGATCAATGGAATCTGGTGGAAATGACTCCAGGATTTAACACAAATGAGTTACGGTACTGGGTGTTTAATAAAACATAATAAATATCTTCCACTCTAACATTTATTTTTTATACAGTTAGTCAATAAATACTGATTACCAGACATATGTGAGACAGTTCTAGATTATGACAATAGATTATCATAAAAAAGATTATTTTGTTTCCTACTGCATATAAAAGTCATTTTTACACTAAATTCTATCAAACATGTAATAATGTTATGGCTAAAACTATGTAATTAAAATACTTTGTTGTTAAACAAATAGTAACTACTATTAGAGTCCTCTGCAAAACTCCCTTGTTAGTGGTGGAGGATGTGACCTCAATACTGCTAGTTACTGATTTATCAGAGTGGTGAATGGTGAAATTTGGGGTAACTTTATTCAAACTAAGATAAAAATGAAGTGTACTACATCATTTGACTTCTACTTTCACAAATGATATTTTTGTAGCATCTGAAGCTATTGGTAGTTAGCATTTTACCAATAGTATAACTACTTCACAATTGAAAACAATCCTCTCAAACCCTACTGCTTACCCATCAAGTAATTCAATATTTTAAATCCTTTGTTATTTTATCATTGTTCTTAGTATCTTCACCAGTCATAAGTTCCAGATTAAGAATGCACTTTTTCTCCCTTTTTTCTTTGTAAGAAACAGCTCCTCAACTCTCCAAGTTTAACTGAAGAAATAACTTAAGACATTATTATATTTTCAGTCTTCTACTTCTAATTCTCCTGTTACCACATCTTTACTTATTTCCTCCACTAAACTCATGAATTCCTAAAAGTCATTCTTGTAGATTAAAAGCAATTTATTCCAAGCCCTTGTTAACATAAACATCATTCCTTCTCTCACATATTGGAAATGGTATCTAGAATAGAGAATTCTTTAGATGTATTTGATTTACCCTCTAGCCAAAACCATCAGAGTAGTCATACTCTGTGGTAGTTATAGCCTTAGGAAATGAAATTTTTGTTTTGGACAAACCATTTGCAGACCACAAACTTCACTCAAGTCTTTAAGAGTATTTTTAAAAATTATGTAACAGGCTATCCATTTTAACTATTTATTATGCTTTATTATTTTTAATTTATTATGACTAATATAATGTGTTTATAATGATTTATGGTTATGATCTTGGTGTGCTGTAATCTCACCTCACCAAAACTCAAGTGCCCATGACCTTCCACCGATGCCCTTGTATCACCTTTTGTTTCCCACTCCCAATTCTTAAATATGTCTTGAAAGTCAAAAAAATTACTCATTGACCCAAGTTGCCACAAAATAAATATTGGTTTTAGGCATAAAAATATTAATTTCCTTTTTAGTTCTTCATCAGATTTCTTGGGAACCCAAGATAAGCAATGATATTTTTCAAGGGGCTTTTTTTTTTTTTTTGCTTTTTGGGTCACACCCGGCGATGCACAGGGGTCACTCCTGGCTCTGCACTCAGGAATCACCCTTGGCGGTGCTCAGGGGACCATATGGGATGCTGGGATTCGAACCCGGGTCGGCCGCGTTCAAGGCAAACGCCCTACCTGCTGTGCTATCACTCCAGCCCCTTTCAAGGGGCTTTTGATCTCAGCGTAAGTCTTAAAAATGTCTTTAAAATATTTATTCAACTGTGTTATAAACTATTGTGTTCTGCTAGTACATTTATAGAACATGGCAAAGATAATGCAGCACAATTATCAAGTACCCTAAGATTTTTTTAATTAGTAAATGCGCATCAACTTCAACTCATAGTCATCAGTTGAACTGGTCCCTAACATGATAGTCAGCCTGTCTGTTGAAGCTTTGAAATTAGCTCTCTCCTTTTTAGCTATGGAAATCCTAATGGCATTTTCAGTGCATAGAATGCTGCTATATCTACATAAAAATGCTATTTATCCACTTTTACGAGTTATCTGAGTTAAATTTTTCTGAATAATTTGCATCAATTTCTATATCTGCAGTTGGTGCATCACTTTGCACTTCAACATTTTGAAAATAATGCCTTACACCTCATAAACTTATCTCTACTAGCTTCAGAGTTTTCTTCTGAATCTTCCTCTCAAGACTTCATAGGATTGAAAATAATAGTATCAACATTGTATTAGACTTTGGATTGAGGGAATATGTGGATATATTTTCCTCTCTGAAGGAGCCACAAATTTTTTCTGTATACTCAGGTGGAATTTCTGCTGACCAGCCTTATCTATGGACCCATGACTAAAAAACCTAAACTAGACTAAACTTTGTCCATACAAACAAAAATCCTATTTTGCTTTCTTAACATCTGTGTGTTCACTTTTCAATTGAATAGCACTTTCAATTTCTTTCAACATTCCCTTGGTGTTCACAAATTGCCTATCTGGTAAAAGGAACCTAGATTTTTGTATGTCTTCCTCACTGCATTTAATTGAAGAGGGGTGTGCAGCTTTTACTTTCATTTGTACACTATAAAGGGTTAATTAACTTGATTTTAATATTGTGACTTGGGGAATAGGTTGGACCAAGGGAAGGGAGAGAGAGAAAGAGAAATAGCTGGTTGCTGAATCAAAGCCCTAATGGCATTTATCCATGTAGTTTCATATCCCATATGTTTATTATTAGTGGTGCCCCAAACCAATTAGGATAAAATGCTCAAAGACTACTAATGACATATCACTACAACAAATGTAATTAAAATAAAAGCTCTGAAATATTTCATGAACTACCAAAATATGAAACAGAGATATGAAATGATTACATGCTTTTCACTGTATCACTGTATCACTGTCATCCCGTTGTTCATCGATTTATTGGAGCAGGCACCAGAAACGTCTCTCTTACACTCTGTCCAGAGATTTTAGCAGCCTCTCCTTACTCGTCTTCCTAACGATTGGAGGCTCTTTCAGGGTCAGGGGAGTGAGACCTATTGTTACTGTTTTTGGCCTGTCAAATACTCCATGGGTAGCTTGCCAAGGTCTGCCATGCAGGCGGGATACTCTCAGTAGCTTCCCGGGCTCTCTGAGAGGTATGTATATATCTGTTACTGTATTTGGGATATGAATATACCACAGGAAGCTTGCCAGGGTCTCCCAAGCAGGCAAAATACTCTTAGTAGCTTGTAAGGATCTCCAAGAGGGAGAACTAGGCTATTAGATGTCTTCTGGGAGCTTGGTTTTATTGTGTCTGGATGTTGGCTGTTGAACAAGCTTTTAGGGGGAAAAAAATGTCAGATAGACTTGTTCAGGGCCAAGCTGCCACACACCTTCTAGTTCTTTAAAAAAATAAATAATCTGTAGAGAACAATAAAAAAATCAATATATAATGAAGAATCAACATAAAATTTTTAAGTATCATCTGTATATAACAATAAAAACTCAATATAAAATGAAGTATGCCTATACCTTTTTTCATTCTTTGATAGCATGGAACTCTTTCATTTAAAGGTCAGTTCAACTTTCTCACTCCTATAATGTCCCATAAGCTAAACTATTTCACCAACTTCATCACTATTACAATTTACCACTTGATTCTCTATGTCTTCCAGCTAATTGTTATGAAATTATAAGAACATTATCTTTGGGGAGTTTTGACTGGCAATGTTCAAACTCAGGAATATAAGTTTGTGAGGATCTCTGAATTTAGTGGTTTGTTCCCTTTTTGATAAAATTTTTGTACAGGAGTTACCTTGTTACAAGTTAAAAATAGATGTGCAAGTTTTATGAAAATTTCATCACTTTATTTTAAGGTTCATATAATAAGCCTGTTGAGATCTTAATAAGATCACAAGTTCAATGAACTGTGTCTAAAGCATCTCTTTGGGAAGCTATATAGTTGTAGAATGTCTAGCCCCCATTGAAAATTCCTATGTCTGAGTTATCTTCAGAAAAATAGTATAGTTTTTCTCTCTATACACAGTCCAAACTTATCTGTGAGCAATCTAAAATGAATTCTAAGTTGGTAGATATATACATTCCCTGAAAATAAACAAACAGTTTTTAGAAATGACCATGCTTAAACTCACTATTGATCATTATAATGAAGACCCATGTCTTTTTCTAACACACAAAGCATACTCATTTTGCCTTATAAATTTGGCTGTGACAGAGTCTTTCCTCCTCTCATATTTTATGTTTTTGAACATCATCTCCCTACACTTTTATGTATGTAGCCTAATTAAGAGAATAATATTATATTTGATTTTTCTATTTTTATCAAAAGTAATTACATTTAACAAATTCTTTAAATCGGTCTGCTTTTGTATCAGTGATTAATGTATTGTGCTGGGTTCTTCTTGCTTGTTAATTGTTTTATACAAGTGGATGCTAATATAAGCAATAAGGTTTTATTAATGTCCCAATCAAATATATTGAAGCATATATGTGTTAAATACATGAGTATTAAATAGGTGATCTTTCTTAAAAGAACATTAGGTTTTGAACATTGATCCACATTTATTAATTAATGTCTTTCAAAGGTTTTCTTCAAGATGATTAAAAATTACATACATTTAATAATATAAAATAGTATATTACTGTGGCAATTTACTATCAAATTATAAGCGAATCTATAATGTCTAAAGACATAAATATAAACAAAAATATGATTATAATTTGATCCAGATTTATTTAACAATATGTGCTCTCTTAATAAGTATTTTAATATAAAGTATGGCTCTGCCATGGCATCAAAAAATAATTACCTGGCACTGAATTTCAAAAAGAAACAAAATATTTGTCAACTATGATACTGATACAATCAAAAGTACTATTTTCATTACCAAGACATATTTCCCATGTAGATTTTGTTCAAATGCTATTTACAAAACTCAGAAACACTAGAGAAATTTTTTAATTTCAAAAAGGGGATTAAGCTAAGAACAAAAAATGGTGAAGTAAGTACATATGATAATATTGAACAATATTTTAACTTTGCCTTCTTCCAACATTATAATATCTGTGGACTTAAAAACCTTACCCATAGTGGCTTGGCTGGGAGATAGAACATTGGTTAAGATCTTAGGGCATCTGTTTGAGTTCAGTTCTTGGCACCACAAGACTAATACAGTTCATAGCTAGGTATGACCATGTTGGTCCCTGACACCAGAGGGATGAGCAACTCAGCATCCTCAGGCTCTAGTACCTAGGCTTTAGTATCAGGCTCTAGTGCCCCATCCTAGTTGGCTATCATCAGAACCAGCCCATAGGTCTGAACACTACTTGGGAGACCCCCTTGAAGTCCATAACTCCCCTGCCTCCATGCAAAAATCTTACTGTTATGTTTATCTGCTAAACTTTAAAATTGAGTTGCCATCCATGAGAAAAATAAATCTGGTCACTGACATTTTCTGAAAATTCAGTTATTCAATTTTTTCCCTATTTTTCTTTAAATGTGATATTTTTCTTTCAGTTTTATTGAGATAGAATTGACACATATCACTGTATAAATTTAAGATGTGTCAATATATGTAAATCAAACCAATATGCTATACGCTTAAATGTGATATTTTAAATTTAAAAACTACTATATAAATATAGATGGCATCCATCCTAGTCAAAAAAACAACTTGTGAAAATTATGATAGAAATGTTTGTAACCATAATAAGCAAAGAGTAAAAATAATAGGGAAAAAAAGCAAATTGTTTGTAGTACTTTTTAATTCCCCGCTTAAATTTTTTAAGTCTTTGAAATCATCCTTCCCAGGTCAGGTCAGATCTAAGTACTGTCCCCCAAATCTGGGCACCTTGTAATTGAACTAGGAAAACATGACATTTTAACGAATAAGCTGAGTTCTCCTGTGAGTTCTCGCCTATTCTTTATAGCTGAGTAGTCATGGAAAGGTCAAGCTACATGGAGCATCTGACCTAAGCCTCTGTTTGGCCATCAGTCCTAATCTTTGAGTCTTTCCAACCTCGTGCCAAACATAGAAGTTAATGTTTGTGCTGAGTGTTCATACAAAATTTTGATTGCTAGCTTAGGTATTCCAAGTATTGCCCAGGAAGCTCAGGGACCATCCCTGTGATATCTCCTCAAAAGAGCTAGTGGTTCATTTCAAGGGCTGATGATGCAGTACTGCTCTAGGTCCTTCATTGTCAGAGATTACCCAGGCTATCTCATTGGTACACTGGACTTCCCCTTGTAGTGCTCCAGGGACCATATGGTACCTAGGGACAAACCTGGGCAGAGTATATGCCTACCATACTATGACTATACTATGTCTTGACCACTAAAACAAATTTTCAAACAGTATATCATTACAGGTGGACTGGAGTGGTAGCACAGTAGGTAGGGCATTTGCCTTGCATGAGGCCAACCCGGGTTCGATTCCTCCATCCCTCTCGGAGAGCCTGGCAAGCTACCCAGAGTATCCCGCCCGCTTGGCAGAGCTTGGCAAGCTACCCATGTCATATTCGATAAGCCAAAAACTGTAACAACAAGTCTCACAATGGAGACATTACTGGTGTCCGCTTGAGCAAATTGATGAACAACTGGACGACAATGCTACAATGCATTATTACAGGCATGTATTTTTGTCCATGCCACTGTAATTAATTACCACAAACAGTGGCTCACAGTTTGAAAAGATCAGAACCACCAAATGAGCTTCACTGGACTAAATCAGTACCAGCATTACTATGTATGTTTATTTAGAGACTATAGGAATTTATTTCGTTGGGTGTGGCTCAAAAGCAAAACAAAACAAAATTTTAGATCCTTCTGAGTAACAGGCAAGTGAAACAATTGGCATACAATGCAAACAATGAAGAATATTATCCAGGACTGAAGAGATAATTCTATGTAATGGAGCATGTGCTTTACATGCTAGAGGCCTAGATTTGATTCCTGGAATTATATAGTTCTCCAAGCACAACCAGGAGTTGTCTCTGAGCTGTGGAATCAGCCTGAGCACTGTCAGGTAAGACTTCAAAAAAGAAAAAGTCAACCAAACAAAATAAACTAGCCAATAAGAATTGATACAGGTTCATGCTTATGATGTACTTTCAAATTTTAAAAATTAATTGGCACAGGGGCCAGAGCGATAGCACAGCGGGTAGGGCGTTTGCCTTGCACGCGGCTGACCCGGGTTCGATCCCCGGCATCCCATATGGTCCCCCAAGCACCGCCAGGAGTAATTCCTGAGTGCAAAGCCAGGAGTAGCCCCTGAGCATCGCTGGGTGTGACCCAAAAAGCAAAAAAAAAAAAAAAATTAATTGGCACAATCATTATCATTTAATCCTGTTCCCATCAATTATGTATATCATTGTATTTGTGGGAAAAAATACAAGTTTATATCACGGAATTATAAAAATGGTTGATTTTTTTAGAGTGAAAATGGGATGCAGAAAATAAAGTGGGTAAGATGATAATTGTTTCTGAGATACAATTCTGATTCAGTTTTGTTTCTGGAGTAACTATATGACTATTAATTAATTTTATTACCAAATTGTATCCCAATTTGGCTAAGATAATCATAAAAAATCCCCTGAAGTTTAGGTACTCTCACATTATTTTATGCCCTTCTGTGTTGTTTATACTTTCTAAAATATGGTTTCATTATTTTGTCACATACATCTTTTTAAAGAGCAACTGAGTAGTAGCTCCATTAATTTTAACTGTTTACCCACTTTGATTAAGTATGTTTTCTTTCTGGAGATGTTGGCTCAGAAATTTTAATTTTTTTTGTAATAATAAAAATTAGGAAACAGACTAAATATTAATCAGTTTTTAAAAGAGTTAAACTTCCCACAATTTAGCAAGACACTAGAGGTGTTTGAAGGGATAATTATATTGATAAAACATATGTAGAAAGAAATGACAACTGAGAGAAAAAGTAATATAAAGGGAGATGGGGAAGGAGAAAGAAGAAAAGAGGGGCAGAGGGAAAACTTTTTCATTGTTTTATAATTACATGGTTTATAATGGTATATTTCAGATACATAGAATTCTAACAATGAGCTACGTTACAATCCCTGCAAAAGTCTAGTTTCCACCCATACTGTATAACTTACCTACTTAACCTGATTTGTCCACCTTTATGCTTCTTCTCTGATAATTATTTTATTTTCATCTCTGAAAGCTCATCTTAATTGTATTTTATTTGCTCACTAATTTTGCTTATGATTTCTTTTATTTTCAAGTGTATATATATCTATGTTTTCCTGGCTGTTATACTATGTATGTTTAACACTGAAGCCTAGAATACACTGAATATCATACAACTGACTCACTTTACCTGTCTAGCCTGTTCTTTTCTCTGGCAACCACAATATTAGTGCAAGAGTTTTGTTTTTTCGATTTTTTTCCTTTGCTGTATTTATCTTCAACAAAGAAGTGATCCTCAAGTGTTTGACTACCTCTTCATGATTTACTTCATTAAACATAGTTCTCTCAAGCTTTACCCAAGCTGTTTTGATGGCAAAATTTAAATTTTTCTAGTATTCTATTGCAGATGAATAACACACCTCTATCTACTCAGCCATTGTTGGACACTTAAATTCTTTATATATATTGACTATTGCAAATAATACTGCAATAAACATGGGTCTTTAAATTAGTGTCTCATATTCTTTAGATAAATACCCCCAAATGGAAGACCCTGATCACCTGGTACCTCTACTCTCAATTTTTTAGTCTCCATATTATTTTCCATATAATCTGTATGTTGTGTTCATTTTGAAAGTTTAAAAAGTTAATAAAATAAAACAAATGCTTAACAAGAGGAATATATTAATAAAACATGATTTAGTTAGCATCATAGTTTAACAACATAAGGTATATCATACAACTAGGAGTCATGATCATATTAGTACTTATTATGAGTGATTCCTGTTTTTTGTTTGCTTTGAAACACAAATTTCAGTGCTCAGGGCTTCATCAATGCTCTGTGCTCAGGAATTACTCCTGGCAGAGCTTGGGGGACTATATGCAGTGTGAGGGCTAGAACCCAGTAGGCCATTTGCACAGCTAAGTGCCTTACCTACCTCCTGTACTATCATTCCAATCCCATTTCTATCAGTCACTCTTATTCTGTGATCCATTTTTTAAGATGAAAACTAAAAAAGCAAAGAAAAATTATTAATGTAATAATATGAATAATTAAATAATAAAATGTACATAAAGCTATCAGAATCATGAGTTTTATCTTTCTAATATATTTTACATATATTTTAATTTTTCTCCAAGTAAGATCTTTCCATCAAGTTTATCTTTAATATTGTAGACAGTACTGTTATTTGAAAATCAATTTACAATATTCTAAACTTTATGTAAATCAGTGCACAAACATGAAGAGCTTTCAAATTTTCCAAAAATAAAATATTGAATTTTATCTCCTAAATGTTTGAGGGTGTTAATAAAGATTTTCCCTATTGTTAAATAGATACATTGCAAAATTTTATTTTAAGGGGCTGGAGCGATAGCACAGTGGGTAGGGCGTTTGCCTTGTGCGAGGCTGACACGGGTTCGATTCTCAGCATCCCATATGGTCCCCTGAGCACTGCCAGGAGTAGTTCCTGAGTGCAGAGTCAGGAGTAACCCCTATGCATTGCCAGGTGTGACTCAGAAAGCAAAAATATATATATGCATATATATTTTTATTTTTAAATTTTTTTCCAATTTTTTTCTTTACTTTTATTTATTTATTTATTTAATTGAATCACCATGTGGAAAGTTACAAAGCTTTCTGTCTTAAGTCTCAGTTATACAATGCTCGAACACCCATCCCTTCACTAGTGTACATATTCTACCACCAAGAACCACAGTTAACCTCTCCCCCACCCTCCCAACTCCCAGCCCCCCACCCCGCCTGTGTAGCTGATAAATTTTACTTTACTTTCTCTTTACTTTGATTACATTCGATATTTCAACAAAAAAACTCACTATTATTGTTTGGAGTTTCTCCCCCTCCCCCAAAGTCGGACCTGCTGGAAAGAAAGCATTTGATAATTTGTTTTCAATTGCTGAGAATGAAGAGATATGAGGTCCTGTGGCCACTATAGCAGCCTCACGGTTTTGGACTTCTGTATTTTAGTAAGTAAGTCCAAAGAAATTTCTGCCAGAAGTTGCATCATTGCAAGCTCGTACCTCTCTGCTACTTTATATTCCACATATGAGTGCAATCTTTCTATGTCTGTCTCTTTCTGACTCATTTCACTCAACATGATACTTTCCATGTTGATCCATTTATACGCAAATTTCATGACATCATCTTTTCCAACAGCTGCATAGTATTTCATTGTGTAGATGTACCAAAATTTCTTTAACCAGTCATCTGTTTTTGGGCACTCCGTTTTTTTCCAAATTGTGGCTATTGTAAACAGTGCTGCAATGAACATAGAAATGCAGATGTCAATTCTAGTATACCTTTTTGCATCTCCAGGTTATATTCTCAGGAGTGGTATTGCTGGATCAAATGGGAGCTCAATTTCTAATTTTTTGAGAATTGTCCATATTGTTTTCCAAATGGGCTGAACTAGTCGGCATTCCCACCAGCAGTGAAGAAGAGTCCCTTTCTCCCCACATCCATGCCAACACTGGTTGCTTTTGTTTTTTTGGATGTGGGCCAGTCTCTGTGGTGTGAGATGGTATCTCATTGTTATTTTTATCTGTATCTCCCTGATGATTAGTGATGTAGAGCATTTCTCATGTGCCTCTCAGCCATTCGGATTTCTTCTTTGGGGAAGTTTCTGTTCATTCCATTACCCCATTTATATATATATATATTTTTTTTTTTAAGTGAAATATTAAACTACATACCTAAAATCTAGCTAAGTTTTCTTTTGAATTTAAGATCCCAATCCTACAGCTTAAAATGTTTCAAAATAATAATCACACCATCTGTATTTATCCTATATCACTGTATCACTGTAGTCCTGTTGCTCATCAATTTGCTCAAGAGGGCACCAGTAATGTCTCCATTGTGAGACGTCATTATTACTGTTTTGGGCATATCCAATATGCAATGGGTAGCTCGCCAGGCTCTGCCATGTGGGAACGATACTCTTGGTAGCTTGCAAGGCTCTCCAAAAGGGTGGAGGAATCAATCCTGGGTCAGCCTTGTGCAGGACAAACACCCTACTGCTGTGCTATCGCCCCAGACCATTTATCCTATATACCATCTTTATCTATTAATTCAACTAAGTGCAATAAAAAAAATTAGAAAATCTGAGTTCCTAGGACAGTGCATACAAAATAAAATCCTAAACCTTTACCTTGACTTCATGGTATCTGGCTATCTGAACTAACTTTTTTGGTTTGTTTTGGTATTGGTTGGTTTGGTGCTAAACCTGGCTGTGTTCAGGGATTACTTCTGTCTTTGCACTTATGAATTATTCCTGGTGGACTCGAGGGACCATATAGGATGCAGGGATCAGATAAATGTAAGGCGAGCACCCTATCCACTGTACTATCTCTCTAACCCCTGTGTACTATCTAATCTAACCTCCTCTTCTTCCCTTTTCTCTGATCTAACTCCAGTTTCATTTTAAATCTGTGCCAATCTTATCTATTCATAAATCATTTTGCATAGATAAGATTAAACCTCACTTTATAAACCTGAGTATTAGATTTTCCAGTCACTTTTTTTTTTTGCTTTTTGGGTCCCACCCAACAATGCTCAGGGGTTCCTCCTGGCTCTGCACTCAGCAATCACTCCTGTCTGGTGCTTGGGGGACCATATGGGATGCCAGGGATTGAACCCGGGTCCACCGCGTGCAAGACAAACGCCATACTTGCTGTACTATCGCTCTGGCCCCACTCCAGTCACCTCTTAGGACATAATTGTCAAGAGAATTTTATTATTTGCTTTTGTACTAATCCACGCCCTATCCAAGGGGTCTATCTAGCCAGAACATCTAATATATGGATAAAATTAAACTATGATTTCAAAAAAATGCAAGTGATTGATCTTACAATAATGCCCTATCTATGCATGCACTTGAGTCATACTTAACTATTTATTCATATCTACTACAATCTTGCACATATTAAGTTAATTATGAAGTTGATTTGGTAAAATCTTGGGATATTCTTTTCTATATTTCAAATGTTCACTCTTTCTCATTTAGACTTGGTTCAAATCAACATTTTGATAGTTATTTGAATAATCACCTTTAGTTGTCATCGTTCAATATTTCACTGTTTAAAGTAAATCAGAACGGTACTTTTTAAAATGAAAATCTGTTGATACTTTTCTAGATAAAACACAGTAACAGTACTATAAAGTAAATTGCCTATAAGGATCAGTTCTTTTAGAACTTTTTACCGGACATGTGCACCAGACTTAGAGATGCAGACTTTTACCCTTCATCAGCTAATTCACCATCAAGTCTCAAATAATGTTACAACTTTTAGCTTTTAGTATATATTGTCATTGAGGAAAGATTCACTTACAAGACTGCAAATGCATATGTTTTAGAAGTACAACGTTAGGACACCACAGCCAACTCCTAGTGCTAATATTTTCCCACTACAGTCGATATCTTGCTTGGCAATCTAAATTCTATAGTCAGAGTATAAGGGTTTGTTCTATTTAGATATTGTTTAATCAATTTAAATACATATGTATACATATATATGTATTTATACATCATCATCATCATGATCCCGTTGATCATCGATTTTCTCGAGCAGTCTCAGTAATGTCTCCATTCGTCCTAGCCCTGAGATTTTAGAAGCCTCCCTTTACTCATCCTTCCCAATGGTGCTGCGTTGGAGGCTCTTTCAGGGTCAGGGGAATGAAACCCATCCTTGTTACCAGTTTGGCATATGAATACGCCCCAGGGAGCTTGCTAGGCTTTCCCATTTGGGAAGGCAATTCTCGGTAGCTTGCCAGGTATCTGAGAGGGAGAACTAAGCTATATGAGTCTCTCTCCCCCACACCTGGCTATCTTTACTGGGGCCCCTCATTGAGTTACCCTCCCTGGTCTGAGCAGAGACCCGGCAGCTGAAGACTCCGGAACCCAGCCACAGCCATGCTCAAGGGTCCTCTCCACACCTTTGGACAAGCCTCATGCATGAAGGAACCGGCAGAGGAACCCAGGGTGCGGGACCAGGGGCTGAGATCTCCAAGCCTGCTCAGGATTAGGACTGGGCCTCTTCTGCCCAGATCCCCCATTTTCCAGTCTCTAGGCTGTCACACCCAGAAACTGCCCCCAGTGCCGTGTAATCCCATCAACAGACAACATCCAGAGACTATAAAACCAAGCAATTGATTTTAGAATTTTAAAAAGTCATTCATTAAGCTATAAATATCTTCAAAACAATAAATACTATTTATAGTATGTATACATATATATGTACATATACTACATACTACACATGTGTATATATGTATGTATGTGTTTGTATATATATGTGTGTATGTATATATGTGTGTACATATATGTATATATGTGTGTGTGTGTATATATATATATATATAAAATATACTTCCAGAGAGGTTGCTCCTGGCTTTGGGGACATTGCTGTGCTGAGTATCAAAGTGGAGTTGACCACTTGAAAGTGCTTTAAACCCCTACACCATCTCACAGGCTTGGCAGTCCCTTTCACACAAAACCTTTTACACAAATCCTTACCCCATTTTAATTAGATTTTGGTCATGGTATGAGATAGTAATACAATCCCAGGTTTGTTTTTTTTATTGTCGTTTGTTTTGTTTTGCTTTGGTTTTTGGTTCTGGGGCCACACCCAAGAGTGCTCAGCTTACTCTTGGTGTTGCTTAGAGGGCCATATGGGATGTTGATGATCGAACCTTGGTTGGTCATGTGCAAGGTGAATGCCTTACTCACTCTTATTCACTACTATCTTTTGTCCTACAATTCCAGATTTTTATGTTACACTTTTCCCTAACCCTCTCCTACAACTACTGCTAAAGTAAACTTTCTAATTACCTGTTTTCAGAATATTTTTTTCATAGTCATCTCTAATATGTGCCTCTTACTAGGATACCATAAAATTTAGAAGAACAGGGGTCATATTACCCTTTATAGAACATGATGTGACTTTAGGCTTTAATAAATAGATCAATAAATGAACAAAATAAATCAACACGAGGCATTTGTTCTCAGTGACCTGATGTTTAATTTTGTTTAAGCACAATATTTTTAACTATATAATGCCAAGTTCAATATTTTTATTTTTTGTGTCTCTTTTTTTAAGCTGTTCATGTTCTGTCTACAGATGCTTAGAAGTTTTAGATGAAAATGCTAATTATTGTAAAACATTTCTTATATTTAAAAGCACAGTCATACATTCATGGATAGTGTTTTAGTCATGGAGTGGGCAGGGAGCAGATGGTACATTTCTGAAGGAAGTTCAATAAAGGGATTTTTATCAAGGTGTGGGTGGGTATAGGGCAACATCAATGCAATGCTGTAGCATACTGAGCACCACTGTCACTCTGCTTCTTCATTCTTGTCTCCTTGGACTTTCAGTAGGCCAAAAACCAAAGGGCAGCACATATCCCAGGTCAGTCTCCCAAGTCACCTAAAATGGTGATCTACAAGCAATGACTATGTATCTCAGAGAAGGCTATACCACTATTAAAATATAGAAAACAAGTGTCTCAAAAATAGAAATGAGGGCTGGAAAAACAGAATGGAGGTTAAGGCACTTGCCTTGCATGAGACCAAGATTGATTCTATCCTCAGCACTTCATCTGGTCTTCTGTGTATCACCACATATGACCCACAAACAAGGAATAGTAATAATAATAATACAGTAGATATAAGCAGAAATAAAATTTATATCAAAGTTCTTATTATATATTACATCATGCTAACCTTTGTTAAATTATTGTAAAATGCCTTAATTAAAACAAAGAGCTCATACTATGTAAATTAAAAAAGATGATCTTTTGTCTTTAAGTAAATGGCACTATATAGAGATGACCTTGTTTGGGAATAGAGAAATAAATATAAAGTATGCAAAATAAAATTTAATATAAATGAAGAAAAAATAGAGTCCACACCATGAAGAAAATTCAGAATGCATTTTCTTACCCATAGTGCCATAAACTACAGATGAATAAAATAACTCTTAAAGTAATATAATTTTTTTTTTTTGCTTTTTGGGTCACACCAGGCGATGCACGGGGGTCACTCCTGGCTCATGCACTTAGGAATCACCCCTGGCGGTGCTCAGGGGACCATATGGGATGCTGGGATTCGAACCCAGGTCGGCCGCGTGCAAGGCAAACGCCCTACCTGCTGTGCTATCGCTCCAGCCCCTTAAAGTAATATAATTTAAAAAATAGAAAATTATAGCTCCAGCCCACGATAGCACAGCGGTTGGGCATTCGCCTTTCACGCGACCGACCAGAGTTCGATTCCTCTGCCCCTCTCGGAGAGCCTGGCAAGCTACCGAGAGTATGGAGCCCACTTGGCAGAGCCTGGCAAGATACCCGTGCATATTGGATATGCCAAAAACAGTAACAATAAGTCTCTCAGTGAGAGACATTACTGGTGCCTGCTCGAACAAATCGATGAGCAACGAGATGACAGTGACAGTGACAGAAAATTATAGTTTTCCTAATATATCATGAATTCACAGAGAAATGAAAATTCTAATTAACAGGATGATGGAGAAAATTGGTAGAGCACATAACTTGAATGGGTTAGGCCCAAATTCTATGTACCTTGATTCCATCCCCTTGGCGGTCCCTTTCACACACCAGCCTGAACCATCAGATTAAACTCAGACTTCAGGGACAACATTGAGGGAAGTGGTCACAGGGCCACCAAGCAGAAATAAATGGGTGCTGTCCTACAAAATAATAATTTAAAAGATAACAATCATTACACTGATTTTAAAAATGAAAAAGAATAAAAGCCTATGTAACCATGCTGATATTTCTTATTCAATGGTTTGCTCTGTTGACTAGCACTCTGCCTAATTTACCTAGAAGAATTTATGTGTGCTTTTCTGGTGTTATGCCAAAAGAACATTCAATGTTATATTCATAGTTACACTGTTTTATTTTGAATGAGTGATTGAGTAAATCAATAAATATGCAATTCTAAGAGATACATAAAAAGGAATAATAACCCAAGTAATATGAAAGAAAAGAAAAACTATATAACTTAATTAACAATCAAATGAGCCAACATATCTAGTTCTTGATTCTGAGCAACGTGATGTTTAAAATACACAAAAATAGAAAGAAAATAATAGATACTTCAAAATTATAAAGGTTTTCAATATTAAAAATTTACTAAAATATAAATCATTATAGAGTTACTAAAAAACAGAAAATATTTTCAGGAATCAGAGTAGTAGTATAGCAGGTCATTATCATCATCATCATCATCATCGTCCCATCGATCATAGAATTTCTCGAGTGGTCTCAGTCCATTCGTTCATTTGTCCTAGCCCTGAGATTTTAGAAGCCTCTTTTTACAAGTCCTTTCCAATGGTGCCACATTGGAGACTCTTTCAGGGTCAGGGGAATGAGACCCAGCATTGTTACTGGTTTTGGCATATGAATACACAATGGGGAGTTTTCCAGGCTCTCCCATGTGGGCAGGAAACTCTTGGAAGCTCACCAGGTTCTCCCAGAGGAAGAACTAGACTAAAAGATGCCTTGAAGCGGCCTCGCGCTTCCAGGAGCTTGGTTTTATAGTCTCTGGATGTTGGCTGTTGGTGGGATTACATGGCGCCGGGGGCAGTCCCTGGGTGTGACTGCCTGGCTACTGGAAAATAGGAAGTCTGGGCAGAAGAGGCCCAGTCCCAATCCGAGCAGCCTTGGAGGTCTCAGCCCCGGATCCCACACACCTGGGTTCCTCTGCCGGTTCCTTCATTCATGAGGCTCATCCGAATGTGTGGAGAGGGGCCTTGAGCATGGCTGTGGCTAGGCTCCGGAGGTTTTCGGCCGAGGGTGCTCTGCTCGGGGCAGGGTAGTATAGCAGGTAGAGGCTCATATATCACACAGCTGACCTCACTTCAATACTCAGCAAGGCAGATAGTTCCCAGAGCACTTCCAGGAGTAATTCTTGAGCACAGAAACAGGAGTAAGTCCTAAGAACCACCAGGTATGACCTAACTTTTAAAAACTGTTTTTATCTTATGTTTTTTGGGCTGGAGTGATAGCACAGTGGCAGGGCATTTGCCTTGCACGTGGCCGACCCGGGTTCAATTCCTCTACCCCTCTCAGAGAGCCCAGCAAGCTACTGAGAGTATCTCACCCACACAGCAGAGCCTGGCAAGCTACCTGTGGTGTAGTCAATATGCCAAAAACAGTAACAAGTCTCAAAATGGAGATGTTACTGGTGCTCGCTCGAGCAAATCAGTGAGCAATGGGATGACAGTGGCAGTGACAGTTACATTTTACTTTCACTAAGACAAATATTTAGACCTTTATTTCTCCTGAATTTTTTAATATTTTTAAAAAATAGATCCTCCTATTACTCTCCTATATGCACAATGAGCTTCCTTTTATTGCAGCATCGAATTTACCTTTATAGAGCCCCTCCAAAAGGAAAACTAAACAGTTTGGAAGACTGCACACTCTTTGAAATTCCCAGCTCAGAATACAGGTAACTTCTGCTTTGCTCTCTGCAACTTGTTCTCAGTAATTCTTTGTCTTATAAAAACATACTTTGCTTTTCTCATGTCTAAATTTCTAACTATTTCTGATGTTGTAGAATTCAGAGGCTTCCTATAGTTTTCCTTCCTTGAGCTTTTTTTTTTTTATAATCAAACCATTTAGTTCCCCTTTTCTCTACCCAAATCTATCAAATTTGTTCCTACAGAAATTCTGATGTCTCTTAGTTCATCTGATTAGGTGTGCAATTACCTATGCATATAACTAATACTACAAGCTGGTAAGGCTATTTTGTGTGTGTAGGTTAAAAAAAAAAACAAAATTGTTTCAGAAGTCTGAATTCAGAATTCCCTACTGATCATACTGTAATCACAAAGAAGCAAAAGCAAAATAGACTCTAAACTTCAACTTCCTCATTTTTGAAAAAGACAGAAATAATAACTTCAAGGGTCAGAGAGATAATACAATGAGTAACGTGTGTGCCTTGCACATGGCCTCCAGGTTTGACCCGTAGCATCTCCATAAGGTTCTCCAATCCCTGCCAGGAGTGGTCCCTCAGCATGGAATCAAGAAAAAGCCCTGAGCACTGCTGAGTATGGCACAAAGAAAAAGGAAAGAAAAGAAGAAAAATAGCAAATTCATAGGTTATTGAAAGACTAAATGAAAATATTTTCATAGAACCCCAGAGTAAAACCCAAATAAAAAAAATTTAATGGGGCCAGAGTGATCCTACAGCAGGTAGTTGTTTGCCTTTCATTCAGCCATCCAGATTGTATCTCTGGCACCTCTTATGGTGCCCAGAGCCTGCCAGGAATGATCCCAGGTGAGGATCCAGGAGTAAAACCTGAACATCACTGGGTGTGGCTCAAAATAAATAAATAAAATATATTAATTTTATTTGTATTAGTTTGCTATGTGAGCTTACTTTAATTGAAACATTGTAATTTTAATAACAATAGACTGAAAAGTTACAAGCAATATAAGTTCTTTAAAAACATCTTATTTCGGGGCTGAAGCAATAGCACAGTGGGTAGGGCATTTGCCTTGCACGTGGACAACCCAGGTTCGATTCCCAGCATCCCATATGGTCCTCTGAGCACCACCAGGGGTAATTCTTGAGTGCAGAGCCAGGAGTAACCCCTGTGCATCGACCGGGCGTGACCCAAAAAGAAAAACAACCTTATTTCTTTTATAACATCAAAGTAATTGTAAGTAATGAAATTAAAAAGTTCATTACAATAACAATAAAGAAATTAAGCAAGAATAGTTCTAGTAATGAAAGTAAAAGAATAATAAAGAAATAAATGAAGAAAACCTGGCATATTTATAAATTAGAAAAAAAATTACTAAATGACCAATTAATTATTTACATTTTTAAAGTATTCTAATAACACACACAAAAGTGTTTTTACTTCAAGAAATTATTCTACATTTCATCTAGGAGCATAATCATTCTAGTATAATGCTAAACTCTTAACAGTATTGTCATCTAGAGAAATTAATTCCGGGGTCAGAGCAATCTGGTAGGGCATTTATCTTGCACTCAGCACTTGGTTGACTTGGGTTCTGTCCCTGGCACCCTATTTGGTCCCCTGAGCATTGGTCCCCTGAGCACTGCCAGTAGCGACCCCTGAGCACAGAACCAGGAGTCCTGAGCCCTGCTAGGTGTGACAGCCCACTTTCACTCCGACCAAAAAAACCTCTTAATTTTGATATTGGAAAATTTGATTTTTACTTATTTATATTTAGAAGATAATGACACTTATAGGTAACAGTGTCACCACTCTCTTTTGAGTGACCATGTCTAAATGTGTCGTTGCAATACTATTGTTTATTTTAAAACAATAATAAAAGAAATAGAATATGAGGATTCTAGCAGAATGGTCAGAAAAATCAGTTGTTGTAACCCTTCCTTCAAACAGGTTTTATCTACCTTCTCCACCTTTCTACATGGAATGTTATGAAAATAGTGGGACTGGAGTAAGGGATGGAGTCAGGGGGGGATTCTTAGTTTTGGTGTTCCTGTAAGACATTTTCAGGCTGAAGAAATGCAGTCTATTTAAATTCCAACCCTCGTATTTTAATATCAAAAGGCATTCATATGTTTTAAAGCAAAAATAAAAAAATAACAGAATCAGGATTCTTTGGTTCTTGCTTTGCTGTTTTTATTTTAACTAGACAGAGATCATTCTGAAGGCATACATATGTATTCCTTCTTTCCAAGAATTGTCATTTATTTCTGAATACACTGCAGAGAGTCTCTTGCCTGCACGCCTGGCTGTCTTCCCCCAGGGCCCCTCGGAGGGGATGGGCTCCAGCTTCCCTCTTCACCCGGAGCAGAGCTCCCAGCAGCCGAAGACCACCAGAAACTAGCTACAGCCATGCTGGAGGCCCCTCTCCACACGTCCGGACAGGCCTCATGCATGAAGGTACCGGCAGAGGAACCCAGGTGTGTGTACTCCCATCAACGGCCAACATCCAGAGAGAGACTTAAAAGCAAGCTCTCAGAAGCACGTGGCCGCTTTGCGGCCGTGTGATATCTTTAGCCTTCTTCTCCCTTTGGAGAAACTGGCAATCTTCTGTGAGTTTTCTGCCCACATGGGACAGCCTTGCAAGCTTTCCATGGTGTATTCATATGCAAAATCCAGTAACAAGCTGGATCTCATTCCCCTGACCCTGAAGTGCCCCCAGTGCAACATTGTTAGGAGTGCCGAGTTGAGATGGACTGCTAAGATCTCAGGGAAAGGATGAAATGAGATGTTACTGAGCCCACCCGAGAAATCAGTGATTAATGGGAATTTCGTGAGTCGTGATTCGTGATTCTGAATACACTAAAAGTGTGGGGCTGGAGCAATAGCACAGCGGGTAGGGCAGTCAGTACATATCTCCCAACCATCATTGATTTAGTGGTCCTGTCTCCATCCCTACTGCCTTTTTCTTCAGCACATGAAGCAATCTTCCAAACTTCAGAGTGATCCTGTTGGCTCTTGTCTCTGCTATCCTTAGGTGTTAGTCTCATATTATGTTATTTTATATTCCACAAATGAGTTCAGTCTTTCTATGTCTGTCCCTCTCTTTCTGACTCATTTCACTTAGCATGATACTCTACATGCCCATTCACTTTTAAGCAAAGTTCATGACTTCATCTTTTCTAACAGCTGCATAGTATTCCACTGTGTAGATGTACCAAAGTTTCTTCAAGCAGTGTGTTCTCAGGCACTCAGGTCATTTCCAGGTTCTGGCTACTGTGAACAGTGCTGCAATGAACATACAGGTGCAGATGTCCTTTCTACTGTGCTTTTTTGCACCCCTGAGATATATTCCCAGGAGTGATATTGCTGGGTCATGTGGACCTCAATTTCTATTTCTCTGAGGAATGCCAATATTGTTTTCCAGAAAGGCTGGACCAGTCAGAATTCCCACCAGCAATTTTAAAAGAGTCCCTTTCTCCCCATATCTGCACCAGCATTGGTTGTTCTTATTCTTTTTTGATGTGTGCCAGTCTCTGTGGTGTGAGATGGTATCTCATTGTTGTATTGATTTGCATCTCCCTAATGATTAGTGATGTAGAGCAATTTTTCTTGTGCCATTTGTATTTCCTTTTTGAGGAAGTGTCTGTCCATTTCTTCTCCCTCTTTTTTGGATGGGGTTGGAGGTGTTTTT